>NW_027205716.1:0-617500 GCF_024711535.1 Dipodomys merriami | reverse complement strand
CTCACCCTCACAGTAAGCCTAAACCTAAGCCTAACCCTAAACCTAACCCTAACCCTCACACTCACCTTAACCGTTCCCTATATCTAATCCTAACACTAAGCCTTACCCTCACCCTCACCCTAACCCTCACCATAACCCTAACTCTAAGATTATCCCTAACCCTAACCCTCATCCTCAGCCTCACCCTAACACTAACTCTAACACTAAACCTCAGCCTCATCCTAAACTTAACCCTATCCCTAACCCTAAACCTCACCCTCACCCTAACACTAAACCTCACACTCATCCTCGCCCTCACCCTCACCCTAATCCTAACCCTCACCCTCACCCTAACACCATACTTAACCGAACCTTAAATCTCACCCTAACCCTAACCCTAACCGTCACCCTAACCCTAACCCTCACCCTCATCCTCACCCTCAGCCTAAACCTAAGCCTAGGCATAACCCTAACCCTAACCTTCACACTCATCCGAACCCTTACACTAATCCTAATCCTAACCCTTATTCTAAACCTCACCCTCACCCTAACCCTCACCGTAACCCTAACTCTAGCACTAACCCTAAATGTAACCCTCAACCTTCCCCTAACTCTAACACTAACCCTAACACTAAAACTCACCCTAACCCTAACCCTATCCCTCACCATCACAGTAACCGTAACCTAACCCTAACAATAACCCTAACCTTAACTCTAATCCTCACCCTCACCCTAGCCCTCACCCTAACCCTAATTCTAACCCTCACTCTCATCCTTAGCTTAACCCTCAACCTCAGCCTAAAACTCAAGTTTACCCGTACCATCATCCTCACCCTAACCGTCACCCTAACCCTAAACCTCATCCTAACCCTCAACTTAAACTTAAACCTAACCATCACCCTAACCCTAACCCTCACCGTCAACCTCATGCTCAGCCTAACCCTAAGCCTAAGCCTAACGCTCATTCTAACCCTCAACCTCACCCTAGCCCTCACCCTAACCCTAATCCTAACCCGATCCCTCATACTAACCCTCCCCTAACCCTAACCCTAACCATCACCTAACCCTAATCCTCACCCCCAACCTCACCCTCAGCATAACCCTAACCCTAAGCCTAACCCGAAACCCTAATTCTCACATACCATCACATACATCCTAATCCTAACCTAAACCCTAACGCTAAACATCAACCTAACCCTCACCCTAACCTTAACCCTAACACTAATCCTAACCCTAACCCTGGACCTTATCTTAAACCTCACCCTCAGCCTAAACCTCAACATTACCCTTACCAACATCCTCCCCCTAACCCTCACCCTAACCCTAAACCTCATCCTAACCCTCACCCTACACGTAATCCTAACCATCACCCTAACCCTAAAACTCACCCTCAACCTCTTGCTCAGCCTAAACCTAAGCCTAAGCCTGGCCCTAACCCTAACCCTCACACTCACCCTAACCCTTACTCGAATCCTAATCCTAACACTAAGCGTAACCCTCACCCTCACACTAACCCTCACCGTAACCCTAACTCTAACACTAACCCTAACCCTAACCCTCACCCTCAGCTTCAACCTAACCCTAACTCTAAACCTAAACCTCACCCTCATCCTAACCCCAACCCTAAACCTAACCCTAAACCTCAGCCTAACCCAAACCCTAAACCTCACCCTCACCCTAGCCCTCACCCTAAACCTAATGCTAAACCTAACCCTCATCCTAACCCTCACCCTAACACTAACCATAACACTCATCCTCACCCTCACCCTAACCCTAAACCTAACCCTAACACTCCACCTAACCCTAACGCTCACCCTCACTGTAACCGTTACCCTAACCCTCACAGTAACCCTAAACATAACCCGAACCCTAACTCTCACCCTAACCCTAACCCTAACCCTCACCCTAACCCTAACCCTCACCCTCACGCTCACTCTCAGCCTAACCCTAAGCCTAAGCCTAACCCTAACGCAACCCTCACACTCACCCAAACCCTTACACTAATCCTAATCCCAAACCTAAGCCTAAACCTCACCCACACCCTCACCCTCACTCTAACACTCACCCTAACCTTAACTCTAAGACTAACCCTAAACCTAACCCTCAACCTCAGCCTCAACCTTACCCTAACTCTAACCCTAAACCTCACTTTCACCCTATCCCTAACTCTAACCGTGACCCTAACACTAAACCTCACCCTAATCATAACCCGAACCCTCACACTCACGCTCAACCTAAACCTAAGCCTAAGCCTAACCCTTACTCTAACCCTCACACTCACCATAGCCCTCACCGTAAACCTAATCCTAAACCTTTTCCTCATCCTAACCCTTACCCTAACCCTAACCCTAACCATCACCCTAACCCTAATCCTCACCCCCAACCTCACCCTCAGCCTAACCCTAAGCCTAAGCCTAACACTAAACCTCAACCTAACCCTCACCCTAACCTTAAACCTAACACTGAACCTAACACTAACCCTCGACCTAACCCTCCCCCTAACCCTAAACCTAAACCTAAAACTCACCCTCACCCTAACCCAAATCCTAAACCTAACCCTAACCCTCAGCCTCACTGTTACACTAACCCGCAACCTAACCCTAACCGAAACCCTAACCCTAACCCTAAACCTTACCCTAACACTAACTCTAATCCTCACCATCACCCTAGCCCTCACCCTAACCCTAATCCTAACCCTAAACCTCACCCTAACCATAAACGTAACCGAACCCTAAATCTCAACCTAACCCTAAAACTAACCCTCACCTTAACCCTAACCCTCACACTCACCCTCACTCTCAGACTAACCCTAAGCCTAAGGGTAACCCTAACCCTAACCCTCACACTCACCCGAACCATTACACTAATCCTAATCCTAACCCTAAGCCTAACCCTCACCCTCACTCTCACCCTCACCCCAACCCTCACCCAAACCCTAACTCTAACACTAACCCTAAACTTAACCCTCAACCTCAGCCTCATCCTTACCCTAAATCTAACCCTAAACCTTACCCTCACTCTAACACTAACTCTAACCCTAACCCTAACACTAAACGTCACCCTAACCCTAACCCTAACCTTCAACCTCACAGTAACAGTAACCCTAACCCTAACCATAACAGTAACCCTAACCCTAATACTAACCCTCACCCTAACCATAGCCCTCACCCTAACATTAACCCTCACCCTAACACTTACCCTCAACCTAACACTAACCCTAACCCTAACACTAAATCTCCCACTAACCTTAACCCTCACCCTAATCCTAAACCTCACCCTAATGCTAAACCTAACTCTAACCCTCACCCTGACCCTAGCCTTCACCCTAAACCTAATTCTAACCCTCAGTCTCACCCTAACCCTAACCCTCATCCTCACCCTATACCGCACACAAACCCTAACCCTAAACCTAATCATCAATCTAACCCTCACCCTAAGCCTTACCCTAACCCAAAACTTAACCTTAAACCTCACCCTAACCCTAACCCTAAACCTCATCCTCACCCTAGCCCTCACCCTAACCCTAATCCTAACCCTAACCCTTATCCTAACCCTCACCCTAACACTAACCCTAACACTAACACTCACCCTCACCCTCACACTAACCCTAAACCTAACACTAAACCTCAACCTAACCCTAACCCTCACTCTCACTATAACCGTTACCCTAACGCTAACCCTAACCCAAAACTTAACCTGAAACCTAACTCTCACCCTAACCCTGAACCTAATCCTCACCCTAACCCTCACCCTCACCCTCAGCCTAACACTAAGCCTAACTCAATCCCTAACCCTAACCCTCATGGTATCGCTCACCCTATCCCTAACCCTAATCCTAATGCTAACCCTAACCCTAAAACTCACCCTCACCTAACCCTCAACTTAAGCCTAATCCTAACATTAATCCTAACCCTAACCCTAACCCTAAACCTCAGCCTAAACCCTAAAAATCACACTAACCCTCACACTAATCCTCAACCTAACCCTCAACCTAACATTAACCCTAACACTAACCCTAACATTAACGCTCGACCTAACCCTACAACTAACCCTAAATGTAACCCTAAACCTCCCCCTCCCACTAACCCTAATCCTAAACTTAACACTAAACCTCACCCTAACTCTAAACCTCACCCTCACCATAACTCTAACCCTAACCCTAACAATAACACAAATCCTAACCCTAATCCTGACCCTTACCCTAACCCTAATCCTAACACTCACCCTCACCCTAACCATAATCTTAACCCTAAACCTAACCCTAAACCTCACTCTCACCATAACCCTAACCCTCATCCTAACCCTAACCCAAACCCTAACCCTAACGATAAACCTTACCCTACCACTAACCCTAAGCCTCACCCTCACCCTAGCCCTCACTCTAACACTAATCCGAACCCTAACCCTCACCCTAACCCTAAACATAATAAAACTTAACTCTCACCCTAACACTAACCCTAACCTTCACCGTAACCCTAACCCTCACCCTCACCCTCACTCTCAGTCTAAACCTAAGCCTAAGCCTAACCCTAACCATAAACATCACACTCACCCTAACCCTTACCCTAATCCGAATCCTAACACTAAGCCTAAGCCTAACCTTCATGCTCAAACTCACCCTAATCCTAACCCTCACCCTAACTTTAACTCAAACACTAACCCTAACCCTAACCCTCAAACTCAGCCCCACCCTTACCCTAACTCTAAACCTAAACCTCACCCTCACCCTAACTCTAACCCTAACCCTAAACTTGACCCTAACCCTAACACTAAACCTCACCCTCAACCTAGCACTCACCCTAACCCTAATCCTAACACTAACCCTCATCCTAACCCTCCCCATAACCCTAATCCTAAACCTCACCCTCATCCTAACCCTCACCCTAAACTTCACCCTAACCCTAACACTAACCCTAACCCTAACCCTAACCCTCCACATAACCCTCACCCTAACCCTAACATTAAACCTCACGCTCACCCTAACCCTAACTCTAACCCTAACCCAAAACCTAAACCTGACTCTAACCCTAAACCCTAACGCTCACCCTTACTCTCAACGTTACCTTAACCCAAAACCTAACCCTAACAATAACCCTAACCCTAACCCTAATCCTAACCCTCACCCTCACCCTAAACCTAAACCTAAACCTAACACTCACCCTAACCTTAACCCTCACCCTTACGGTAACCCTAACCCACATCCTAGCACTCACCCTAACCCTAACCCTAAATCTCACCCTAACCCTAAACCTACCCCTAACCCTCAACCTAACCCTAACCCTCACACTCAACGTAAACCTAACCCTAACCCTCACCCTAACTCGAAACTTATCCTGAACCCTAACTCCCCCCCTAACCCTCACCCTCACGCTCACACTCAATGTAACCCTAAGCCTAACGCTAACCCTAACCATAACCCTCACACTCACCCTAACCCTAACCCTAACCCTAACCATAAACCTCACCTTAACCTAACCCTAAACATCACCTGCTCCCTAGCCATTACCCTAACCCTAATCCTAACATTAACCCTCATCCTAACCCCCTCCATAACCCTAACCCTAACCCAAACAATAACCCTAAAGCTCAAGCTCACCCTTAGCCCAAACCTAAGCCTAACCCTAAGCATAACCCTAAACCTACCCACAACCATCACACTCATTCTGCACCCTAACCCTCACCGTTACTCTAACCTGAACCCTAACCCTAACCCTAAACCACACCCTTACCATATACCTAACCCTAACCCTAACCCTCATCCTCACCCTAACCCTAACACTAAACCTAACCCTAACCCTCACCCTAACCGTCACCCTAACCTTATATCTAACCCTAAACCTCACCCTCACCCTCATCCTAACCCTAACCCTAACCCTAAACCCCACACTAACCATAAACCTAAACCTCACCCGCACCCTCACCCTCACCGTAATTCTAATGCTAACCCTAAAAATAACACTACCCCTAACCCTAACCATCACCCTAACCCTAATCCTCACCCCACCCTCACCCTCAGCCTATCCCTAAGCCTAAGCCTAACCTTTACCCTAACCCTCACAATCATGCTCACCCTAACCCTAATCCTAAACCTATCCCTTTCCCTAAACCTCAACCTAACCCTCACCCTCACCCTAAAACTAAAACTAACCCTAAACCTAAACCTCACCCTAACCCTCCCGCTAACCCTAACTCTAACCCTAAAGCTCAACCTCACCATAAACCTAAACCTAACCCTTACTCTAAAACTCACCCTAACCCTAACCCAAACCCTCAACCTCAACCTCACCGTAACTCTAACCCTAACCCTAACAATAAAACTAACCCTAACGCGAAACCTAACCCTAACCCTAATCCTCAACCCCACACGCACCCTCAGCCTAAACCTAACCCTAACCCTAACCCTCACCATAAGCCTAAGCCTAACCCTATCCCTAACACTAACACTAACCTTAAACCTAAACCTCACCCTAACCGTAACCATAAACCTCACCCTCAACCTAGCCCTCACCCTAACCCTAATCCTAACCCTAACCCTCATCCTAACCCTCCCCATAACCCTAAACCTAACCCTCACCCTCAACCTAACCCTCACCTTAACCCTAACCCAAACTTAACATTAACCGTAATCCTAAACCTCAACCTAACCATCACCCTAACCCTAACTCTAACCCTAAACCTCACCCTCACCCTAACCCTAACTCTAACCCTTACCCAAACCCTAAACCTCACTTTAACCCTAAACCCTAACCCTCACCCTTACCTTCACTGTAACCGTAACCCTAAACCTAAACCTAACAATAACCATAACCCTAATCCTAACCCTCACCCTAACCACAACCCTCACCGTAACCCATAACCTAACCCCAAAACTAACCCTCACACTAACCCTAATCCTGACCTCACCCTAACCCTAAATCTAAAACTAACGCTAACATTAAAAAATTCAACGTAACCCTAACCCTCAACCTAACCCTCACCATAACCATAACCCTAACAATAACCCTAACCCTAACCCTAATCCTAACACTCACCCTCATCCTAACATTAAACCTAACCCTAACCCTCACCCTAACATTAACCCTCACACTTACCGTAACCCTTACCCTCACCCTAACCCTCACTCTAACTCTAACCATAAACCTAAACCTCACCCTAACACTAACCCTAACCCTCACCCTCAACCTAGCCCTCAACCTAACCCTAATCCTAACCCTAATCCTCATCCTAACCCTCACCCTCACCCTAACCCTAAACCTCACCTTGAGCCTAACCCTAACCCTAACCCTCAAGATAAGTCTAAACCTCACACTCAATGTAAACCTAACCCTAACCCTCAACTTAACCCTAAACTTAACCTGAACCCTATCTCTCACCATAACCCTAACCCTCACCCTCACCCTCAGTGTAACCCTAAGCCTAACCCTAACCCTAACACTCACACTCACCCTAACCCTTACCCTAATGCTAATCCTAACCCTAACCCTAACCCTCACCCTCAGCCTCACCTTAACCCTAACTCTAACCCTAAACCTCAACCTCACCCTAGGCCTAACCCTAACCCTAACCCTAAACCTCACCCTAACCTAACCCTAAACCTCACCCACACCCTAGCCATTACCCTAACCCTAATCCTAACACTAACCCTCATCCTAACCCTCCCCATAAACTTAACCCTAAACCTCACCTTCAACCTAGCCCTCACCCTAACCCTAATCCTAAACCTAATACTCATCCTAATCCTCACACTAACCCTAACCCTAACTCTCACCCTCACCCTCACACTAACCATAACCCTAACCCTCAACCTAACCCTAACCCTCACTCTCACTGTAACCATTACCCTAACACTCACGCTAACCCTAAACATAAACCAAGCTCTAACTCTCACCCTAACCCTGACCCTAACGTCACCCTAACCCTAACCCTCAACCTCACCATCACCCTCAGCCTAAACCTAAGCCTAACCCTATCCTTAACCCTAACCCTCATCCTATCCCTCACCCTAAACCTAACCCTAATCCTAATCCTAACCCTAACCCTAAACGTCACCATCACCCTAACCCCCAACTTAAGCCTAACACTGACTTTAATCCTAACCCTAACCCTAACCCTAAACCTCATCCTAAACCCTAAACCTCACACTAACCCTCACACTAATCCTCAACAGAACCCTCACCCTAAACTTAACCCTAACACTAATCCTAACATTAACACTCGACCTAACCCTACAACTAACCCTAAATCTAACCCTAAACCGCCCCCTCATCCTAACCCTAATCCTAACCCCAGCCCTAAAAATCACTCTAACCCTAAACCTCACCCTCAACCTCACACTCACCCTCACCATATCTCTAACCCTAACCATAACAATAACACTAATCCTAACCCTAAAGCTAACCCTAACCCTAAACCTAAACCTAACACTGACCCTCATCCTAAACATAATCTTAACCCTAACCCTCAACCTAACCCTAACCCTCACCATCACAGTAACCCTAACCCTCATCCTAACCCTAACACAAATCCTAATCCTAAACCTAAACCTTACCCTAACACTAACCCTAAACATCAGCCTCATCCTAGCCCTCACTCTAACCCTAATCCTAACCCTAACCCTCACCCTAACCCTAAAAATAATCGAACCCTAATTCTCACCCTAACCCTAACCCTAAATTTCACCCTAAACCTAACCCTCACCCTCACCCTCACGCTCAGCTTAACCCTAAGCCTAAGCCTAACCCTAACCCTAACGATCACACTGACCCTAACCCTTACCCTAATCCGAATCCTAAACCTAAGCCTAACCCTCACCCTCACCCTAATCCTAACCCTCACCCTAAACCTAACTCTAACACTAACCCTAACCCTCAACCTCAGCCTCACCCTTATCCTAACTCTAACCCTAAACCTCAACCTTACCCAAACCCTAACCCTAACCCTCACATTAAACCTTCCCATAACCCCAACCCTAAACCTCACCCTTAACCTAACTCTCACCCTAACCCTAACTCTAACTCTAAACCTCACCCTCACCCTAACCCTAACTCTAACCCTAACGCAAAACCTAAACCTGACCCTAACCCTAAACCCTAATGATCACCCTTACTCTCAACGTTACCTTAACCCAAAACCTAACCATAACAATAACCCTAACCCTAATCCTAACCCTCACCCTAACCACAGCACTCACCGTAACCCATACCCTAACCCAAACACTAACCCTCACAGTAACACTAACCCTACCCTCACCCTAACCCTAACTCTAACCCTAACCCTAACACAAAAAACCTCAACCTAACCCTAACCCAACCCTCACCCTCACCCTCACCGTAACTGTAACCCTAAAAATAATCCTAACCCTAACCCTAATCCTAACCCTCACCCTCACCCTAACCCTAACCCTCACCCTAACCCTAACCCTCACCCTTACAGTAAACCTAACCCTCATCTTAACCCTCAACCTAAACGTGACCCTAACCCTAAACCTCACCCTAACACTAACCCTAACCCTCACCCTCACACTGGCCCTCACCCTAACCCTAATCCTAACCCTAATCCTAATCCTAACCCTCAACCTAACCTTGACCATAACCTTCACCCTAACCCTAAACATAACCCTAACCCTGACCCTAACCCTAACCCTCACCCTTACTTTAACCCTTACCCTCATCCTAACCCTCACCCTAACTCTAACCCTAATCCTCATCCTAACCCTCACCCTAACCCTAACCCTAAACCTCACCATAACCCTAACCCTCAACCTAACTCTAACCCTCACACTCAACGTAAACCTAATCCTAACCCTCAACCTAACCCTAAACTTAACCTGAACCCTAACTCTCATCCTAAACCTAAACCTCACCCTCACCCTCACCCTCAGTGTATTCCTAAGCCTAAACCTAACCCTAACCCTAACACTCACACTCACCCTAACACTTACCCTAATCCTAATCCTAACCCTAACCCTAACCCTCACCCTCAGCCTCACCTTAACCCTAACTCAAATCCTAAACCTTAACCTCACCTTAATCCTAACCCTAACCATAACACTAAACCTCAACATAACCTAACCCTAAACCTCACCCTCACACTAGCCATCACCCTAACACTAATCCAAACAAATTACCCTCATCCTATCCCTCCACATAACCCTAACTCTAACAGTCACCCTAACCCTAAACCTCAACCTCACCCTTAGCCTAACCCTATGCCTAAACGTAAGCCTAACCCTAAATCTAACCCTAAACCTCACACTCATCTGCACCCTCAACCTCACCGTAACTCTAACCCTAACCCTAACCTAAACCCTAAACCTCACCCCTACCCTTACCCTAACCCTATCCCAAACCCTAACCCTCATCCTTACCCTAACCCTAACACTAAACCTAACCCTAACCCTCACCCGAACCCTCCCCCTAACAATAACCCGAACAGTCACCCTAACCCTAATCCTCACCCCCACCCTCAACCTAAGCCTAACCATAAGCCTAAGCCAAACCCTCACCCAAACCCTCACACTCCCCCTCACCCTAACCCTAATCCTAAACCTAACCCTGTCCCTAAACCTCAAACTAACCCTCAACCTCACCCTAACACTAACACTAACCCTAACACTAAACCTCACCCTAACCCTCCCCCTAACCCTAACTCTAACCCTAAATATCACCCTCACCCTAACCCTAACCAAAACCCTCAGCCTAAACCTCACCCTAATCCTAACCTCACCCTCACCCTCAAACTCACCGTAACTCTAACCCTAACCCTAACAATAACACTAACCCTAACCCTAACCCTAACTCTAACCATAACCCTCACATTCAGCCTCACCCTCATTGCAAACTTAACCCTAACTATAACACTAAAAATTACCCTAACCCTAAGCCTAACCTAACTCTAAATCTAATCCTAACCCCCACCCTCAGCCTCAGCCTAACACTAAGCCTAAAACTAACCCTAAACCAAACCCTAATCCTCAGCCTCAGCCTCAACCTAACCCCAACCCTAAACCTAACACTCACCCTAACTCTAAGCCTAAACCTAACCCTAACCCTCACACTCACCCTCAAACTAACCCTAATCCTATACCTAACCCAATCCCTAACCCTAACCCTCACCCTAACCCTCACCCTAGCGCTCACCCTAATCCTAACCCTAACACTCACCCTCAACCTAGCCCTCAACCTAACCCTAAACCTCACCCTCACCTTAACCCTTACCCTAACCCTCACTCTAACCCTAAACTTAACTCAAACCCTAACTCTCACCCTAACCCTAACCACCAACCTTACCGTAACCCTCACCCTCAGCCTAACCCTCATGTTTGCCCTTACCGTCACCCCTACCCTAACCCTCACCATAACCCTCACACTCACCCTAACCTTCACCCTAAACTAACTGTACCCCTAAACCTCACCCTCACACTAACCATAACTCTAACACTAACCCTAACACTAAACCTCACCCTAACCGTAACCCTACCCCTCAGAATAACCCTAACCCTCAACCTCACGCAAACCCTCAGCCTAAACCTAAGGCTAACCCTAACCATAACCATAAGCCTCACACTCACCCTAACCAGAACCATAATCCTAATCCTAACCTTAAACCTAACCCGAACGCTCACGCTCAGCCTCACCCTAACCCTAATTCTAACCCTAAACCTCACACTGACCCTAACCCTAATCCTAAAACTGACCCTCACCATAACCAAACCCTAAACCTAACCCTAAACTTATCCATAACCCAAGCCTTAACCCTAACCCTAAACCTCACCCTAACTCTAACACTAACCGTAAACCTCACCATCATCCTAACCATCACTCTAACCCTAACCCAAACACTAAACCTTACCCTAACCCTAACCCTAAAAGTCACGCTCACCTCACCGTAACCAAAACCCTAAACCTAACCCTAACAATAACCCTAACACTAATCCTAACCCTCCCCCTAACCATAACCCTCATCCTAACCCAAACACTCACCCTAAAACTTACCCTCACCCTAACACTAACCCTAACCGTAAAACTAACCCTCACACTAACTCCAACCATAACCCTAACCCTAAACCTCAAACTAACCCTCACCCTCAGCCTAACTCTAACACTAACCCTATCCCTAACCCTCCTCCTAACCCCATATCTAACCCTAAACCTCACCCTCACACTAACCTTAACCCTAACCCTAAAACATACCCTAACCCTAACCCTACCCCTCATCCGCAGCCTCACCCTCACCATAACTCTAACCCTAACCTTAACAGTAACACTAACCCTAACCCAAACCATCACCCTAACCCTAATCCTCACCTCCACCCTCACCCTCAGCCTAACCCTAAGCCTAAGCCTCACCCTCACCCTAACTGTCACACTCACCCTCACCCTACCCCTAATACTAAATCTAACCCTATCCCTAAACCTCAACCTAACCCTCACCCTCCCCGTAACCCTAACACTAAACCTCAACCTAAATCTCACCCCAACCCTAACCCTCACCCTCACCCTCAATCTCACCATAACTCTAAACCTAACCCTAAATCTAACACTAACCCTAACCCTAACCATAAACATAACCATAACCCTCAACTTCAGAATCACCCTCAGCTCCAACTTAACCCTAACCATAATACTAACAATAACGTTAATCCTAAACCTAACACTAATCCTCAACCCCACCCTCACCCTCAGCCGAATCGTAAGCCTAACCCTAAGCCTAAACCTAACCCTAACCCTAACCCTAACTGTAACCCTAAACCTAACCCTAAACCTAACCCTAATCCTCAGCCTCACCCTCACCCTAACCAAAACCCTAACCCTAACCCTCACCCTAACCCTAAGCCTAACAATAACCCTGACCCTCACACTCACCCTCAACCTAACCCTAACCCTAACCAATACCCTAACCCTAACCCTCACCCTAAACCTAAGCCTAACCATAACCCTGACCCTCACACTCACCCTCAACCTAACCCTAACCCTAAACCTAACTATATCCCTAAACTTAACCCTCACCCTTACCCTCACCCTAACACTAATCCTAACACTAAACCTCATCCTAACCCACACCCTAACCCTAACCCTAACCCTCATCCTAACCCTAAACCTAACCCTCAACCTCATGCTTGGCCTAAGCCTAAGCCTAAGCCTAAATCTAACCCAAACATTCAACATAACGCTAACCCTAACTCTAAGCCTAAACCTCACTCTCACACTAACCCTAACTCTAACCCTTACCCTAAACCTAAACCTCATCCTAACACTAATCCTAAACCTTACCCTAACCCTCACCGTAACCGTAACCCAAACCCTAACCCTACCAATAACCCTAATCCTAACCCTAACCCTCAACCTAACCCTAACCCTAACCCTAACCCTCACCCTAACACTTACCCTCACCTTAACACTAACACTAACTCTAACACTAACCCTCACACTAACCCTAACCATCACCCTGACTCTAAACCTCACCCTAAACCTAAACCTAACCCTAACCTTCATCCTAGCCCTCACAATAACCCTAATCCTCATCCTTACGTTAACCTCACCCTAACTCTAACACTAATCCTCAAGCTAACCCTCACCCACACCCTTCCACTAAACCTAACCGTCACTCTAACCCTAACCCTCACCCCACTGTGACCCTCACCCTCAGCCTAAACCTCAAGTTTACCCTTACCATCACCCCCATGCTAACCCTTACCCTAAACCTAACCCTAACCCTAATCCTCACCATAACCCTAATTCCACCCCAAAACCTCATGCTCACCCTAACTCTAACCCTAACCCTAACCGTAACCCTCATCCTAACCCTAAACCTCACACTAACCCAAACCCTAAACCTCAATTTAACTCTCACCCTGACCCTAATCCTAACCCTAACCCTAAGCCTAAACCTAACCCTAACACTCACCATTATCTTAATCCTCACCGTCAGCCTAAACCTCACCTTAACCCTTACTATCATCCTCACCCTAAACCTCCCGCTAACCTTAAACCTCATTGTAACCCTCATCCTAAACATAAAACTAACCATCACCCTAACGCTAACCCTCAACCTCAACCTCACCCTCAGGCTAACCCTAAGCCTAAGCCTAAACCTTACCATAATCGTCACCCTCACCCTAGCCCTCACTCTAACCCTAACCCTAACCCTAAAACTCATCCTCACCATAAACCTCACACTAACCCTAACAATAATACTCAATCTAACACTCCACCTCACCCTAACACTACACTAACCCTCACCCTAACCCTAACCCTCACCCTTACCGTAAACCTCACCCTCAGCCTAACCCTCACCTTTACCCTTACATTCACCCCCACGCTAACACGGACCCTAACCCTAAGCCTCACACTAACCCTTAATGTAACCCTAAACCTCACCCTCTCCTTAACCCTAACTCTAACCCTAACCCTAACACTAAACCTCACCCTAACCCTAGCCCTAAACCTCACCCTCATCCTAACCATAAACATCAGCCTAACCCTAACCTTCACGATAACACTTACCCTCACCCTAAAACTAACCCTAAACCTAACACTAATCCTCACACAAACCCTAACCCTAAACCTCTCCCTAACCCTAAACCTATCCCTAAACCTAACCCTAACCCTAGCCCTCACCCTAACCCTAATTCTAACCCTCACCTTCCCCCTAACCCTAACCCTCATCCTCACACTAACCCTAACCCTAATCCTAAATCTAACCCTCACCCTAACCCTAAACCTAACACTAACCCTTACCCTAAACCTAAACCTAGCCCTAACACTCACCCTTACCTTAACCCTCATCCTCAGCCTAAACCTCACCTTTGCCCTTAACATCATCCTCACCCTAACCCTCACCGCAATCCTAAACCTCATCATAACCCTCACCGTAACCGTAAACCTAACCATCACACTAACTCTAACCCTCACCCTCAGCCTCACACTCAGTCTAAACCTAAGCCTAAGCCTAACCCTTAATCTAACCCTCACCCTCACCCTAGCCCTCACCCTAACCCTAATCCTAATGCTAACCCTCATCCTAACACTCACCCTATCCCTATCCCTAACCATCACCCTTAACCTTATCTTCACCCCCACTCTCGCCCTCAGCCTAACCCTAAGAATAGCCTAAACTGAACCCTCACACTCACCCTCAACTTCACCCTAATCCTAACCCTAACCCTAACCATAACCCTAAACCTCAACATAACCCTCACCCTAACCTTAACCCTAAAAATAACCCTAACTCTAACCCTCGAACTAATCCTCCAATTAACCCTAAATCTAACCCTAAACCTCAACCTCAACCTCACCCTAACCCAATTCCTAACACTAACCCTCAACCTCACCCTAACCCAAACCCTAACCCTCACCCTCAACCTCACCCTCACCATAACTCAAACCCTAACAATAACACTAATCCTAACTCTAAACCTAACCTTAACCCTAACCGTAATCCTAACACTCACCCTCACCCTAACCCTAATCATAATCCTAACCCAAATCCTAACCCTAATCCTCACCCTCACTGTAACCCTAACCCTCAACCTAACCTTCACCTTAACCCTAACCCTAACCCTAAACCTTAATCTAACACTAACCCTAACAATCACCCTCAACCTATCCCTCACCGTAACCCTAACCTTAACCCTCACCCTAACGATAATGCTAACCCTAAACCTCAACCTAACCCTAAACCTCACGCTCGCCATAACCCTAAACCTCACCCTAACCCTAAACATAACCGAACCTTAACTCTCACCCTAACCCTATCCCTAACCCTCCACCTAACCCTAACCCTCACATTCACCCTCAACCTCAGCCTAACCCTAAGCTTAACTATAACCCTCACACTCACCCTAACCCTTACCCTAATCCTAATCCTAACCCTAACCCTAACCCTCACCTTCAGCCTCACCCTAACCCTAAAGCGAACCCTAAACCTCACCCTCTCCCTAACCCTAACAATAACCATAACCTTAAACCTCACCCTCACACTCACCCTAGCCCTTACCCTAACCCTAATCCTAACCCTAAACCTCATCCTAACCCTCCCCCTAACCCTAACTCTCACCCTCAACCTCACCCTCAGCATAACCCTAAGCCTAACCAGAAAAATAAAACTAACACACACACTCACCCTCACTCTCACCTTAATGCTATCCCTAACCCTAACCCTAACCCTCCCCCTAACTCTCACCCTAATCGTAACCCTAAACCTAACCCTTACCATAAACCTCAACCTAAACCTCACCCTAACACTAACTCTAACCCTAAACCTCACCCTCACCCTACCCCTAACTCTAACCCTAACCCCAAACCTAAAACTCACCCTAACATTAAAACTAACCCTAAACCTCAACCTAACCCTCCAACTAAACCTAAATCTAACCATAAACCTCAAATTCACCCTAACCCTAATCCTAACCCTAACCCTAAACCTCATCCTAACCCTAACCCTAATCCTCATCCTAACCCTCACCCTAACTCTAAGCCTAAACCTCACCCTAACCCCAACCCTAACCCTCCCCGTAACGGTAAAACTAACCTTAACCCTAACAATAACCCAAACACTAACCCTCAGCCTCACCCTAACCAAAAACCTCACTCGAACCCTATCCCTCACCCTAACACTTACTCTCACCTTAACACCAACCCTAACCCTCATCCTCACCCTAAACCTCACACTAACCCTAACACTAATCCTCAAACTAACTCTCATTCTAAACCTAACCCTAACCCTTACCCTAAACCTAAACCTAACCCTAACACTCAACCTTAACTTAACCATCACCCTCAGCCTAAACCTCAACTTTACCCTTACCACAATCCCCACCCTAACCCTCACCGTAACCCTAAACCTCATCCTAACCCTCACCCTATCCGTAAAACTAACCATCACCATAACCCTAACACTCACCTCAACCTAACCTTCACACTAAAACTAATCCTAATCCTAACCCTCATCCTAACCCTCACCCTAACCCAATCCCTAACCATCACCCTAAACCTAATCCTCACCCCCACCCCCACCCTCAGCCTAACCCTAAGCCTAAGACTAACCCTAACCCTAAGGCTCACACTCACCCTCACTCTAATCCTAACCCTAACCCTAACCATAACCCTAAACCTCAACCTAAACCTCACCGTATCCTTTACCCTAAAAGTAACCCGAACCCTAAACCTCGAAATAACCCTCCAACTAACCCTAAATATAACCCTAAACCTCACTCTCACCCTAACCCTAACCCTAAACCTCACCCTAACTCTAACTCTAAACCGAACCCTCACCTCACCCTCACCCTCATCATAAATCTAACCCCAACCCTAACAATAACATTAATCCTAACACTAAACCTAACCATAACCCTAAACCTAACCTTAATCCTAACACTCACCCTCATGCTAACCCTAATCCTAACACTAACCCTCAGCCTAAACCTAAGCCTCACCCTCAGCTGAACCCTAAGCCTAAGCCTAACCCTAAACCTAATGCTCACACTCACCCTCAACTTAACCCTAATCCTAACCATAACCATAACCCTAATCCTCAACCTAACCCTCAACAGAACATTAACCCTAACACTTACCCTAACCCTAACCCTCAACCTAATCCTCCAACCAAACCTAAATCTAACCCTAAACCTCACCCTAACCCTAACACTCACCCTCACCCTCACCCTCACCATAAATCTAACCCTCACCCTAACAATAACAGTAATCCAAAACCTAAACCTAAACCTAACCCAAACCCTAACCCTAATGCTAACACTAAACCTCACCCTAACCCTTCTCCTAACCCTAACACTCAACCTAACCCTAACCTTCACAGCAACCGTAACCCTAACCCTCATCCTAACCCTCACCCTAACCCTCACCCTCACCATAATCCTAACCCTAACCCTAACCATAACCCTAAACCTCAACCTAACCCTCACCCTAACCTTAACCCTAAAATTTACCCTAACCCTAACTCTCGACCTAACCCTCCAAATAACCCTAAATCTTACCCTAATCCTCACCCTCACACTAACCCTAATCCTAACCCTAAACCTAATGCTCACACTCACCCTCAACTTAACCCTAATCCTAACCATAACCATAACCCTAATCCTCAACCTAACCCTCAACAGAACATTAACCCTAACACTTACCCTAACCCTAACCCTCAACCTAATCCTCCAACCAAACCTAAATCTAACCCTAAACCTCACCCTAACCCTAACACTCACCCTCACCCTCACCCTCACCATAAATCTAACCCTCACCCTAACAATAACAGTAATCCAAAACCTAAACCTAAACCTAACCCAAACCCTAACCCTAATGCTAACACTAAACCTCACCCTAACCCTTCTCCTAACCCTAACACTCAACCTAACCCTAACCTTCACAGCAACCGTAACCCTAACCCTCATCCTAACCCTCACCCTAACCCTCACCCTCACCATAATCCTAACCCTAACCCTAACCATAACCCTAAACCTCAACCTAACCCTCACCCTAACCTTAACCCTAAAATTTACCCTAACCCTAACTCTCGACCTAACCCTCCAAATAACCCTAAATCTTACCCTAATCCTCACCCTCACACTAACCCTAATCCTAACCCTAAACCTAATGCTCACACTCACCCTCAACTTAACCCTAATCCTAACCATAACCATAACCCTAATCCTCAACCTAACCCTCAACAGAACATTAACCCTAACACTTACCCTAACCCTAACCCTCAACCTAATCCTCCAACCAAACCTAAATCTAACCCTAAACCTCACCCTAACCCTAACACTCACCCTCACCCTCACCCTCACCATAAATCTAACCCTCACCCTAACAATAACAGTAATCCAAAACCTAAACCTAAACCTAACCCAAACCCTAACCCTAATGCTAACACTAAACCTCACCCTAACCCTTCTCCTAACCCTAACACTCAACCTAACCCTAACCTTCACAGCAACCGTAACCCTAACCCTCATCCTAACCCTCACCCTAACCCTCACCCTCACCATAATCCTAACCCTAACCCTAACCATAACCCTAAACCTCAACCTAACCCTCACCCTAACCTTAACCCTAAAATTTACCCTAACCCTAACTCTCGACCTAACCCTCCAAATAACCCTAAATCTTACCCTAATCCTCACCCTCACACTAACCCTAATCCTAACCCTAAACCTAAACCTCACACTAACCCTAACCCTAACCCTCACCCTCACCCTCACCCTCACCATAACTCTAACCCTAACTCTAACAATAAAATTAATTCTAACAATAAACCTATCCCTAACCCTAACCCTAATCCTAACATTCACCCACACGCTAACCCTAATCCTAACCCTAAACATTACCCTAACCCTAATCCTCACCCTCACTGTAACCCTAACGCTCAACCTTACCCTCACCCAACCCTAACCCTAAACCTAAACCTTAATCTAACACTATCCCTAACCATCACCCTAACCCTAACCCTCACCACAACCATAAACCTAACTCTCATCATAACCCTCACCCCAACACTAACCCTAACCCTCACCATAATCCTAACCCTAACCCTAACCCTAACCCTAAACCTCAACCTAACCCTCACCCTAACCTTAACCCTAAAACTTACCCTAAACCTAATTCTCGACCTAACCCTCCAACTAACCATAAATCTTACCCTAATCCTCACCCTCACACTAACCCTAATCCTAATCCTAACCCTAAACCTCACACTATCCCTAACCCTAACCCTCACCATCACCCTTACCATAACTCTAACCCTAACCCTAACAATAACATTAATTCTAACTATAAACCTAACCTGAACCCTAACCCTAATCCTGACACTCACCCTCAAGCTAGCCCTAATCCTAAGTCTATCCTTAGCCCTAACCCTAATCCTCACCCTCACTGTAACCCTAACCCGCAACCTTACCCTCACCCTAAACCTAACCCTAACCCTAAACCTTAATCTGACACTAACCCTAACCATCACCCTCACACTAAACCTCACCCTAACCCTAACCCTAACCCTAATCCTCATCCTTACCCTCACCCTAACCCTAAACTTAACCCTCACCCTAACCCTAAACCTAACCCTAACCCTCACCCTAACCCTAAACCTCACGCTCACCATAACCCTAACACTAACCCTCACCCTAACCCTAAACATAACCGAACACTATCTGTCACCCTAACCCTAACCCTAACCCTCACCCTTACCCTAACCCTAACCCTCACCCTCAACCTCAGCCTAACCCTAAGCCTAACCCTAATCCTAACCCTAACTCTCACACTCACCATAAACCTTACCCTAAACCTAATCTGAACCCTAACCCTAACTCTAAACCTAAACCTCACCCTAACACTAACCATAACCCACAACCTCACCCTAACCCTACCTTCACACTCAACCTAACCATAACCCTCACCCTCACACTAACCCTTACACTAATCCACAACCTACCCCTAAACAAAACCAGAACCCTAACTCTTACCCTTACCCTAAACGTTACCCTCAACCTAACCCTAACACTAAACCTCATCCTCACCCTAGCATACCCAACCCTAACCCTAATCCTTACCCTCTTCCTAACTCTCCCCCTAACCCTTACCCTAACCCTCACCCTAACACTAACACTCACCCTCAACCTCACCCTCAGCCTAACCCTAAGCCTAAACATAAAACTAACCCTAACACACACACTCACCCTCACCCTAAACCTCACCCTAACCCTAACCCTCATCCTAACCCTCCCCATATCCCTAAACCTCACCCTAAACCTCACCCTAACCAAGACCCACACCCTCACCCTCAACCTCACAGTAACTCTAACCCTAACCCTAACAATAACCATAACCCTTACCCTAACCCTGACCCTAACCCTAAACATAACTCTCAACCTCAGCCTGACCCTCAATGCAAACTTAACCCTAACCATAACACTAACAATAAACGTAACCCTAACCCTAACCCTAAACCTAATCTGCACCCCCACCCTTACCCTCACCCTCAGCCTAAACCTAAGCCTAAGCCTAACCCTAACCCTAACCCTCACTGTAATCCTAACCTTAAACCTAAACCTAAACCTAACCTTAACCTTAAACCTAATCCTAAACCTAACCCTAATCCTCAGCCTCACCCTCACCCTAACCCAAACCCTAACCCTAACCCTCACCCTAAACCTCAGCCTAACCCTAACCCTAACCCTCACACTCACCCTCACCCTAAAACTAATCCTAAAACTAACCCTAAACCTAACCCTAACCCTCACCTAAACCCTCACAATAACACTTACCATCAACCTAACTCTACGCCTAACCCTAACTCTAACCCTCAGCCTAACCCTAACTGTACCCCTAAACGTAACCCTCACCTAACCCTAATGCTAACCCTAACCCTAACACTAAACCTCACCCTAACCCTAACCCTAACCCTCACCCTCAAACTCACCGTGACTGTAACGATAACCTTAACCCTAACAATAACCTAAACCTAACCTTAACCCTAACCCTAACCCTAAACCTAAACCTCACCCTACCACTTACACTCACCCTAACACTAACCCTAAACCTAACACTAACACTCACACTAACCCTAACCCTCACCCTAATCCTAAACCTCACCCAGACCCTAAACGTAACCCTAACCCTCACCCTCACCCTAACCCTGACCCTCATCCTCACCCTAAACCTCACACTAAACCTGACACTAATCCTCAATCTAACCCACACCTAACACTAACCCTAACCCTTACCCTAACCCTAAACCTAACCCTAACCTTCAGCCTTACCTTAACCCTCACCCACAGCGTAAACCTCACCTTTACCCTTACCATCATCCTCACCCTAACCCTCAACCTATCCCTAAACCTCATGCTAAAAATCACCCTAACCGTAAACCTAACCATGACCCTAACCCTAACCCTCACCCTCAACCTCAATCTCAGCATAACCCTAAGCCTAAGCCTAAGCCTTACCCTAATCCTCACCCTCACTCTAGCCCTCACTCTAACCCTAATCCTAACCATCACCCTAACCCTAATCTTGACGCCCACCATCACCCTCAGCCTAACCTTAAGCCTAAGCCTAAGCCTAACTCTAACCCTCACACTCACCCTCACCCTAACCCTAATCCTAACCCTAAACCTAACCATAACCCTAAACCTAAACCTAACCCTCACCCAACCTTAAACCTAACACTAACCCTAAACCTAACCCTCGACCTAACTGTCCCCCTAAACCTAAATCTAACCATAAACCTCACCCTCAACCTAACCCTAACTCTAATCCTAACCCTCATGTTCACACTCAATGTAACTCTAACCCTAACCCTAAACCTCAACCTAACCCTAACACTCACCCTAACCCTAAACTTAAACCAAACCCTAAGTCTCAATCTAACCCTAAACCTAACACTCACTGTAATCTTAACACTCACAATCACCCTCAAACTCAGCCTCACCCTAACTCTAACCCTAAACCTTACCCTCATCCTAAACCTATCCCTAAACCTCACCCTAACCCTCACCGTAACCCTCCCCCTAACGCTATATCTAACCCTAAACCTCACCCTCACCCTAACTCTAACCCTAAACCTCACCCTAACCCTAACCCAAACCCTCAACCGCACCCTCACCCTCACCATAACTCTAACCATAACACTAAAAATAAACCTTAACCTAACCCTAACACTAACCCTAACCCTAATCCTCACCCCCACCCTCACCCTCAGTATAAGCCTAAGCCTAACCCTAACCCTAACCCTAACTCTCACCGAAAACCTGAACCTAACCTTAATCCTAACCTTTAGCACTAAACCTAACCCTAACCCTAAACCTAAACCTAACCCTAACCTTCATTCTCACCCTCACCTTAACCCAAACCCTAAACGTAACCCTCACCCTAACCCTAAGGCTAATCCTAACCCTAACACTAACCCTCACACTCACCCTCACCCTAACCATAATGCTAACCCTAATCCTATTCCTAACCCTAACCCTCACTCTAACCCTCAACCTAACCCTAACCCTAACCCTAATGCTAACCCTAAACCCCATCCTAAACCTCACCATAACCCTAACCATAACCCTCACCCTAACCCTAACCCTAACCCACAACCTCATGCACAGCCTAAGCCTAATCCTAAGCCTAACACTAATCCTAACCCTCACCCTAAACCTAACCCTAACACTTACCCTAAATCTAACCCTAAATCTCACTCTCACCCCTTCCCTAACTCTAACCCTAACCCTTAATCTAAACCTCATCCTAACCCTAAACATAATCCTCACTCTCACCCTCACCATAACCGTAACCCTAACCCTAACCCTAACAATAACCCGAACCCTAACCTGAACCCTAACACTTACACTCACTCTAACAGTAACAGTCACCCTAACACTAACCCTCACACTAACCCCAACAATAACCCTAACCGTAAACCTCACCCTAACGCTCAACCTCACCCTAAAACTAACTCTAACCTAAACCTCACCCTAACCCCAACCCTCACCCTAAAACTAACTCTAACCCTCACCCTCATAATAACCCTAACCCTCAACTTAACCTTCACCCTAACCCTCACCCTAACCCTAACGCTAACCCTAAACCTCACACTAACCCTCGCTCTAACTCTAACACTAAACCTAAACCTGACCTTCACCCTAACCCCAATTCTATCCCTAACCCTCAGCTAACCCTAACCCTCACCTTAACCCTAACCCTAACCCTAATCCAAACACTAAACCTAACCCTCACCCGAAACCTATCCTCACCCTAACCCTCACCCTCACCCTAAACCTCACCCAAACCCTAACCTTCACCTTAACCCTGACTCAAACCCTAACCCTCACCCTTACCCTCACCCTAACACCTACCCTCACCCTAACCCTAACCCTAAACTTTACCCTCACCCTGAACCTCACCCTCAGCCTAACCCTAACCCTAACACTATTCCTAATCCTAACTCTCACCCTCATACTAACCCTAACCCTAACCCTAACCTTAAAAATAACTCTCACCCTAACCTTAAACCTAAACCTAACCAAAACCCTAACCCTCACCCTCACCCAAAACATCACCCTCACCCTCATCCTAACCCTAACCATTACCCTAAACCTCACCCTAAACCTAACTCTGACACTCAGCCTCACACTCACCCTAAACCTAACCCTACACCTAAGCCTAATCCTAAACCTAACCCTCACCCTCACCCTCACCCTAAACCTAAACCTTACCATAACCCTAACTGTAACCCTAGCCCTCACCCTAACCCTTACCCTCACCGTCACCCTAACCCTAACCCAAACCCTATCCCATACCCTCACCCTAACCCTAACCCTAACCCTCAACCTCACCCAAACCCTAACCCTCACCCTCACCCTAACCCTAACCCTAACCCTAATGCTAAACCTAACCCTCATGCTCAGAGTAACCTTAACCTTAAGCCTCACCCTAAACCTAAAATTAAACCTTATGCTATCCCTAACACTCACCCTCTCCCTGAACCTCACTCTAACCCTTATCCTCACTCTAACCCTCACGCTAACCCTATCCCTTACACTAAAACTAAACCTCATCCTAACCCTCACCCTAAACCTAAACCTAAACCTAACCTTCACCCTAACGCTCACCCTTACCCTCACCCTAACCCTAACCCTAACCCTCAGCTTAAACCTCATCCTAACCCTCACACTAACCTTAAACCTCACCCTAACCATAACCCTAACCCTCAGCCAAACCCTCATCCTAATCCTAACCCTAACACTCAACCCAACCCCAACCCTAACCCTAACCCTAACCCTCACCCTAACCCTAAACCTCACCCTCACCCTCACCCTCACCCTCAGCCTAACCCTATCCCTAACCCTAAACCTAACCCTAAACCTCACCCTCACCCTCGCTCTAACTCTAACACTAAACCTAATCCTAATCTTCACCCTAAACCCAATTCTATCCCTAACCCTCACCTAAACCTAACCCTCACCTTAACCCTAACCCTTACCCTAATCCAACAGTAACCCTAACCCGCACTCTAAATCTAAACCTAACTCTAACCAAAACCCTCACCCTAATCCTAACCCTATAACTAACCCTCACCCTAACACTAACCCTAATCCTAAACCTAACCCTCACCTTCATCCTAACCCTTACATTCACCCTAAACCCATCTTTAACCCTAATGCTATCCCTAACCCTCTCCCTCACCCTAAACCTCACTCTAACCCTAACCCTCACCCTAACTCTCACCTTAACTCTAACCCTAACACTAACACTAAACCTCACTTTAACCCTCACCCAAACCAAAACCTAAACCTAACCCTCACCCTAACGCTCAGCCTAACCCTGAACCTCAACCTAACCCTCACCCTGACCCTAACCCTCACCCTAAATATGACCCTCACCCTAAACCTAACCCTAAACCTAACTGTCACCCACACCCTAAAAGTCACCCTCACCCGAACCCTCACCCACACCCTAACCTTACCCTAAATCTCACACTAACCCAAACCCTCACCCTAAACATAACTATAACCCTCACTCTCATAATAACCCTAACCCTCAACTTAACCTTCGCCCTAATCCTCACCCTAACCCTAAGGCTAACCCTAACCCTCACTCTCACCCTAACCCTCACCCTTACCCTTATCCTCACACTAACCCTAAACCTAACCCTAATCCTCACATTAACCCTAACCCTCACCCTAACCCTAACCCTACCCTCACCCTACCCCTCACCCTAACCCTAACCCTATCCCTCACCCTAACCCTATCCCAAACCCTCAACTTCACCCTAACAATCACCGTCACCATCACCCTAACACTCACCCTAAACCTAACCCTCACCTACACCCTCACCCTCATCCTAACCCAAAACATCACTTTCACCCTAAACATCATCCTAATCCTAAACCTCACCCTAACCCTAACCCTAATCCTCACCCTAACCCTAACCCTCACCTTAAACGTCACTCTCACCCTAATCTTCGCCCTAAACCTAACCCTAACCCTCACCCTAACCCTCACCCTAACCCTAACCCTATCCTTAATCCTAACCCAAACCCTAACCCTAAACCTAAACCTAACCCTCACCCTCACCCTAACCTTTACCCTCAACCTAACCCTAAACCTAACCCTCAACCTAACCTTCATCCCAACACTCACACTAACCCTAAACCTCACCCTAACTACAACCCTAATCCTCAGCCAAAACTTCTTCCTAACCCTAAAAGAAAACTTCAACCATAACACTAACCCTAACCCTAAACCTAACCCTCACCCTCAGCCTAACCCTAAACCTAAACCTAACCCTAACCCACACACTCACCCTAACCCCAACCCTATCCCTAACCCTCACCTAACCCTAACCCTCACCCAAACCCTAACCCTAACCCTCACTCTCATCCTAACCATAAACCTCACCCTAACCCTAAGCATAAACTTAACCCTCACCCTCACCCTAAACCTCACCCTAACCCTTACTCTTTTTTTTTGTTTTCTTTTTTTATTTTATTTTATTTTATTTGAGAACATACTGTACAGAGGGGCTACAATTACATGGGCAGGATAATGCATACATTTCTTACCAAGCATTGCAGCCTCCTCCTTTGTTTACACTTCACCTCCCTTCCCATCCTCCCCCCTCCCCCCACTCAATTATACCCCCTCCCCTCCCCACACCGACATTGTAAAGTTGGTTTTGACATGACATTTTGTACTTCTCATTGTTGCAACAGGTCCACCTGAATCCTTAAACGACTTGTTTGTCCCCATCTCCTCCACATGTTATACTGACATCAAATATAGTGAAAGCGGGGGTTACACTGTGGGGGAGGGACATACAAAGCAACAAAGAAATAATCTTATAAATGCGTTAGAAACACATGCATGAAAGAAACGAAAACATTAAAATACATATTTACGGGTTCATTTTCCTAACATCACATTATCTGACCTTTTCCGCTTGACTCATACCTATACTAGATATTGCAAATAAGGGAAACCATGGGACCTATGCTTCTTTGGGGCTGGCTTACTTCACTTAATATAATTTTTTCCAAACCTTTCCATTTCCTAACAAATGGAGAAATGTCATTCTTTCTGATGGAGGCATAGAATTCCATTGTGTATATATACCACATTTTCTTGATCCATTCATCTACTGAGGGGCATCTGGGTTGGTTCCATATCTTAGCTATGGTAAATAATGCTGCAATAAACATAGTTGTGCTGGTAGCTTTAGTGTGGTCTTGTTTGTAAACATTTGGGTAAATGCCCAAAAGTGGGATTGCTGGATCATAGGGGAGATCTATGTGAAATCTTTTGAGGAACCTCCATACTGCTTTCCAAAGTTGTTGAACAAGTTTACATTCCCAGCAACAATGAAGTAAGGTTCCTTTCTGTCCACATCCCCTCCAGCATCTGTTGTTGTTAGAGTTCTTGATTTTTGCCATTCTAACTGGAGTGAGGTGATATCTCAATGTTGTTTTGATTTGCATTTCTTTTATGGCTAGGGATGTTGAACATTTCTTCATGTGTCTATTGGCCATCCTTTCTTCTTCAGAGAAGCTTCTCTTTAAGTCTTTCGCCCACTTATTTATTGGGCAGTTGTTTCTTTGAGGATTTGTTGTTGGGGGGTTTAATTTTTTGAGTTCCAAGTATATTTTAGATATGAGACCCTTGTCCATTGTATGGCTAGTAAAGATCTTCTCCCAATCGGTGGGCTTTCTATTGATCTTGCTAGCTATGTCATTTGCCCTGCAGAAGCTCTGCAACCTTATGCAATCCCATTTGTCCAACCTTTCTTTGATTTGTTGTGGATCCGGGTCTCTATTCAGAAAATTTCGGCCTGAGCCAAGGAGACCTAGGGTTTCTCCTATTCCATCCTGTAATATTTTCAGAGTGTCTGCTTTGAGTTCAAGGTCTTTGATCCATTTGGAGTTGATTCTGGTGCAGGGTGATATATAAGGATCTAGCTTTAGTTTTCTACATGTAGTTAACCAATTTTGCCAGCACCATTTACTGAAGAGGCTGTCTTTCTTCCATTCTATTGTTTTAGCTTCCTTATCGAAGATTAGATGGCTATAGGTCTGTAGGTTCATTTCTGCCTAACCCTAACGAAACCTAACCCTAACCCTCAGCCTAACCCTCATCCTAACGCTAACGCTAACCCTAACACTCATATTAACCCTAACCCTCACCCTCACCCTCAACCTCACCCTCAGCCTAACCCTAACCCTAACCCTAATCCATACACGAACCCTAAAACTCACCCTAAGTCAAAACCTAACCCTAACAAAACCCTCACCCTAATCCTAACCCTATCCCTAACCCCCACCCTAACCCTAAACCTAATACAAAAACCTAACCCTGACCCTCATCCTAACCCTTACCCTCACGCTAACCTTAAACTTAACCCTCACCCTAATCCTCATCGTAACCCTAAACCTAACTCTAACCCTCACCCTAACCTTAACCCTAACCCTAAACCTGACCCTCACCTAAACCCTGACCGTCACCCTCACCCTCAACCTAACACTCACGTTCACACTAACCCTCACACTCAACTTCACTATAATTCTAACCCTAACCCTAAATCTCACCCTAAACCTAAACCTGATCCTAATGCTTACCATAACCCTCACCCTCACCGTAACCCTAAACCTAACTCTAACCCTCACACTAAACCTATCCTTAACCCTAATGCTATCCCTAATCCTCACCATCACCCAAACCCTCACTCTAACCCTTACCCACAGCCTAACCCTCACAGTAACACTAACTCTCATTCTAACCTTCATACTAACACTAAGCCTAACCCTCACCCTAACGCTTACCCTCACCCGAACCCTAACGCTAACCCTCAGCCTAAACCTCATCCTAACCCTAACCCTAACCCTCACCCTAACTATAACACTAACCCTAACCCTTACACTCACATTAATCCTAACGCTCACCGTCAACCTCACCCTCAACCTAACCCAAACTCTAACCCTAATCCAAAACCCTCACCCTCACCCTAAACATCACCCAAACATTAACCCTCACGTTAACCCTGACTCTAACCCTAACCCTCACCCTTACCGTCACCCCAACACTTACCCTCACCCTAACACTAACCCTAAACTTTTCCTTCACCCTGACACTCACCCTCAGCCTAACCCTAACCCTAACATTATTCCTAATCCTAACTCTCAACCTCACACTAACCCTAACCGTAAACCTCACCCTCACCCTCACCCTAACCCTAACCATAACCCTCATGCTAACACTAACCTTCACTCTCACCCTCACCCTAACCCTAAGCCTAACCCTAACTCTCACCCTAACCCTAAAGCTAAACCTAATGCTAACCCTAAAACTCACCCTCACCCTATCCCTCACCCTAACCCTTACCATCACCCTAACCTTAACCCTAACCCTCACAATAAACCTAACACTCACCCTTACACTAAGCCTACCCTTCCGCCTAACACTCACCCTAAACCTAACCCTAAACCTAATCCTCACCCTATACTTAAACTTAACCTCTACCGTCACCCTAACCCTAACCCTAACACTTACCCACACCCTAACCTTCACCCTAACCCTAACCCTAAACCTCACCCTCACCCTAACCCTCACCCTAACCCTTTTCTTCACACTAACCCTAATCCTAACCCTCACCCTAACCCTCACCCTAAAACTAATCCTCAGCCGATCCCTAACCCTAACCCTAACCCTCAACCTAACCCTTACCCTCACCCTAAACCTAAAACTCACCCTCACTCTAAACCTCACCCTAACCCTTACCCTCACCCTTACCCGCAATCTAAACCTAACCCTATAACTAGGGTTCACCCTAACCCTCACCCTCATCATAACCCTAACCCTAAACCTAACCCTCACCCTCACCCTAAACCTCACCCTCACCCAAACCCTCACCCTAACCCTTTCCCTCACACTAACCCATTCCCTAACCCTAACCCTAACCCTAATTCTCAACAGAACACTCACCCTCACCCTAACCCTCACCCTCACACTAAACATCAGCCTAACCCTAACCCTCACCGTAAGCCTAACCCTAAACCTCACCCTAACTCTAACCCTCCCCGTAAACCTAAACCACACCCTAACCCTATCCCGAACCCTCACCTTCACCCTCACTCTCACCCTAACCCTAACCCTAACCCTCATCCTAACACTAAACTTCAACCTCACCCTCACCCTAATCCTAAACTTAACCCCAACACACACCCTCGTTACTAAACCTCACCCTAACCCTAACCATAACCCTTACCTAAATGAAAACCTAACCCTCACCCTCACCCTCAACCTAATCCTCAACCTCACCCTAGCCCTCACCCTAAAACTAACCCTCACCCTAAGCCTAAACTTAACACTCACCCTCATTCTAACCCTCACCCTAAAACAAACCCTAACACTCATCCTAACCCTAACTCTAAACCTAATGCTAACCCTAAACCTCACACTCACCCTAAACTTCACCCTCACCCTTACCTTAACCTAACCCTAACCCTAACCCTCACACTAAACCCAACCCTCACCCTCACCCTAACCCTTACCCTCAGCCTAAACCACACAGTAAACCTAACTCTAATACTCACACTATCCTTAACCTTAATGCAAAACCTCACTCTAACCCTCACCCTAACCCTAACCCTAATGCTAACCGTAAACCTCACCCTCACCCTAACACTCACCCTAACACTAACCCTCACCCTAAACCTAAACCTCACCCTCACCCTAACCCTCACCCTAACACTTACCCACACCCTCACCCTCACCCTAACCCTAACCCTAAACCTAACCTTCACACTAACACTCACTCTAACCCTAACCCTCACCCTCAGCCTAACCCTCACCCTCACCATTACCCTCACCCTAAACCTTACCCTAACCCTAAACCTAACCCTCACTCTAACCCTAACCCTAACCCTCAGCCTAAACCTTATGCTAATCCTAAATCTAAACTTAACCCTCATCCTAACTCTAAACCTAACCCTAACCCTCACACTAACCCTAAACCTAACCCTCAGCCTAACCCTCATTCTAACCCTAATCCTAACCCTCACCCTCACCTTAACTCGAAACCTAAACCTAACAATCACCCCCACCCTCATACAAACCGAACACTATCCCTAACCCTCACCCTAACCCTAAACTTCACCCTATACCTCACCCTCACCCTCACCCTAACCCTAACGATAACCCTCACCCTAAACGTCACCCTAACCCTAACACTAACCCTAACCCTCATCCTCAAACTAAACCTCACCCTAAACCTGACCCTCACCATAACCTTGACCCTAAGCCTAAACTTAATCCTGACCCTAACCCTAACCTTAACCCACACACTAACCCTCACTCTCACCCGAACCCTCACTCTCACCCTAACACTAACCCTGACCCTAAACCTAATCCTAATCCTAAACCTAACCATCACCCTCAAACTCACCCTAACCCTAACTCTAACCCTAACTCTCAAGCTAAACCTAACCCTAACCCTCAACCTAACCCTAACCTTCACACTCACCATAAAACTCACCCTAAACATAACATTAACCCTCTCCCTAACAATCATCCAAACCCTAACTCTAACCCTAACCATGAACCAAACCCTAACACTACCCCTCACCCTCACCGTCACACTAACCCTAAACCTAATGCTAAACCTCACCCTTACCCTAATCCTCAGCCACACCCTAACCCGAACTCGAACCCAAACCCGAACCCTCACCCGAAACCTCATCCTCAGCCTAACCCTCACCCTCAACCTAAACATCACCCAAACCCTAAACTTCACCTTAACCCAGACTCTAACCCTAACCCTCACACTTACCCTCACCCTAACACTTACCCTTACCCTCAACCTAACCCTAACCTTTTCCCTCACCCTGAACCTCACCCTCAGCCTAACCCTAACCCTAACACTATTCCTAATCCTAACTCTCACCCTCACACTAACCCTAACGCTAAACCTCACCCTCACCCTTACCCTAACCCTAACCCTAACCCTCATCCTAACACTAAGCTTCACTCTCACCCTCACCCTAACCCTAAACCTAACCCTAACTCTCATCCTAACCCTAAAGCTAAACCTAATGCTAACACTAAACCTCACCCTCACCCTAACCCTCAACTTAACCCTTACCGTCACCCTAACCTTAAGCCTAAACCTCACAATAAACCTAACCCTCACCCTAACCCTAAAACTAAACATAAACTTCACCCTAACCCTCACCCTAATCCTAAACCTCACCCTAAGCCTAAACCTCACCCTAAACTTTACCCTCAACCTAACCCAAACCCTAACCCTAAACCTAACACTCAAACAAACCCTAACCCTAACCCTAACCCTCACCCTCAATCTCCCCTTCCTCCTCAGCCTTACCCTAACCCTCACCCTAATCCTAACCCTAACCCTCAACCCCACCCTCACCCTAACCCTAACCCTAACGCTAACCCTCACCCTAACCCTCACCCTCAACCTAACCCTAGCAATAACCCTAACCCTAACATAATCCTAAACCTAAAATTCACCCTAACCCAAATCCCAAGCCTAACCCTCACCATCACCCTCATTCTAACACTCACCCTCACCCTGACCCTCAGCATCTCACTAACCCTCACACTAACCAGAAGCCTCATCCTAATCCTAAACCTAACCGTCACCCTCAATTTCACCCTCATCCTCAGCCTAACCCTAACCCTAACCCTAATCCTAACACTAACCCTTAGCCTCACCCTCACCCTCACACTAACCCTCAACCTCACCCTAAACATCACCCTAACCATAACAATCACCCTAACCCTAAGGCTAACACTAAACCTCAGCATCACCCTAACCCTCACCCTAACCCTTACCCTCACAAAAAACCCTACACCTAACCCTATCCCGACACCTCACTCTGACTCTCACCGTAACCCTAACCCTCAACCACACCCTAAGCCGAACCCTTACCCGAACCCTCATCCTCACACTAACACTCACCCTCACCCTAACCCTCACCTTCACAATAAACATCACCCTAACCCTAGCTCTCACCCTAACCCTAACCCTAAACCTCACCCTAACCCTAATCATCAACTAACCCTAACCCTCAACCTCACCCTAACCCTAACGCTCATCCTAACTCTAACCCTGACCCTAAAACTAACCCTCACCCTCACCCTAACCCTCACCCTCACCCTAACCCTAATGCTAACCCTAACCCTCACCCTCACCATAACCCTCACCATAACCCTTACTGTCAACCTAACCATAACGCTCACCTCACCCTAACCGTCACCCTAATAATTATCCACACCCTAACTCTCACCCTAAACCTAAACCTAACCCTCACCCTAACCCTCACCCTAACACTAACCATAAACCTAACCCTATCCCTCACGCTAACCCTCACCCTAACCCTTCCCCTCACCATCACCCTAAACCTCACCCTAACCTTTAAACTCAACCTAACCCAAACCCTAACCCTAAACCTAACAATCATACTAACTCTAACCCTAAGCCTCACCCTAACCCTTACACTAAGCCTAAATATAACCCTAACCCTTACCCTAAACCTAATCCTAACCCTAACCCTCACACTAACCCTAACCCTAACCCTCAGCCTCACCCTCATCCTAACCCTAATCCTAATGCTCACCCTCAACCTAACCCTAAAATTAACCCTAACCCTAACCCTCACCCTATGCCTAACACTCACCCTTACCCTAACCCTCACCCTAACCAATACCCTCACCCTAACCCTATCCCTAACTCTAAACCTAACTCTAACTCTCACCTGAACACTCAACCTCAACCTAACCCTCACCCTCACACTAAACATCACCCCAAACCTAACCCTCAACCTCAACCTAAACCTAACCCTCACCCTAAATCTAACCCTCACCCTAAAGTTAAACATATCCCTAATGCTAATGTAACACCTCACCCTCACCCTAACCCTCACCCTTACTTTATCCTCAACTAACCCTAAACCTAACCCTCACAATAACGCTAATCCTTACGCTATCCCTCACCCTAACCCTAACCCTCAACCTCACCCTAAATCTAATGCTAACCCTAACCCTCACCCTCACCCTAACATCACCCTAACTCCTAACCTCACCCTAACCTGCAAACTAACCCTAACCCTAAACCTACCGCTCACCCTAACCCTCATCCTAACCATAAACCTAACCCTAACCTTAATGCTCACCCTTACGCTGAGCTTAACCCTCACCCTTTCACTCACCCTAACCATTAGCCTCACACTAACCCTATCCCTAACCCTAATCCTAACCCTAACTCTCACCAGAACACTCAACCTCATCCTAACCCTCACCCTGACACTAAACATCACCCTAAACCTAAACCTAACCCTAAACTTCGCCCTAACCCTAACCCTCACTGTAATCCTAACACTAAAATTCTCCCTCACCCTTACCCTAACACTCTCCTTAACCCTTACCGTCACCCTAACCCTAACCCTCTCCCTCACACTAACCCTCACCCTAACCCTTACACTGACCCTAATCCTAAACCTAACCCTCATCCTAACCCTAAACCTAACTCTAACCCTCACCTTCCCCATCACCCTCAACCTAACCCTAATCCTAACCCTAAAAACCCTCACCCTCAACCTCACCCTAACCCTAAACCTAACCCTAACACACACCCTCATCCTCACCCTAACCCTAACTCTATCCCTAACCCTCACCCTAAACCTAACCCTCACCCTATACCTCACCCACACCCTAACCCTCACCCTAACCCTCACCCTCACCCTAAAACTCAGCCTAACCCTTACCATCACACTCACCCTAACCCTCACCCTCACCCTAACACTCACCCTAACCCTTACCATCACCCTAACCCTCACCCTAACACTTACCCACACCCTAACCCTCACCTTAACCCTAAACCTAAACATAAAACTAAACCTCACCCTCACCCTCACTCTAACCCTAACCCCAACCCTCACGCTCACCCTCACCCTAACCCTAACACTCACCCTCACCCTAACCCTCACCCTAACCTTTACACTCCACCTAACCCAAACACTAACCCTAAAACTAACACTCACACTAACCCTAACCCTAACGTGCACCCTAACCATTATACTAACCCTAAACCTAACCCTAAACCTCACCCTAACCCGAACCCGAACCCTAACCCTCACCCTCACCATAACTCTAATGCTAACTCTAACCCTCACCTTCACCTTAACCCTCCACCTAACACCCACCCTCACCCTAACCCTAACCCTCACCCTCAACCTAAACCTCACCCTAATCATAACCCTAACCATAACCCTAACGCTCAACCTAACCCTAAACCTCACCCTCACCATAACACTCACCCTAACCCTTACCCTCACACTAAACATATCCCTTACCCTAACCCTAAGCCTAACTCATCAGAACACTCACCCTCATCCTAACCTCACCCGAACACTAAACATAACCCTAACCCTAACCCTAACCCTCACCCTAAGGCTAACCCTAACCCTCACCCTAACACTAACCCTCACTTTAATCCTAAACTTCACACAAACCCTAACCATAACCCTCACCCTCACACTCACCCTCACCCTAACCCTAACCCTAAACCTCATCCTAACACTAACCTTCACCCTCACCCTCAGCATAACCCTAACACTCATCCTAACCCTAACGCTAAACCTAATGCTAACCCTAAACCTCACCCTCACCCTCACCCTAACCCTTACCATCACCCTAATCCTAACCCTAAACCTCTCACAAAACCTAACCCTCACCCTGAACTTAAGCCTACCCCTCCGCCTAACGCTCACCCTAAAACTAACCCTAAACCTACTCCTCACCCTATCCTTAACCTTTACAAAAACCCTCACCCTAACCCTCACCCTCACCCTAACCTTAATGCTAACCCTAACCCTCACCCTCACCCTAACCCTCATCCTAAACTTTACCCTCACCCTAACCCTTAACCTAACCCTACACTTAACCCTCAAACTAACACTAAACCTAACCCTCAGCCTAACCCTTATGCTAACCCTAAATCTAACAATAACCCTCACCCTAACCATAAACCTAACCCTAAACCTAACACTCCCACTAACCCTAACCCTAACACTCACACTAACCCTAACTCTAACCCGCAGCCTAACCCTCATCCTCACCCTAACACTCACCCTAAACCTAAACCTCACCCTCATCCTAACTCTCACCCTAACACTGACCCACACCCTCACACTCGCCCTAACCCTAACCCTAAACTTAACCTTCACCCTAACGCTCACTCTAACCCTAACCCTCACCCTCACCCTAACCCTCACCCTAACACTTACACACACCCTCAACCTCACCCTAACCCTAACCCTAAACCTAACCCTCAGCCTAACCCTCAGTCTAACCCTAATCCTAACCTTCAACCTCACCCTCACCGTAACTCTAAACCTAAATCTAACACTCCCGCTCACCCTCACCCTAAACTAACACTTTCCCTAACCCTCACCCTAATCCTAAACCTCACCCTATACCTCACCCTCACGCTCACCCTAACCCTAACCCTAACTATAACCCTCACCCTAAACGTCACCCTAACCCTAACACTAACCCTAACCCTCATCCTCACAATAAACCTCACGCTAACCCTTAGCCTCACCACAACCTTGATCCTAAGACTAAACCTAATCCTGACCCTAACCCTAACCATCACCCATACACTAACCCTCAGTCTCAACCGAAACCTCACTCTCACACTAAAACTCACGCTGAAACTAACCCTAATCCTAATCCTAAACCTAACCATCACCCTCAAACTCACCCTAAACCTAACTCTAACCCTAACCCTCACCCTCACCCTAACCCTAACCCTCAACCAAACCCTAACCCTCACACACACCCTAAACCTCACACTAACCCTAACATTATCCCTCTCCCTAAAAATTATCCAAACCCTAACCCTAACCCTAACCCTCAACCAAACCCTAACCCTACCCCTCACCCTCACTGTCACACTAACCCTAAACCTAATGCTAACCCTCACCCTAACCCTAACCCTCAGCCACACCCTAACCCGAACCTGAACCCGATCCCGAACCCTCACCCGAAACCTCATCCTCACCCTCACCCTCACCCTAAACATCTCCTAAACCCTAACCCTCACCTTAAACCTGACTTTAACCCTAACCCTCACCCTTACCCTCACCCTCACCTAACCCTAATCTTTTCCCTCACCCTGACCCTCAGCCTCAGCCTAACCCAAACCCTAACACTATTCCTAATCCTAACTCTCACCCTCACACTAACCCTAACCCTAAACCTCACCCTCACCCTCACCCTAACCCTAACCATAACCCTCATCCTAACATTAACCTTCACCCTCACCCTCACCCTAACACTAAGCCTAACCCTAACTCTCATCTAACCCTAAAGCTAAACCAAATGCTAACCCTAAAACTCACCCTCACCCTATCCCTCACCCTAACCCTTGCCATCACCCTAAACTCAACCCTATCCGTCACACTAAACCTAACCCTCACCCCAACCCTAAGCCTACCCTTCCGCCTAACACTCACCCTAAAACTAACCCTAAACCTAATCCTCACCCTATCCTTAAACTTAAACCAAACCGTCACCCTAACCCTGACCCTCACCCTAACCTTAATGCTAACCCTAAACCTCAACCTAACCCTAACACTCACACTAACCCTAAACCTAACCTGCAGCCTAACCCTCATCCTAACCCCAACCCTAACCCTACCCCTAACCCTCACACTCACCCTAAACCTCACACTAACCCTAAACCTACTCCTCTCCCTGACCCTCACCCTAACCGTTACGCTAACACTAACCCTCAACTGAACCCTAAAACTACCCCTCACCCTCACCCTCACACTAAGCCTAAACCTAATGATAACCCTCACCCTAACCCTAATCCTCACCCACACCCTAACCCGAAACCTCACCTGAACCCACAGCCACACCCAAATTCTCATCCTCACACTAAACCTCACCCTCACCCTAAACATCACCCTAACCCTAACCCTCCCCTAACCCTAACCCTAACTCTAACTTTCACCCGAACCCTCACCCTCACCATAACCCTTACCCTCACCATAACCCTAACCATAACCATAACCATAATCCTCACACTAACCTTAACCCTCACCCTAACCATAATCCTAACCCTATCCTTCACCCTCACCCTGACCCTCACCTCAGCCTAACCCTAACACTAACCCTATTCCTAATCCTAAGTATCACCCACACCCTCACCCTAACCATCACCCTAAAACTAACCCTCACCCTCACCCTAACCCTAACCCTCATGCTAAACCTAACCTCAACTTAATCGTCACCCTCACCCTAACACTTACAGAAACGAAACCCTCACCCTCACCCAAAGCCTCACACTCACCCTAGTCCTCACCCTAACCCTAACACTCACCCTCAACCTCCCCTTCCCCCTCAGCCTTATCCTAACCCTAACCATATTCCTAACCCTAACCCTCAACCTCACCATCACCCTAACACTAAACCTAACCCTAATGCTAAACCTAACCCTCAATCTTACCCTAACCCTAACCCTAACCCTAACAATAACCCTAACCCTAAACCTAAACCTAAAACTCACCCTAACCCTAATCCTAACCCTAACTCTCACCCTCACCTTAGGCCTCATTCAAATCCTCACCCTCACCCTGACCCTCACCATCACACTAACCCTCACACGAAACCTAACCCTCACCCTAACCCTCACCCTAAACCTATCCCTCACCATCACCCTCACCCTAAACCTAACCCTAACCCTGAACCTAAACCAAATCCTCACCCTCACCCAAACCCTCACACTGACCCTAGCCCTCACCCTAACCCTAAACCTAATCCTAACCCTCACCCTCAACCTCATCTTCCCCCTCAGCCTTACCCAAACCCTAACCCTAATCCTAACCCTAACCCTCAACCCCACCCTCACTGTAACCCTAAACCTAATCCTAATGCAAAACCTCACCCTCACTCTCACCCTAACCCTAACCCTGAACCTAACAATAACCCTAACCCTAACCCTTACCGTAAAACTCACCCTAACCCTAATCCTAACCATAACATTCACCCTCATCTTCAGCTTCATTCTAACCCTCACTTTCACCCTGACCCTCACCATCACACTAACACTCACACTAACCCTAACCCTCACCCTAACCCTAACCCTAAACTTAACCCTCACCATCACCCTCACCGTAAAGCTAACCCTAACCCTAACCCTAAACCTCACCCTAAGCTTAACCCTCAACCTAACCCTAACCCTCACACTGACCCTCACACTAAACCTTACCATAACCCTAACCATCACCCTAACACTTAACCTGACCCTAACCCTCACCCTAAACCTAAACCTGACCCTAAACCTAAGCCTCACCCTCACCCTAAACATAACCCTCATCCTAACCTTAAATCTAAAACTAATGCTAACCCTAAACCTCACCCTCACCCTAACCCTTACCCTCACCCTAACCCTAACCCTAACCCTCACACTAAACCTAAACCTCACCCTAACCCTAACCCTAATTCTCACACTAAACCTAACCCTCACCCTAAACCTAACCCTGCTCCTCACCCTAACCCTCACCCTCTGCCTATCCCTAACCCTAATACTCATCCTATCCCTAACATTAACCCTAACCCTTACCCTCACCCTAACCCTAATGCTAACACTAACCTTCCCCCTCCCCCTATTCCTCTCCCTCACCCTAACCCTCACTCTAACACTTACCCACACCCTAACCCTCACCCTAACCCTAAACCTAAACCTAACCTTTACCCTAACCCTAACCCTCAGCCTAACCCTCAATCTAACCCTAACCCTAACCCTAATCCTAACCCTCAAACTAACCCTCACACTAACTGTAAATCTAAACCTAAACCTAACACTCAGCCTCAGCCTCACCCTAACCTAAAACTATCCCTAACCCTCACCCTAACCCTAAACCTGACCCTAAACCTCACCCTTACCCTAACACTAACCCTATCCCTAAACCTCACCCTAACCCTAACAATAACCCTAACCCTCATCCTCACACTAAACATCACCCTAAACCTTACCCTCACCATAACCTTAACGCTAAGCCTAAAACTAATCCTCACCCTAAACCTAACCCTCACCCACACACTAACCCTCACCCTCATCCTAACACTCACCCTAACCCTACCCTTAATCCTAATCCTAAACCTAACCCTCACCCTCAAACTCACGCTAACCAAAACTCTCACCCTAACCCTCAATTTCACCCTAATGCTAACCCTAACCCTAACCCTCAACCTAAACCTACCCCTAACACTAACCCTCACACTCACCCTAAACTTCAACCTAAACCTAAAATTACCCCTCCTCCTAACCATCACCCTAACCCTAACCCTAAACATCAACCTAACCCTTACCCTACCCCTCACCCTCACCGTCACACTAACCCTAAACCCAATGCTAACCTTCAGCCTAACCCTAATCCTCACCCACAACCTAACCCGACACCTCACACGAACCCTCACTCTCAACCGAACCCTCATCCTCACCCTAACCCTCACCCTCACCCTAAACATCACCCAAACCCTAACCCTCACCCTAACCCTGACACAATCCCTAACTCTCACCCTTAAACTCACCCTAAAACTTACCCTCACCTTAACCCTAACCCTAACACTAAACTTAAACTTCACCCTCACCCTGACGCTCCCCCTCAGCCTAACCCTAACCCTAACCCTATTACTAATCCTAACTCTCACCCTCACACTCACCCTAAACCTAACCCTAACCCTAAAACTCACCCTCACCCTCACCCTCTCCCTAGCTCTCACCTTTACCCTAAACTTCAGCCTGACACAAACCATCACCCTAACCCTAAACCTCACCCTAACCCTAACCCAAACCCTCACCCTAAACCTAACCTCAGCTTGACCTTCAACCTCCCCTTAATCCTCACCCTAACCCTAACACTTACTTAAACGAAACCCTCACCCTCACCCTCACCCTAAACCTGACCCTCAACCTAGCTCTCACCCTAACCCTAAACCAGACCCTTACCCTCACCCTCAACCTCCCCTTCCCCCTCAGCATTATGCTAACCCTAACCCTAATCCTAACCCTAACCTTCAATCCCACCCTCACCCTAACCCTAACCCTAACGCTAACCCTCACCATCACCCTCACCCTCACCCTAACCCTAAACCTAACAATTAACCTAACCCAAACCCTAACCCTAAAACTCACCCTAACCCTCTCCCTAACCCTCACCCAAACACTTACCCTCACACTAAATCTAACCCTAATCCTCACACTAAACCTAACCCTCACCCTAAACCTAACCCTAATCCTCACCCTATCCCTAACCTTAACCCTAACCCTCACCCTAACTCTCACCCTCATCCTAAACCTAATGCTAACACTAACCTTCAACCTCCCTTTAACCCTCACCCTGACCCTCACACTAAACCTAACCATAACCCTAAACCTCACCCTAACAATTACCCTGACCCTAACCCTCACCCTAAACCTAACCCGAATCCTCACCCTAACCCTAACCCTCATCCTAAACCTAAGCCTCACCCTCACCCTAAACCTCACCCTCTCCCTAAACCTCACCCTTACCCTAAACCTAAACCTAACCTTCACTCTAACCCTCACGCTAAACCTAACCATAAGCCTAACCCTAACCCTCACCTGAACGCTCACCATAACAATAAACCTCACCCTCTCCCTAACCTTCACCTTAACCTTTACTCTCAACCTAACCCAAACCCTAACCCTAAACCTAACACTCACACTAACCCTAACCCTTACCCTCAGGCTCACCCTTATACTAACACTAAACCTAACCGTAACCCTCACCCTAACCCTAACCCTAAACCTCACCCTCAACCGCCCCTTCCCCTTCAGCCTTCACCTAACCCTAACCGTAATCCTAATCCTAACCCTCAACCACACCTTCACCCTAACCCTAACCCTAACCCAAATGCTAACACTCACCCTCACGCTCAACTAACCCTAACCCTAAACCTAACAATAACCCTAACCCTAACCCTAAAACTCACCCTAACCTAATCCTAACCCTAACCCTCACCCTCACCCTCACCCTCATTCTAACACTCACCCTCACCCTGACGCTCACCCTCACACTAACCCTCACATTAACCTGAAACCTCACCCTAACCCTAAACCTAACCCTCACCCTCAATTTCATTATCACCCTCAGCAACCAAAACCCTAATCCTAACCCTAACCCTCACCCTCACCCTAAACCTAAACCTAACCCTCACCCTGAGCCTCACCCTCACCTGAACCCGCACCCTAACCCTCCCCCTCACTCTCTGCCTCACATTAATCCTCAATCTCACCCTAAACATCACCCTATCCCTAACCCTCACACTAAACCTAATCCTAACCCTCACCCTAACCCTAAACATCATCCTAACCCTCACCCTAACCCTAACGCTAACCCTAACGCTCACCCTCACACTAACCCACAATCTAACTCTTATCCTCACACTAACCCTAACCCTAACCCTAACCTTCACACTAACCCTAACCCTCACCCTAACTCTATCCCTACACCTCACCCTGACTCTCACCTAACCCTATCCCTCAACCACACTCTAATCCTCACAATCACCAGAACCCTCACCCTCACCCGAACACCCACCCTCACCCTAACACTCACTCTCACAATAAATAATACCCTAACCCTAACCCTAAACCTCACTCTAACCCTCACCCTAACCCTTACCCTAACCCTAACCCTCACCCTAAACCTAACCCTAACCCTCACACTAACCCTAACCCTCATCCTAAACCTAACTCTCACCCTCACCCTCTCCCTAAACCTAACCCTCATCCTAACCCTAATCTTAAACCTAATGCTAACGCTAAACCTCACCCTCACAGTAACCCTTACCCTCAGCCTAACCCTAACCCTAACCAACATACTAAACCTAACCCTCACACTAACCCTAAACCTAAAACTCACACTAAACCTAACACTCAACCCTAACACTAACCCTACCCCTCAGCCTAACCCTAACCCTAAATCTAACTGTAACCCAAATCCTCACCCTATCCCTAACTTTAACCCTAACCCTCACCCTCAACCTTCCCCCTCAGCCTTACCCTAACCATAACCCTAATCCTAACCCTCAACCTAACCCTGACCCTAACCCTAGCCCTCAGCCTCACCCTAACCCTCACCCTAAACTTTACCCTCAACCTAACCCAAACCCTAACCCTAAACCTAACAATCACACTAACTATAACCCTAACCCTCACCCTAAACTTTATACTAACCCTAAACCTAAACCTAACCCTCATCCTAACCTGAACCCTCACACTAACCCTAAACCTAACCCTAACCCTAAACCTCTCGCTAACCCTAAAAATCACCCTCACCCTCACACTCACCCTAAACCTTACCCTCACCCTAACCCAATTCCTAAAGCTTACCCTAACCCTAATTCTCACCCGAACACTCACCCTCACCCTAACCCTCACCCTCACATTAAACATCACCCTAAACCTAACCCTATCCCTCACCCTAACCATAACTGTCACCGTAAACCTAACCCTCACACTAACCCTAACCCTAACCCTCACCCTCATCCTCACCCTAACCCTAACCCTAACCCTTATCCTAAAACTAACCCTCACCCTCACCCTCACCCTAACCCTAACCCTCAACCTAACCCTCCCCCTAACACTCACACTCACCCTAACCCTATACCTAACCCTAACGCTCACCCTAACCCTATTCCTCACACTAAGCCTAACCCTCACCCTAACCGTAACCCTACCTCTCAGACTGACCCTCACTTTAACCCTAAATCTAAACCTCACAATAACCCTAACCCTATCACTAACCCTCACACTTAACCTAACCCTAATACTGAACCTAACCCTAACCCTCAACCTCACCCTAACCCTCACCCTAAGCCTTACCCACACCCTAACTCTAATCCTAAACATAACCCTAACCTCACCCTAACCCTAAACCTATCGCTAACCCTCACCCTAACCCTAACCCTCACCCTACCTCACACTCACCCTAACCGTAACACTAACTCTTACCATCACCCTAACCCTAACCCTAACCCTCGCACTAAACCTAACCCTCACCCAAATTCTGTTACCCCTCACCCTAACCCTAACCCTCAACCTAAACCTAACACTTATCCTCACCCTATCCTTAACCTTAACCCAAAACGACACCCTAACCCTCACCCTCACCCTCACCCTAATGCTAACCCTAAACTTCAGACTCAACCTAACCCTCACCCTGACACTTACCCTCACCCTAACCCTCACCCTCACCCTAACCCTAACCCTAAACCTCACCCTAACACTAACCTTCACCCTCACCTTCACCCTAACCCTAAAACTAACCCTAACACTCATCCTAACCCTAAGGCTACACCTAATGCTAACCCTAAACTTCACACTCATCCTAACCCTCACCCTCACCCTAATGCTAACCCTAAACCTCAGACTCAACCTAACCCTCACCCTGACACTTACCCTCACCCAAACCCTCACCCTCACCCTAAACCTAACCCTAAGCCTCACCCTAACACTAACCTACACCCTCACCTTCACCCTAACCCTAAACCTAACCCTAACACTCATCCTAACGATAAGGCTACACCTAATGCTAACCCTAAACCTCACACTCACCCTAACCCTCAACCTAACCCTTATCGTCACCCTAACCCTAACTCTAACCCTCACACTAAACCTAACCCTCACCCTAACCCTAAGGCTACCCTTCCGCCTAACACTCACACTAAACCTAACCCTAAACCTAGTCCGCACCCTGTCTTAAACCTTAATGCAAATCCTCACCCTAACCCTCACCCTCCCCATAACCTTAATGATAACCCTAACCCTCACTCTCACCCTAACCTTCACCCTAAAACCTACCCACACCCTAACCTTCACCCTAAGCCTAACCTTAAACCTAACCTTCACCCTAACCGTCACCCTAACCCTAACCCTCACACTCACCCTAACCGTCACCCTAAACTTTAGCCTCACCCTAACCCTACTCCTAACCCTCACACTAACCCTAACACTAACCCTCAGGCTAACCCTTATCCTAACCCTAAACCTAGCCCTAAATCTCACCCTAACCATAACCCTAACCCTCAGCATAACCCTCATCCTAACCCTTACCCTAATCTTAACCTTCACCCTAACCCTAACCCTAACACTAACCTAAACCTCACCCTAACACTAACCCTCACCCTCACCCTCCCCATTACCCTCAGCCTAACCCTAATCCTAACCTAATCCTACTGCTCACCCTCACACTAACTCTAACCCTAAACCTAACCCTAACACTCACCCTCAGCCTTACCCTAACCCTAACACTATCCCTAATCCTCAACTTAACCCTAACCCTCACCCTAATCCTAAACCTAACCCTCACCCTAAAACTCACCCTAAATCTAACCCACACCCTAACCCTAACCCTCCCCCTCACCCTCAACCTAACTTTCACACTCACCCTAAACCTCACCCTAAACCTAACCCTACCCCTCTCCCTACTCCTCACCCTAACCCTAATGCTAACCCTAACCCTCAACCTATCCCTAACCCTACCCCTAACACTAACCCTCACCCTAACCCTAATCCTCACCCTAACCCTCACCCTCACTCTAAACATCACCCAAAACCTAACCCTCACCCTAACCCTAACACAAACCTAATCCAAACCCTCACACTGACCCTAACCCTCACCTTAACCTTACCCTCACCCTAAACCTTAACCTCACCCTAACCATAACCATAACCCTCACACTAACCATAACCCTCACTCTAACCCTAAACCTTAACCTGACCCATGCCTTCACCGTCACCCTGACCCTCACCCTCAGTTTAACCATAACACTAATCCTATTCCTAATCCTAAACCTCACCCTCAACCTAAACCTAACCCTCACCCTAAACATCACCCTAACCCTAAACCTCACCCAAACCTTAACCCTCACCCTAACCCTAACAATAACCCTCACCCTGAACCTAACCTCAGCTTAATCCTCACACTCACCCTAATCCTCACCCTAACCCTAAACTTTACGTAATCAAAACCCTCACCGTCAACCTCAGCCTAATCCTCACCCTCACCCAAGCCCTCACCCTAACCCTAACCTTAAATATAACCCTCAACCTCAACCTCCTCTTCCCCCTCAGCCTTACCCTAACATTAACCCTAATCCTAACCCTAACCCTTAACCCCACCCTCACCCTACACCTAACCCTAACCCTAACAATAACCCTCACCCTCATCCTAACCCTAACACTAACCCTAACAATAACTCTAACCCTAACCCTAACCCTTAAACTCACCCTAAGCCTAATCCTCTCCCTAACCCTCAAGCACACCCTCACCCTCATTCTAACCCTCACCCTCACGCTGACCCTCACCATCACATTAACCCTCACACTAATCCTAACCCTCACCCTAGCCCTAAACCTAACTTTCACCCTCACTTTCCCTCTCACCGTCAGCCTCACCCTAACTCTATCAGTAATCCTAAACTGACCTCACTCTCACCCTCACCCTCAACTTCAGCATAACCCTAACTCTAACCCTCAACCTCAATCTCACCCTCACCCTCAACCTCAGCTTAAACCTCACCCTACCCCTAACCATAACCCTAACCCTCACCCTCACCCTCACCTTCACCCCAACCCTAAACCTAACCCTAACCCTCACCCCATCCCTAACCCTCACCCTATCACTAACTCTCACCCTCACCCTCACCCTAATCCTAACCTTAACTCTAATACTAACCCTCAAGCTCACCATAACCCTCACCGAAAAACTTACCCTCAACCTCACCCTAAGCGTAACCCTAAACCTCACAGTAACCCTAACATCCACCCTAACCCTAAACCTCACCTTAACCCTCAACCTCACCCTAATCCTCAACCTAACCTTACCTTAAGCCTTACCTAAACTAAACCCTCAACCTCACGATCACCCTAAACCTCACCCTCACCCTAGCCCACACCCTAACCCTAACCCTAAACCTAACCCTCACACTAAACCTCACACTACCCCTAAACCTTACCCTAAGCCTAACGCTCATCCTAACCCTAACCCTAACCCTAACTGTCACCCTAAACCTACCCCTAAACCTAACCCTCACTCTAACCCTAAACTTCAACCTCAACCTCACCCTCAGCCTAAAGCTAGTGCTACCCTAATCCTAACCCTCACTCTAAAACTAAATCTAACCCTAAACCAAACTCTCCCCCTCCCCCTCACCCTCACTCTAATTCTCACTCTAACCCTAACCCTCACCCTCAACCTCACTCTCACCCTCAGCCTAACCCTAGTCCTTACCCTAATCCTAACACTCAACCTACCCCTGACCCTAACCCTAAACCTCACCCTAACCCTCACCCTCACCATATTCCACACCCTAACCCTAACCCTAAACCTAACCCTCACACTAACCCTAACCCTAACCCTCACCCTAAACCTTATCCTAACCCTAAACCTAAAACTAACCTTCACGCTAACCGAACCCTAACCATAACCATAACCTAAACCTAACCCTCACACTAACCCTAACCCTAACCCTCAGCCTAACGCTCATCCTAACCCTAACCCTAACCCTAACCCTAACCCTAAACCTCAACCTAACCCTCATGCTAACCCTAACACTAACACTAACTCTAAACCTGACCTTCAATTTCACCCTCCCCATAACCCTAACTCTAACCCTAAACCTCACCCTCACATTAACCCTAATCCTAACACAAACCGTAAACCTCACCCTAACTCTCACCCTAACCCTCACCCTAAACATCACCTTAACCTTAACCCACACCCTAACCCTAACCATAACCCTCAGCCTAACGATAATCTCAGCTTAACCCTAACCCTGAAGTAAACGACACCCTCAACCTCACCCTCACCCTAGCCCTCACCCTCACCCTAGCCCTCACACTCACCCTAACCCTAACACTAAACATCAACCTCATCCTCACCCTCACCCTCAGCCTAAGCCTAACCCTAACCTAAGCCTACCACTCAACCTCATCCTCATCCTCAACCGAACCTTAACCCTAACAATAAATCTAACCCTCATCCTAACACTAAACCTCAACCTCACCCTAAACCCAATCCTAACCCTAACTCTAATCCTAACCCTCCCCCTCCCCCTAACCCTAACCCTAACCCTCACACTAACCCGAACCCTCACCCTAACTTTAACACTAACCCTAACCCTTACCCTCAAAATCACCCTAAATCTAACCCTGACCCGCACCCTAACCCTAACCCTAACAGTACCCCTAAACCTAAACCTAGTCCTCACACTAACCCTGTCACCCACACCTTATCCCGAATCCTCACCCGAACCCTCACACTAACCCTAAACCTAATCCTAACCCTAACACTCCCACTACACCTAACCCTCACCCTAACTATAACCCTACACATCAGCCTAAACCTCACCCTAACCCAAACCCTAACCCTAATCCTCACCCTATCCCTAAACCTATCCTTAACCCTCACACTCACCCTAGCCCTCACCCTAACCCTACCCCAAACCCTAACCCTAATTCTAAACCTAATTCTCACCCTCTCCCTAACCCTAATCCTAACCCTCACACTCACCCTAGCCCTCACCCTAACCCTATCCCTAACCCTAAACCTCACCCTCACCCTAACACAAACCCTAACATTCACCCTAACCCTAATCCTAACCCTGACCCTAAACTTAACCCTAAAAGTCACACTAACCCTAACCCTCACCCTAACGCTAACCCTACCCCACAGCCTAACCCTCATCCTAAACCTAACACTAACCCTATCCCTCATGCTAACCCTACCCTAACATTAAACCTAACCCTCACCCTAACGCTAACCCTCACCCTCACCCTCACACTCACACTCACCCTCAGTCTAACCCTAACCCTAATCCTAAACCTAACCCTCATCCATACTCTCACCATAACTCCAACCAGAACCCTAACCATAACGCTCCCACTCCCCCTCCACCTCACCCGAAACCTCACTCTCACCCTAACGCTCACCCTCACCCTAACCCTAACCCTAACACTAACCCTCACCCTAACCCTAAGCCTCACCCTCACCCTCAAACTCACACTCACCCTAACCCTAACCCTCACCATCACCCTAACCCTAACCCTAACTATAACACTCACACTCACCCTAACCCTAACCCTCCCCCTCACCCGAACCTTCACCCTCACCCTCACCCTAAACAACACCCTAACAATAACCCTCACCCTAATCCTTAACCTAATGCTCACCCTAACCCTAACGCTCACCTTAACCCTAAACCTCATCCAAATTCTCACCGTAATATTACCCTAACCCTTACCTAAACTAAACCCTCACCCTCACCCTAAACCTAAACCTCACCCTCACCCTAAAGCTAACCCTAACCCTAACCCTCACACTCACCCTCACCCTCACCTCACCACAACCCTATCCCTCACCCTCAACCTAAACCTAACCCTAACACTTGTCCTTACCCTAATCCTCACCCTAACCTTAACCCTAAACCTAACCCTCACCCACATGCTCACCCTAACACTAACACTAAAACTATCCCTCACCCTCAGTCTAACCCTCACCCTAACGCTTACTCTCACCCTAAACCTAATCCTCACACTAACTCTAAACCTAAACCTAACCCTAACCCTAACCCTCACCTTAATCCTGACCCTGATCTTAACCCTCAGCCTATCTCTAACACTAAACCTAAATCTCACCCTCACCTAATGCTCACCGTCACCCTAAACCTCACCCTAAACCTAACCCTCAACCACACCCTAAATGTCACCCTCACCCTTACTCTCACCCTAAGCCGAAACCTAACCCTAACCCTAATCCTAAACCTAAACCTCACTCTCGCCCGAAAGCTAACACTAAATGTAAACTTCACCCTCACCATCATACTAACACTAATCCTAAACCTAACCCTCACACTCACCCTAAACCTAACCCTAATCCTCACCGTTACCCTCACCCTTACCCTAAACGCAAACTTAACCATCATCCTAACCCTAACCCTAACCCTAACCTACACCCTAACTCTAACCCTAACCCTAAAACTCACCCTCACCCTAACCTTCACCCTCACATGAAACCTCAATCTCACCCTAACCCTCACCCTCACCCTAAACATCACTCTAACCCTAACCCTCACCCTAAGCCTAAACATAACCCTCACCTTCACCCTAACCCTAACAATAATCCTAACCCTCACCCTTAAACTCCCGCTAACCCTAACCCTCACTCTTACCCTAAACCTCATCCTAAAACTTAATCTTACCCTAAACCTAACACAAACCCTAACCCTCACACTAAAACTAACCCTCACCCTCACACTAACCCTAACCCTATCCCTCAGCGTAACCCTAACCATCACCCTAAACCTAACCCTAACCCTCATCCTCACCATAGCCCTCACACTTACCATAATCCTAACCCTTACCCTAACCCGAACCATAAACCCTAACCCTCACCCTCACCCTCACCCTAAACCTAAACCTAAACCTACTCCTCACGCTCACCTTAACCCTAACCCTAACCCTCACCTTAACACTCACTCTAATCCTATCCCTGATCCTAACCCTCACTCTAAAGCTAACACTAAACCTAAACCTCAACCTCACCCTGACCCTCACCATCACCCTAACCCTCACCCAAACCCGAACCCTCACTTCAACCTAATCTTCACTCTCACCCTAACCCTAAACCTAACGCTAAACCTCTCCCTAACCCTCACCCTCACCCTCACCCTCAACTTAAGCCTAACCCTAAACCTAATCCTAATCCGAACCCTCAACTTCACCCTAAACCTAACCCTAACCATCACCCTCACACTAACCATTACCCTAACACCAACCCTAACCTTTACCCTAACCCTAACCCTCATCCTAACCCTAACCCTAACCCTAACAATAACCCTCACCCTAACCCTAACAATAACCCTATCCCTCGCCATAACACTTATCCTCACACTTACCCTAAACCTAACCCTAAACCTCACACTAACCCTAAACCTCACCCTAACCCTGACCCTATCCCTCACCCTAATCCTAACCCTAACCCACAGCCTAAACCTAACGCTAACCCTCACCCTCACCCTAACCCTCATCCACACCCTAATACTCAAACTCACCCGAACCATCACCCTCACCCTTACACTCACCCTCACCCTAAACATCACCCTAAACCTAACCCTCACCCTAACGCTAAACATAACCCTCACCCTCACCCCAACTGTAATCCTAACTCTAATACGAACCCTCACTCTGACCCTCACCCTCACACTCACGCTAAACCTAAACCTCACTCTCACTCTAACGCTCACTGTAACCCTTAACCTTACCCTAACACTAACCGTAATCCTAAGCCACTCCCTCACACTAAACCTAACCCTCACCCTCACCCTAACCCTAACCCTCACACTACCCCTCACCCTAACAATTACCCTCACCCTAAACAAACCCTAACCCTCACCCTCACCCTAGCACTCACCCTTACACTAATCCTATCCCTGACCCTAACCCTATCCTTAAAACTAACCCTCACTCTCATCCTCATCCTGTCCCTCATCCAAACCGTAACCAAAACCCTAACCCTAACCCTCACCCTCACCCTCACCCTAACCCTAACACTAATTCTAATTCAAACCCTAACCCTCACTCACACCCTAAACCTCACCCTAATCCTTAGCCTCACCCTCACCCTAACCGGAACTGACACCTTAACCTTAACCCTCAACCTACCCCTAACCCTAACCCTCACTCTCACACTCACCCTAAAACTAGCCCTATCCCTCATCCTCACCCTAACCCTAAACCTAATGCTAACCCTAACCCTCATCCTCACCTTAACCCTACCCCTACCCCTCAATCTAACACAAACCCTAACCCTAATGCTAACCCTGAGCCTCACCCTCACCCTAACCCTCACCCTAATCCTTACCCTCACCCTCTCCCTCACCCTTACCTTAAACCTACCCATCAGCCTAACACTCACCTTAACCCTTAATATCAGTATAAACCTAACACTAACCCTAATCCTGACACTAACCCTAAACCTAAACCTAACACTAATCCTCACTTTAACCATCACCCAAATCCTAAACTTGACCCTCTCTAACCCTCACTGTCACCCTAACCCTCAACATCACCCTAACCCTCACCGTAATCCTAACCCTCACCCTAAACCTCACCCTAACCCTTACCCTCACCATAAAATTAACCCTAATCCACATCCTAACCCGAACCCGAACCCGAACCCTCATCCTCACACTCACCCTAACTGTAACCCTAACACTCACCCCAACCATAAACCTCATCCTAAACCTAACCGGAACTCTAACCCTATACCTCACCCTAACCCTAAGGCTAAACCTTACGCTAACTCTTACACTCATCCAAATCCTCACCCTAACCCTTTTCCTCACACTAACCCTAATCCTAAACCTCACACTAATCCTAACCCTCAACCTAACCCACACCATCACCCTAACCCTCACCTTAACCCTAACCTTCACCTACAACCTAACCCTCACCCTCACCCTCACTCTCACCCTCAGCCTAAACCTAACCCTAATCCTAACCCTAACCCTCAGCCTAACCCTAACCCTAACCCTCACATTAACCCTAACCCTCACCTTCAACCTCACCCTCAGCCTAATCCTCACCCAAAACCTAACCGTAACCCTTTCCTAACTTAAAACCCCACCCTCACCCTAACCCTCACCCTAACCCTCTCCCTCAGCCTAGCCCTCACCCTAAGCCTAACCCTAACCGAACCCTAAGCATCAACCTCATCCTCAACCTCAGCCTCACCTTAACACTAAACCTAATCCTAAACTTAACCATCACCCTCACCCTCACTTTAACCCTAACCATAAACCTAATGCTAACCATAAACATCACCCTCACCTTAACCCTAATCCTAACCCTCAACCTAATCCTAACACTAACCTAATGCTACACCTAACCCTAACCATCACACTAAGACTACTGCTAACCCTAATACTCAACCTCACCTTAAACTTCACCCTAAATCTTACCCTCATCCTAACCCTCACCCACACCCTAAACCTAAACCAAACCCTCACCCAAACACTCACCCTAACCCTTAAACTAACCCTATCCCTCACCATAACCCTAAGCCTCACCCTAACCCTCACCCTCAACCTAACCCTAATGCTAACCCGAACCCAAACCCTTACCCTAACCCTCACCCTAACCCTAACCCTCACCCTCAAAATAACTCTCACTATAACCCTTACCCTAACCCTAACCCAGAGCCTAACATTAACACTAAAACTCACCCTAAACCTCACTCTAACATCAACCCTCAAACTCAACCTAACCCTCACCCTAACCTTTGCCCTCACCCTAACCGTAACCCTAACCCTAAGCCTCACACTAACACTAACTCTAACCCTCAGCCTAACACTCATCCTAACCCTAACCCTAACCCTAAACCTAACCCTCACCCTCACCCTCACCCTAACCATAACCCTAACTCTAATCCTCATGCTAACCCTTACCCTCATTCTCACCCTAATCCTAACCCTAACCATAACCCTGACAATAACACTAACCCTAACCCTAACCCTAAACCTCACCCTCACCCTCACCCTCACCCTAACTGGAACCCTAATCCTAACTCTCACCCTCAACCTCACCCTCAACCTCACCCTGACCCTCAAACTCACCCTTACCCTAACCCTCAGTCTAACCCTAACACTCACCCTAACCCTCACCCTCACCCTCAACCTCACCCTCTCACTCAGCCTAACCCTTACACTAACCCTAATCCTAACCCTAAACCTTACCCTCACCCTAAAACTAACCCTAACCGTCACCCTCACACTCACCCTCACCCTAACCATAACCCTCACGCTGAACCTCACTCTCACCCTAACCCTCACTGACACCCTAAAAATCAACCTAACCCTAACCCTCACCCTAAACAAAACCCTTACCATAACCCTAACCCTAACCCTCACCCTAACCATATCCCTAAACCTCACACTCACCCTAACCTTAACCCTAACCCTAAGCCTAAACCTAACACTTACCCTAACTCTAACCCTAACCCTAATCCTCACCCTAACCCTTATCCTCACACTAAACCTAACCCTCAGCCAAACCCTCACCCTAACCCTAAACGTAACCCTCACCCTAACCCTAAACCTTACCCTAACTCTAAACCTACCGCTCACCCTAAAACTCACCCTCACCCAAACCCTAACCCTGACCCTCACCCTAAACCTAACCCTTACCCTAACGCTAACCCTAACCTTTATCCTCATACTAAACCTAACTCTAAACCTACCCCTAACCCTCACAGAAACCCTAACCTTCTCCCTAACCTTAACCCTACCCCTCACCCTAATTCTCACCCTAACCCTAAACCTCACCCAAACCCTTATCCTAACCATCACCCTCACCCTAACGCTCACCGTCACCCTAACCCTCACCCTAAACCTAACCATAACCCTAAATCCCACCCTAACCCTAACACTAACACTAACCCTCACACTCACTCTAATCCTTAACCTCACCCTAACCCTAACCCTTACCCTTACCATAACCCTAACCCTAATCCTAACATTCAGCCTAAACCTAACCCTACCCCTTACCCTAACCCTCATCCTAACCCTAACCCTAACCCTAACCCTCACCCTAACACTAACCCTAACGGTATCCCTAACCCTCAAATACACACTAACCCTCAACCTCACCCTCATCCTATCGCTAACGCTAACCCTAATCCTAACCTTCAACCTCACCCTCATCCTCACTGTAACTCAAACCCCCACCCTAACCAAAAACCTCACCCACACCCTCACCCTAACCCTCACCCTCACCCTCACCCTAACCCTAACCCTAAACCCTCACCCTAAGTCTCACCCTAACCCTAATGCTAACCCTAACCTTAACCTTCACCCTAACCCTAACCCTCACGCGCCTCACTCTCACATTCACCCTCACCCTAAACATCACCCTAACCATAAGCCTCACCCTAAACCTAACCCTAAGACTCACCCTAACCCTAACCCTCAACCTCACCTTCACACTCACCCTAACCCTCACCCTCACCGTAGCCCTCACCCTAAACATAAACCTAACCTTAACCCAAACACTAAGCCTCACCCTCACCCTCACACTAACCCTAACCATAAACCTAACCCTCACACTAACCTTAACCCGAATCCTAAACCTAACCCTCACTGTCACCATCACCTTCAACCTAACCCTCAACCTCAAACTCACCTTCACCCTAACCCTCAAACTAACCCAAACCCTCACCGTAACCCTAAACTTCTCCCTAAACATAACCCTACCCCTCACCCTAACCCGAACCCTAAACCTAACCCTCACCCTAACCCTAATCCTAAACCTCACCCTCTCCCTAACCCTCAATGTCACCCTATCCCTCACCCTAAACCTAACCCTAACCCACACAAGAACCCTCAACCTCACCCAAACCCTCACCCTCACACGAACCCGAATAATCACCTTTACCCTTAGCCTCACCCTAACCCTCACCCTAACCCTAACACTCAACCTAAACCTCACTCTCAACCTAATCCTCACCCTAACCCTAACCCTAACGCTTACCTAACCAAAACCCTCACCCTCACAGTCACACTCACTCTAACCCTCACACTCACCATAGCCTTCACCCTAAACCTAAACCTCACCCTAACCATAACCCTAAGCCTCACCCTCACACTCACCCTAACCCTAACCATAACCCTAATGCTAATCCTAAATCTAACCCTCAACATCACCCTCATCCTAAATCTAACCATAAACCTAACCCTAACCCAGAACCTCACCCTCACACTAACACTAATCCTCACCCTATCCCTAACCCTAACCCTAACCTACACCCTAACCCTCACCCTCAATCTAACCCTAATGTTAACCCGAACCCAAACCCTCACCCTAACGCTCACCCTAACCCTTACCCTAACCCTAACCCTAATGCTCACCCTCACAATAACTCTCACTATAACCCTTACCCTCACCCTAACCCTAACCCTTACATTAATCCTAAAACTCACCCTAAACCTCACCTTAACCCTAACCCTCAAACTCAATCTAACCCTCACCCTAAACCTTACCCTAACCCTAACCGTAACCGTAACCCTCACACTAACCATAACTCTAAGCCTCATCCTATCCCTCATCCTAAACCTAACCCTAAAACTAATCCTAACCCTAACCCTCACCCTCACCCTCACCCTAATCCTAACCCTAACCCTAACCCTCACCTTCACCCTAAACCTAACCCTAACCATCACCCTCACACTCACCCTTATGCTAACCCCAACCCTAAGACTTACCCTAATCCTAACCCTCACCCTAACCCTAACCCTAACCATAACCCTCACCCTCACCCTAATCCTAACCCTAAACCTAACCCTAATCCTACCCTTCACCCTAACTCTTAACTTTACACTAACCCTAACTCTAACCCTAAACCTCACCCTAACCTTAACCCTAACCCTCACCATCACCCTAACCCTCACCCTCACCGTAACCCTAACACTTGCCCTATACCTAAACCTCAGCCATAACCTAACCCTAACCCTAACCCTCACCCTAAGCCTAACCCGAAAGCTCACCCTAACCCTCACCCTCCTTCTCACCCTCACCCTAACCCTCCCCCTCACCCTGATCCTCACACTAAAACTAAACCTAATCCTAACCCTAAGCCTCACCCTCACCCTCACCCTATCCTTAACCATAATTATAATCCTAGTCTTAACTCTAACCCTCCTGCTCACCCTCACTATAATTCTAACCAAAACCCTAACCCTCACCCTCACTCTCACCTTACTCTAACCCTAACCCTAATCCTAATTCTAACCCTCACCATCACCCTAACCCTAAATGTAACCCTAACCCTAATCCTAACCCAGACCCTCATCCTCAAACTAACCCTAACCCTCACCCTCACCCTAACACTAAACCTAACACTCAAACCTCACCCTAAGCCTCACCCTAACCCTAATGCTAATCCTAACCCTCACCCTCATCCTAGTGCTCAACCTAACCGTAACTCTAACCCTAAAACTAAAACTTCACCTTCACCCTCACCCTCACTCTCAACCTCAGCCTAATCCTAACCCTAACTCTAATACTAACCCTAAACCTAACCCTAACCCTTTCTCTAACCCTAAACCTAGCCCTCACTCTCACTCATACCCTCAACCTCAGCTAACTGTAACCCTAACCCTAATCCTAAACCTAACCCTCACAGTCACATTCACCCTAACCCTAACCCAAACCCTCACCCTCGCCCTAAGGCTAACCCTAACCCTCACCCTCACCCACACCCTAAACTTTAACCTCACCCTAACCCTAACCCTAACCCAAAAACTACCCCTCAGCCTAACCCTAACCCTCATGCTTAACCCAACCCTGTGCTAAAACAAATGCTCATTCTCAACCTAAGCCTCAGCCTAAACCTTACCCTCACAATAACCCTATCCCTCACCCTCTCCCTAACCCTCACCCTACCCCTTCTCACCCTAAGCCAAACCCTAACCCTAACCCTAAACTTCACCCTAATCCTCACCCTAACCCTCACCCTAACCCTAACCCTAACCCTCAACCTAACCCTCACCCTAAGCCTAAACCTAACCCTAACACTAACCCTCAAACTAAATGTCAATAAAACCCTTACCCTCACCCTAATCCTAACCGTAACCCTAACCCTAACCCTCACTGTAACCCTAACCCTCACCCGAACCCTCACTCTCACCTTCACCGTCACACTAAACATCACCCTAACCCTAACCCTCACCCTAACCCTAACCCTAACCCTCACCCTGAACATAACCCTCAACTTAAACCTCACCCCCACCCTAATCCTCACCCTAAACCTAACCTTAACGTTTCCTAAACAAAAACATCACCCTCACCCTAAACCTAACCCTAACCTTAAACTTCACACTCACACTCACCCTCACCCTCAGCCTCAACCTAACACTAAACCTAACCCTAACCCTAACCTGCACCCTAACCCCAACCCTAACAATCATCCTAACCCTAACCCCAATGCTAACCCTAACGCTCACCCTTAACCTAACCCTGACCCTAACCCTTACACTTAACCTAACCCTTACTCTCACCCTAACCCTAATCCTTACCCTCACCATTACCCTATCCCTCACCATCAAACTATCCCTCACCCTAATCCTTACGCTCAACCTAACCCTCACCCAGCCCTAACAAGACCCCTAACCCACACCCTAACCCTAACGCTAACACTAACCCTCAGTCTCAACCTAACACTCACCCTAAAACTTATCCTCACACTAACCCAAACCCTAATCGTAACCCTCACAGTAAGCCTAACCCTCATCCTAACCCTAAACCTAACTCTCACCCTAACCTTCACCCTAACCCTAAACCTAACCCTAACCCTCAACTTAACCCTAACCCTCACCCTCACCCTAATCCTCACCCTAAACCTAACCCTCAACGTCACCCTGCCACTCACCCTCACCCTCACACTAAACCTCACGCTCAACCTCACCCTCACCCTAACCCTCACCGTCTCCCTAATTACCACCCTAACCCTAACCCTCACACTAACCCTAAACTTAACCTAACCTTAAACTTAACCCTAAACCTTACCCTAACCCTAATCCTAAGCCTAACCCTCACCCTAACCCTAACCCTAACCCTAAGCCTCACCCTAACCCTTACCCTAACCCAAACCCTTACCATAACACTAACCCTAATCCTAACCCTCACCCTAAACCTTATTCTAACTTAAACCCTCACCCTAATCCTCACCCTAACCCTTATCCTCACACTAACCCGAACCTTAATCCTCAGCATCACCCTCACCCTAACCCTAAACCTAAAACTAACGCTCAACCTAAACCTAACCATTACCCTAACCCTAAAACTAACACTCACACTAACCCTCACCCTAACCCTAACACTAACCCTCACCCTCACCCTCACCCTCACCCTAACCCAAACCCTAACCCTAACTCTCACCCTAAACCTAACCCGAATCCTAACCCTAACCCTCACCATCACCATCACCCTCACCATAACCATCAACCTCAAACTCACCTTCACCCTAACCCTCAAACTAACACTAACCTTCACCCTAACCCTAACCCTCTCCCTAACCCTAAACCTACACCTCATCCTAAGCCTCACCCTAAACCTAACCCTCACCCTAACCTTAATCCTAACCCTCACAGTCACCCTAATCCTCACCCTAAACTTAACCCTAGCTGACACCCGAACCCTGAACCTCACCTGAACCCTCAAGCTCACACTCACCCTAAACCTCAAACTAAACCTCAGCCTCATGCTAACCCCCACCCTAACCATAACCCTCAACCTAAACCTCACCCTCACCCTAATCCTCACCCTAACCCTAACCCTAACCCTTACCTAACCAAAACCCTCAACCTCACTCTCACACTCATCCTAACCCTCATTCTCATCGTAGACCACACCCTACACCTAAACCTCACCCTAAACATAACCCAAACCCTCATCCTAAACCTAACCATAACCCTCAACCTAACCCTAATCCTAACCCTAACCCTAACCTTTACCCTAAATCTATCCCTTACACTAACCCTAACCCTAACCCTAAACCTCACCCTAATCCTAACCCTAAACCTAACCCTCACTCTCACCCTAACCCTAACCCTAAACCTAACCCTCACCATAACCCTAACCCTTACCCTTGCCCTAACCGTCACCCTAATCCTAACATTCACCCTAACCCTAACCCTACCCCTTACACTAACCCTCATCCTAACCCTAACCCTAACCCTAACCCTCACCCTAACACTAACCCTAACCCTACCCCTACCCCTCAAAAACACCCTAACCCTCACCCTAACCCTAATGCAAACCCAAACCCTAAACCTCACCCTAACCTTAACCCTAACCCTAAACCTCACACTAACCCTAACCATCACACTAACCCTAAACTTCATCCTATCCCTGACCCTCACCCTAATCCTCACCCCAACCTTAATCTTGACCGTTACCTAACCGAAACGTTCACCCTCACTCTCACCCTCACCCAAACCCTCAACCTCACATTAGACCTCACCATAAACCTTACCCTAAACCTAAAAATAACCCTCACACTAACCTTCACCGTTACCCTAAACGTAACCCTAAGCCTTACCCTCACCCTAACCCTAACCCTAACTCTAACCCTCATACTAACCCTAACCCTCATGCTAGCCCTAAACCTCACCCTCACCCTAAACCTCACCCTAATCCTTACCCTCACCCTAACCCTAACACTAACTCTAACTCTCAAACTAACCCTAACCCTCATCCTAAACCTCACTCTAAAACTTACCTCAACCTAGCCCTAACCCTAACCCTAACCTTAACTCTAATATTAACCCTAACCCTCACCCTATCCCTCAACCTAATCCTAACCCTAACTCTAACCCTAACCGTCACCTTAAAGCTCACCCTTACCCTAACCCTCAACCTCAACCTAACCCTCACCTTAACCCTTACCCTCAACCTCACCCTAACTCTCACACTAACCCAAACACTCACCCTAAACCTAAAGCTAAACCTAACCCTGACCCTAAACCTAATGCTCACCCTAACCCTCACCCTCACCCTAACCCTCACCCTAACACTTACCCTCAGCTTAATTCAAACGCTAAACCTAACCCTACCCCTCACACTAAACCTACAGCTCACCCTAACACTAAACCTAACATTCTCCCTACCCTAACCCTAACCCTCACCCTAATCCTCACCTTAACCCTTACCCTAACCCTAACCCTAACCCTAACCCTAATCATCACCATATCACTAACACTAAAGCTAACCCTCACCCTCACCCAAACCCTCACCATAACCCTCAACCTAACCCCAACACTCAACCTAACCCTAACACTTACCCTAACCCAAACCCTCACGCTCAACCTAACCCTAACCCTAAACCTAACCATACAACTAACCAAAACCCTCAGCCTAAACCTCACCCTAACACTAACCCTAATCCTACCCCTCACCCTACCCCTCACCCTAACCCAAACCCTAATCCTCACCCTCACCCTAACCCTCACCTTAACTCTTACCCTCAACCTAACACTCACCCTATCACTGACCCTAACACTCACCCTCACCCTAACCCAAACCCTAACCCTATAAGCCTCACCTTAAACCTCACCCCAACTCTAACCCTAAACCTAACCCTTACCCTCACCCTAACTCTCACCCTAACCCTTAACCCCATTCTAACTCTAAACCTAACCCTTAACCTAAACCTCACACTAAACCTAACCCTCACCGTAAACCTAACCCCACCCAGTACCCTAAACCTCATCCTATCCCTAAATCTAAACCTAACCCTCACCCAAATACTAACCCTCACCCTAACCCTCATCCTCAACCTAACCCTAACCCTAACCATAATCCTAACCCTAACCCTCACCCTAACTCTAACCCTAACCCTAACCCTTAACCTCACACTCACCCACACCCTAACACTCACGCTAACCCTAAAATTCACCCGAACCCTAACCCTAACCCTCACCCTAACTCACACTTTAACCCTAACCCTAACCCTAATCCTCACCTTCACCCTAAACATCACCCTAACACTTACCCTCACCCCAACCCTAAGCCTAACCCTTACCCTAACCCTCACACTAATCCTAACCCTCACCCAACCCCTAACCGAACCCTAAAGCTAATACTCATCCTATCCCTAACCCTAATATTAACCCTCACCCTAACCCTAAACCTAACCCTAACCCTAAAAATTATGTAAGAGAAAACCTCACCCTCAACCTCACCCACACCCTAACCCTCACCCTAAGCCTAGCCCTCACCCTAACCCTCACTCTATCCCTAACCCAACCCTATCCCTCACTCTCACCCTAACACTCACACTCACACTCACCCCAACCCTAACCCTAATAGTCACCCGAACCCTCACCCTAACCCTAATGCTAATCATAAACCTCAACCTCACACTAACCCTCACCTTAACACTTACCTCACCCTAAATCTAACCAGAACTCTAACTCTAACCCTCACACTAACCCTAACCCTAACCCTCACCCTTTCCCTAACCCTAATATTAAACCTAAACTTCATGCTAAGCCTCAAACTAACCCTAATATTAACCCTAACCCTCACCATCACCCTAACCCAATCCCTAACACTAAACCTAACCCTAACCCTCACCCTAACACTAATGCTAACCCTAACCATCACCCTCACCCTAAGCCTCACCCTAAACCTTATACTCACCTTAACCCTAACCCTAATCCTGACCCTAAACCTCACAAAAAAACCTATCACTCAACCTACCCCTAACCCTAACATTCACCGTAACCCTAACCATAACCCTCACCCTAACCCTCACCGTAAACTTTTCCCTAACCCTAAACCTCATCCTATCCCTAACCCTAACTATAACCGTCACCCTCACACTAAGCATAACCCTCATGCTAACACTCACCCTCACTCTAATCCTCACCCTAATCCTAACCCTAAACCTCACCCTAACCCTAACCCTAACATTAACCCTAACCCTCACACTAAACCTCAACCGAACCCTAACCTTACCCCTACCCCTAACCCTCATCCTAAACCTCACACTTACCCTAAACCTCACCCTCACCCTAACCCTCACCCTGACCCTTACCCTCACGTTAACCCTAAAACTAAACCTAACACTAAACCTCACACTAAACCTATCCCTCACCTTCCCCCTAACCCTAATATTCACCCTAACCCTAAGCCTAACCCTCAGCCTAACCCTCACTGTAAATTTTACCCTAAACCTAAACCTATCCCTAACCTCAATTCTCACCCTAACCTTAACGCTAATCCTCACCTTAACCCTAGCGCTCACTCTAACCCTCGATCAAACCCTAACCCTCACCGTAACCCTAACCCCTACCCTAATACTAACCCTCACCCTCACCCTAACCCACACCCTAACCCTAACACTAACCAAAACCCTCACCCTAACCTCACCCTAACCCTAACCCTAATCCTCACCCTCACACTAAACCTCATCTTAACCCTAACACTAAACCTCACCCTCACCCTAAAACTCACCACAACTCTTATCCTCAAACTAACCCTCACCCTATCACTCACCCTAACCCTCACCCTAAACCTTACCCTACCCCTAACCCTTACCCTTACCGTAACACTTACCCTAACACTAACCCTCAACCTCACCCTAAAAATTACCCTAGACCTAACTCTAAAACTAACCAAAACCCTCACACTAACCCTCACCATAACTCTAACCCTCACCCTACCCCTAACCCTAACCCTAACACTCAACCTCACCCTAACCCTCACCTTAACACTTAACCTCACCCTAAACCTAACCATAACCCTCACCCTATCCCACACCCTAACCTTAACCCTAACCCTCACCCTCACTCTAAACCTTACCCTCACCCTAGCCCTAACCCTAACCCTCACCGAAACCCTCACCTTAAACTTAACCCTAAACCTAACCCTAACCTTCACCCTAACTCTCCCCATAACCCTAAACCTAACCCTAATCCTCACCCTCACACTAAACCTAACCCTAAACCTTACCCTCACTCTAACCATAACCCTAACCCACACAGTAATCCTAACTCTCACCCTAACCCTAACCCTATCCCTCCCTGTAACCCTCACCTAACACTAACCCTAAACCTAAACCTCACCCTAACCCTAACCCTACCCCTCATGCTCACCCTAACCTTCAACCTCACACTAACCCTCAGCCTAACCCTAACCGTCACCCAAACCCTAACCCTCACGAGAACCCAAACTCTCACCCTCAGCCTCACCCTCACCCTAAACATCCCACTAACCCTAACCCTCACCCTAACCCTAAACTTAACACTCAGTCAAAACCTAACGGTCACCTTAACCCAAAACCTCACCCTAATCCTCAAACTAACCCTAACACTAACCATTACCCTAACCCTAACCCTCACCCTCAGCCTCACCCTCACGCTAACCCTAACCCTCACCCTCACCATCACCCTAAACATAACACTAACCATCACCCTCACCCTAATCCTTAACCTCACCCTAACCGTCACCCTAATCCTAACATTAACAATAACTCTACCGCTTACCCTAACCCTCATCCTAACCCTAACCCTAACACTCACGCTAACACTAACCCTAACCCTACCGCTAACCCTCAAAAACACCCTAACCCTAACCCTAACCGTAATGGAAACCTGAACCCTAATCCTCACCCTAACCCTAACCATAACCCTAAACCTCACACTAACACTAACCATCACTCTAACCCTAAACTTCATCCTATCCCTGACTCTCACCCTAATCTTCACCCTAACCCTAATATTAACCCTTACCTAACCGAAACGTTCACCCTCACCCTCACCCTCACCCTAACCCTCAAACTCACATTAGACCTCACCATAAACCTTACACCTTAAACCTTTAACCTAACAATAACCTCACACTAACCCTCACCGTCAACCTAAACCTAACCCTAAGCTTTAGCCTCACCCTAACCCTAACCCTAACTCTAACCCTCATACTAACCCTAACCCTCATCCTAACCCTAACCCTCACCCTCACCCTAAAGCTCACCCTAATCCTTACCCTCACCCTAACCTAAGCCTAACTATAACCCTCAAACTAACCTTAACCCTCATCCTAACCCTCACTCTAACACTTACCCACAACCTAACACTCACCCTAACCCTAACCCTAACCCTAAACCTAAACCTAACCCTAACACTAACCCTAACCCTAATATTAACCCTAACCCTCACCCTATCCCTCAACCTAATCGTAACCCTAACCCTAATCCTAACACTCACCCTAAAGCTCACCCTTACCCTAACCCTCAACCTCAACCTAACCCTCACCTTAACCCTTATCCTCACCATCACCCTCAGCCTAAAAAAAAACCATAACCCTAAACCTCACCCTCACCCTCACCCTAAACCTAACCTTACCCTCATCCTAACCCTAACCCTAACCCTCACCCTCACCCTCAGCTTAACACTAACCCTAACCCTAAAGCTAAACCTAACCCTCACCCTCACTCTAACCCTAACCATACTCCTCACGCTAACCATCATCCTAACCCTAACCCAAACCCTAACCCTAAACCTCACCTTCACCTTCAGCCTAAGCCTAATCCTAACCCTCACCCTCACCCTAACTCTCAAACTAATCCTAACACTCACAATAACCCTGAACCTCACCCTAATCCTAAACCTAACCCTCACCCTCACCCTAACACTAATATTAACCCTAACCCTCACCCTATCACTCACCGTAATCCTAACCCTAACCCTAACCCTAAACCTCACCCTCACCTTCAGCCTAAGCCTAACCCTAACCCTCAACCTCACCCTAACCCTCACACTAACCCTAACACTCACCCTAAACCTAAAGCTAAACCTAACCCTGAACCTAAACCTAATGTTCACCCTAAACCTTACTATCACCCTAACCCTCACCCGAACACTTGCCCTCACCTTAACTCTAACCCTAAACCTAACCCTACCCCTCACATTAAACCTACATCACTCCCTAAAACTAAACCTAAATTTCTCCCTACCCCTAACCCTAAACCTCACCTTAACCCTCCCCTTAACCCTTACCCTAACCCTAAACCTAAACCTAACCCTAATGATATCCTTATCACTAAACCTAACCCTAAACCTCACCCTCACCCTAGCCCTCACCATAACCCTCAACCTACCTCCAACCCTCAAACTAACTCTATGACTTACCCTAATCCAAACCCTCACCCTCAACCTAAACCTCACCCTAAACCTAACCATAACACTAACCAAAACCTCAGCCTAAACCTTACCCTAACCCTAACACTAATCCTACAACTCACCCTACCCCTCACCCTAAACCTAAACCTCAACCTCACCCTAATCTTCACCTGAACTCTTACCCTCAACCTAACCCTCACCCAATCCCTAACCCTAACCCTCACCCTAGCCCTCACCCTAACCGTCACCCTAAACCTAACCCTAAACCTAACCTTTACCCTCACCCAAACTCTCACCCTAAACCTTAACCTCACCCTAACTGTAAACCTAATCCTTAAGCTAACCCTCACACTAACCCTAACCCTCACCTTAAACCTAACCCTAACCCTTACCATAAACCTCATCCTATCCCTAACTCTAAACCTAACCCTCACCCTAACCCTAACTCTAACCCTAACCCTCAAACAAATCCTAACACTCACCTCAACCTCACCCTCAACCTAACCCTAAACCTAACCCTAAAGATAAACCTAACCCTCACCCTCATCCTAACCATAACCATACTCCTCACCCTAACCCTCATCCTAACACTAACCCAAACCCTAAGCCTAACCCTCACCCTCACCCTCAGCCTAAACTTAACCCTAATCCTCACCCTCACTCTAACCCTCAACCTAACCCTAATACTCACAATAACCCTTAACCTCACCCTAATCCTAACCCTAACCCTCACCCTCACCCTAACCCTAACACTCACACTAACACTTACCGTCACACTAACACTCACCCTAACACTAACCCTAACCCTAACCCTAACCCACCCCATAAATCTCAGCCTAACCCTAACCATCAACCAAAACCTAACCCTCAACCTAACCCTCACCATAACTCTAAACCTTACCCTAATCTTCAGCCTCACCCTAACCCTCACCCTAACCGTTACCCTCACCCTAAGCCTAACCGTCACAATCACACTAACCCTTAATCTCACCCTAAACCTAACCCTAACCCTCAACCTAGCACTCATCCTAAACCTAATCCTAACCCTGACCCTCACCCTCACCCTAAACCTAACACTAATCATCACCCTCACCCTAATCCTTAACCTCACCCTAACCCTAACCCTTACCCTAACCCTAACCGTCACCCTAACCCTAACAATAACCCTAACCCTAATCCTAACCCTAACCCTAATCCTAACCCTCACCCTCAACCTAAGGTTAACCCTAAATATAACACTAACGCTCACCTTCACCCAAACTCTAACCCTCAACTTCACCCTAAGCATAACCGTAACCCTAATCCTCATTCTAACCATCACTCTAACACTCAAGATGACCCTAAACCTCGCTCTCATCCTAACCTTCACCCTATCCTATCCCGAACCCTAACCCCTAGCCCAACCCTATCACTAACCGTCATCATAACCCTCACCCTCACCCTCACCCTATCCCTTACCATAACGCTAACCCTATTGGTCACCCTCACACTAACCCTCACTTTAACCATAACTCTAACCCTAACCCTATCCCTAACTCTAACCACCACCCTAACCCTAACCCTAACCCAGACCCTACCCCTCACCCTAAACCTAACCCTAATGAACACACTCAACTTAACCATAACCCTCACAATCTCCCTCACCCTCAGCATAAACCTAAGACTAACAATAACCCTAACCCTAACCCTCACACTCACCCTTACCCTAAACCTAATCCTAAACCTAAACTTAACCCTCTCACTCACCCTCACCCTGAGCCTCACGCTAATCCTATCCCAAACCCTCAACCTAACCCGAACCCTCATCATCACCCTAAACCTCAACCTAAACATCTCGGTAAACCTAACCCTCACCCTGAACCTTAGCCTAACCCTGACCCTAAACCTAACGCTCACCTTCACCCTCACCCTCAGGTTCACCCTAAATCTAATCCCAACCCTAACTGTCACCCTCACCCTCAAACTAACCCTATCCCTAACGCTAACCCTCACCCTAACCCTATCCTCCAACCTAAATCTAACCTTCACCCTAACCCTAACGCTAAGCCTCACCCTAAACCTAACCCTCACCCTAACCCTAACCATCACGCTCACAGTCACCCTCAGCTTAACCCTATCCCTAACCCACACACTCACACTCACCCTCAATTTAACCCTAATCCTAATCCTAACCCTCACCCTAACCCTCACCCTAGCCGTAACACTCATACTAACCCTAAACCTCACCCTAAACCTAACCCTCAACCTAACCCTTACTCTCAACCTAACACTAAGCCTAAACCTAACATGAACCCTCACAGTAACCCTACACTTCACCCTAACCCTAACCCTCACACTAACCCTAAACCTCACCCTAACCGTAACCGTAACCCTACCACTCACACTAACCCTCACTCTAACACTAAACTCAACCATAACCCTCACCCTCACCTTCACTCTCACAGTCACCCAACCCTAACCCGCACCCAAACCCTAACCCTCACACTCTCCCGATCCCTCACCGTCACTCTAACACTCACCCTCACCCTCACCCTCAGACTAACACTAAACCTAACAGTACTCCTAACCCTAAACCTCACCGAAATCCTGAGCTTAACCCTATACCTAACCCTCACCTTCAACCTGACCCTAACCCTCACCGACACCATAAAATTCACCCTACCCCTAAACCTTACCCTAACCCACACACTCACCCTCACCCTAACCCTTACCCTAAACCTAACCCTAACCCTCACCGTCACCCTAACCTTTAACTTTACCCTCACCCTAACCCTCACACTAACCCTAACCCTCACCCTAACCCTAACCCTCACCCTAACCCTAACCCTAACCCTCACCCAAAACCTCACCCTCATCCTAGCCCTCAACCTAACCCTAATCCTAACCGTAACCCTAACCCTAAACTTCACCCTATCCCTCACCCTAACCCTAACCCTAACCCTCACCCTCACCCTCACCCTAAGCCTCATTGTCACCCTCATGCTCACGCTCACCCTAACACTAACCCTATCCCTCACCCTAAACCTATCTCTCACCCTAACCAAAAACCTCACAATCACCCTCACCTCACCTCACCCTAACCCTCACCCTAACCCTCACCCGATCCCTAACCCTAACCCTCAAACAAAGCCTTACACTCACTGTAACACTAATCCTAAACCTAACACTAACTCTCACACTAACCCTCACCCTAAAACTCACGCTATCATTAACCCTAACCCTGACCCTAACCCTAACCCTCACCCTCACCCTCAGCCTAACCCTCAGACTAAGCCTAACCCTAAACCTAACCCTCACAGTCACCCTCACCCTAACCCTAACCCTAAGCCTCAGCCTCACCCTCAACCTCACTCTAACCCTAACGCAAACTCTCAAACCAACCCTCACCCTCACCCTCAACCTAAACCTTAACCTCACCCTAAACATCACCCTAACACTAATCCTCACCCTAATCCGCAGCATAACCCTAACCCTCACCCTAATGCTAAACCTCACCCGAACCCGAACCCTAACCCTCATCCTAACCCTAACCCTCATACTCATCTAACCCTCAACCTAACCCACACCCTAACCCACACCCTAACCCTCAACCTCACCCTCACCCTAACCCTAACCCTAATGCTCACACTCAACATAACACTAACGGGCACACTCACACTCACCCTCAGCTTAAACCTAAGCCTAATAATAACCCAACCCTAACCCTCACAGTGCGCATCACCCTAAACCTAATCCTAACCATAAATCTAACCCTCTCACTCACCCTCACCCTCAACCTAACCCTAACCCAAATCCTCAACCGAACCCTCTCCCTCAACCTCAACCTAACTCTCACCCTCCACCTAAACATCACCCTAAACCTAACCCTCACCCTAAGTTAGCCTAACCCTCGCCCTAACTCTAACCCTCACCCTCACCCTCACCCTCAGCCTCACCCTAAACCTAATCCTAACCCTAACCCTCAACCTCACCCTCAACCTACCCCTACCCCTAATGCTATCCCACAACCTAACCCTAACCTCCAACCTAACCCTAACCCTAACCCTAACGCTAACCCTCACCCTAACCCTAACCTCCAACCTAAACCTAACCCTCACCCTAAACCTAACGATAACCCTCACCCTACCCCTAACACTCACCCCAAACCTTACTTTCACCCTAACCCTCACACTAACCCAAAACCTCACCCTAACCTAACCAAAACACTCACACTAAAACTCACCCTAACCCTAATGCTAACCCTAACACTCACCCTCACCCTACACCTCAACCTAAACCTTAACCTCACCCTAACCCTAACCCTAACTCTCAACCTCACCCTAAACCTCACACTAAGCCTAACCCTCAACCTAACCCTTACCCTCACACTAACCCTCACCATAACCCTAACCCTAAACTAACCCTTAAACTCACCCTAACACTCACTCTCACCCTAACCCTAATCCAAACCTTAATCCTCAACCTAACCCTCACCCTAAACCTAACTTTCACACAAATCCTTACCCTAAACCTAAACTTAACCCTACCCCTCACCATAAATCTCATCCTAACCCTAAACCTAAACCAAACCCAAACCCTAAACATCACCCTAACCCTATCCCTCACCCTCACCCTCAACGTAACCATAAACCTAACCCTACACCAAAAAAATAACCCTAACCCTAACCCTTATCCTAACCCTCACCTTCACCCACACCCTAACCCTAGCCCTCACCCTTAACCTAACCCTCACCCTCAACTTAAACCTAATCCTAACCCTAAAATTTATGCTCACCCTAACACTAACCCTAACACTAAAACTAAGCGTTACACTAAACCTAATCCTCAGCCTAACCCTAACCCTCACCCTAACCCTATCCCTAACCCTAACCCTCACCCTCACCCTAGCCCTCACCCTAACCCTAATCCTAATCCTAACCCTCACCCTAAACCTAACCCTCACCCTGATTCCAAACCTCAATCTCACCGTCAGCCTAACCCTAACCCCAAACCTAACACTCACCCTAACCCTCACCCTTACTGTAAGCCTAAACCTAACCCTCACCCTAATCCACACCCTTACCATAATCCTTACACTCACCCTAACCCTCACACTTACCCTTACCCTCACACTCTACCTAACCCTCACCCTAACCCTAATTCTCACCCTAACCTTACCCTAACCCTCACAATAACCCTCACCCTAACGATAATGCTAACCCTAACACTCACCCTGACCCTACCCCTCACTCTAACCCTTAACATCACCCTAAACCTAAACCTATCCCTAACCCTCAACCTAATCTTTACCCTCAACCTAACACTAAGCCTATCCCTAACACTAAACCTCACACTAAACCTAAACCTCACCCTAGCCCTCAGCCTAACCCTAATCCTAACCCTAACCCTCACCCTAAACCTAACCTTCAACCTAACCCTAACCCTCACCCTCACCTAACCCTCACCCTAAACCTAAACCTAACCCTCACCCTAACCTTCACCTTAACCCTAACCCTTACCTTAACCATAACCATAAGCCTAACCCTTACAATAAAACTAAGCCTAACCCTAAACCTAATCCTTACCCTAACCCACACCCTCACCCTCAGCCTCACCCTAACCCTAACTCTAAACCTAAACCTCACACTCAACCTACCCCTAATTCAAACCCTAACCCTAAACCTAAACCTCACCCTAACCATAACCCTCACCCTCACCCTCACTGTAACCCTAACCCGAAACCTAACAATAACCCTAAAACTAAACCTAACCCTCACCCTAACCATGACCCTCATCCTAAACCTAACACTCACCCTAACACTTACCCTCAAGCTTAACCTAACCCTAACTCTAACACTAACCCTAACAGTAACCCTAACTCTCACCCTAACCCTAAATCTCACCCTACCCCTAACCCTCACCCTCACCCTAGCCCTCACCCTAACCCTAATTCAAACCCTAACCCTCACCCTAACCCTAACCCTCATCCTCACCCTAAACCTCAAAATAAACATAACCATAATCCTCAATATAACCCTCACCCTCACCCTAACCCTCACCATAACCCTTATCCTAACCCTCACACTAATAGTAACCCTCACCCTGAGGGGAAAACTCACACTCAGCCTAATCCTCAGCTTAACTCTTACCATCATGCTCACCCTAACCCTCACCCTAACCCTAACCCTCATCCTAACACTCACCCTAACCCTAATCCTATCCCAAACACTAACCATAACCCAATACCTATTCCTCAACCCCAAACTAACCCTCAGCCTAACCCTACCCCTAACCCTCAACCTAACCCTAACCCTCACCCATACATTAACCCTAACCCTAACCCTCACCCTAACCCTAAAACTAACCCAAAGCCTAAACCTCACACTAAACCTAACCCTAAACTTAACCCTCAACCTCAGCCTCACCCTCACCACAAACTTAACCCAAACCAAACACTTAAAATAACCCGAATTTTAACACTATCCCTAAAAGTAATCCTCACCCCCACCCTCACCCTCAGCCTAACCCTAAGCCTAACCTAGGCCTAACCCTAACCCTCACCGTAAACCTAAACCTAACCCTAACCCTAATCCTAAACCTAACCCTAATAATCAGCCACACCCTCACCCTAACCCAAACCCTAGCCCTAACCGTCACCCTAACCAAAAGTCTAAACCTAACCCTAAACCTAATGCTCACACTCACACTCACCCTAACCCTAATCCTAAACATAACCCTATCCTTAACCCTAACCCTCACCCTAACACTCACCATAGCCCTCACCCTAACAATAATCCTAACCCTAAACCTCATCCTAACCCTCACCCTAAGCCTAAACCTAACACTAATCCTAACTCTAACCCTAAAGCTCACCCTCACCCTAACCCTAACCATAACTCTAAACCAAACCCTAAACCTAAACCTCATCCTAACCCCAACCCTAAACCTCACCCTCGCCCTAGCCCTAACCCTAACTCTAACCCAAAACCTAAACCTAAACCTCATCCTAACCCCAACCCTAAACCTCACCCTTACCTTCACCGTAACTGTAACCCTAACCCTAACCCTAACAATAACCCTAACCCTAAACCTCACCCTAACACTAACCCTAACCCTCACCCTCTTCCTAGCCCTCACCCTAAGCCTAACCCTCATCCTCACCCTAAACCTCACACTAACCCTAACACTAATCCTCAATCTAACCCTGACCCTCACCCTAACACTTACCCTAACCCTCACCCTAACACTAACCCTCACCCTTACCATAACCCTCACCCTTGGCCTAACACTCACCTTTACCCTTACCGTCACCCCCACCCTAAACTTCACCCTGACCCTAAACCTCACCCTAAACCTCACCCTAAACATAAGTCTACCCCTAAACCTCACCCTCACACTAACCCTAATTCTAACCATAACCCTAACACTTAAGCTCACCCTAACCCTAAACATCACCCTCAACCTCACAGTAACCGAAACCCTAAAACTAACCCTAACAATAACCCTCACCCTAAACCTAACCCTCAACCTAAAACTTACCCTCACCCTAACACTAACCCTTACCCTAACACTAACCCTCACACTAACCCTAGCCCTCACCCTAATCCTAAATCTCACTCTAACCCTAACCCTAACCCTAACCCTGACCATCACCCTAACGCTAATTCTAACCCTCACCCTCACCCTAACCCTAATTCTCATCCTCACCCTAAACGTCACACTAACCATAATCATCATCCTCACCCTAAACCTCACACTAACCATAACCCTAATCCTCAATCTAACCCTCACCCTAACCATAACCCTCAACCTTATGTTAACACTCACCCTCAGCCTAACCCTAATACTCATCCTCACCCTAAACCTCACACTAAACCTAACATTAATCCTCAATATAAGCCTCACCCTAACCATAAACCGACCCTTTACCCTAAACCTCACCCTAACCCTAACCCTAACCCTAACACTAACCCTAACTCTAACCCTAACCCTAACCCTAAACCTCATCCTAAACCTAACCCTAACCCTCACCCTCACCGAAACTGTAACCGTAACCCTAACCCTAAAAATAAACATATCCCTAACCCTCAGCCTAACAATAACCCTCACCGTAACCCAAAGCCTCACCATAACACTTACCCTCACCCTAACACTAACCCTAAACCTAACACTAACCCTCACACTAACCCTAACCCTAAACCTAACCCTAAACCTCAACCTAACCCTCACCCTCACCCTTACCCTAACAATAACACTAACCCTAACCCTAACCATCAACCTAACCCCAATCCTAAACCTAACCCTCACCCTCAGCCTAACCCTAATCTCAGCGTAACCCTAAGTCTAAACCTAACCCTGACCCAATCCCTCACACTCACCCTCACCCAATCCCTAAACCTAAACCTAACTCTATCCCTAAACCTCAACCTAACCCTCAACCTCACCCTGACATTAACACTAACCCTAACCCTAAACCTCACCTTAACCCTCCCCCTAACCCTAACTCTAACCCTAAACCTCACCCATACCCTAACCCTAAACCTAACCCTAACCCTAATCCTAACCCTAAACCTCACCCTACCCTAACCCTCACCCTCAACCTCAACCTAACAGTAACTCTAACCCTAACCCTAAAAATAACACTAACCCTAACCCTAAACCTAACCATAACCCTCATCCTCAGCCTCACCTTCTCGGCAAACTTAACCCTAACCATAGCACTAACGATAAACCTAAAACTAAACCTAACCCTAATCCTCACCCCCACCCTCACCCTCAGCCTAACCCTAAGCCTAACCCTAACCTTAACCCTCACTGTAACCCTAACCCTAACCCTAACCCTAACCCTAACCCTAACCCTAAACCTAACCCTAATCCTCAGCCTCACCTTCACCCTAACCCAAACTATAAACCTAATCCTCACCCTAACCGTAAGCCTAAACCTAAACCTAACCCTAACCCTCATCCTCACCCTCACCCTAACCCTAATCCTAAACCTATCCCTATCACTAACCCTAAACCTCAACCTAACCCTCACCCTAGCCCTCATCCTAACCCTAACCCTAACCCTCACCCTCAACCTAGCCCTCACCCTAAACCTAATTCTAACCCTCACCCTCATCCTAACACTAACCCTCATCCTCACTCTAAACCTCACACTAACCCTAAACTGAATACTCAATCTAAACCTAACCCTAACCCTAACCCTAAACCTTAACCTAACCCTAAACTTAACCAAACCCTCACACTTATCTTAACCCTCATCCTCAGCCTAAATCTCACCTTTACCCTTACCATCATAATCACCATAACCATCACCCTAACACTAAATCTCATGCTAACCCTCACCCTAACCTTAAACCTACCCAGGACCATAACCCTAACCCTCACCCTCAACCTCATGCTCAGCCTAAACCTAAGCCTAAGCCGTAGCCTAACCCTCACCCTCACCCTCACCCTAGCCCTCACCCTAACCCTAATCCGAACCATAAACCATATTCTATTCCTCACCGTAACCCAAACCCTAACCATCACCCTAACCCTAATCATCACCCAAACTTACCCTCAGCCTAACCCTAAGCCTAAGCCTAACCCTAACCCTAACCCTCACACTCACCCTCACCCTAAGCCTTATCCGAACCCTAACACTAACCCTAAACCTAAGCCTCAACCTAACCCTCACCCTAACCTTAACCCTAACACTAACCCTAATCCTAACCCTCGAAATAACCCTACCCCTAAACCTAAATCTAAACCTAAACCTCACACTCACCCTAACCCTATTCCTAACCCTATCCATAACCCTAACACTCTCCCTAACTCTCAACCTAAACCTAACCCTAAAACTAACCCTAACCCTAATCCTCAACCTAAACCTCCCGCTAACCCTAAGTCTAACCCTAAACCTCACCCTCACCCAAAACCTAACTCTGACCCTCTCCCAAATCCTAAACCTCACACTAACCATAACCCTGACCTTCACCCTCACCCTCACCGCAACCCAAACCCTAAACCTAAACCTAACAGTAACCCTAACACTAATCCTAACCCTCACCCTAACCATAAACCTCACCCTAACCCAAAACATCACCCTAACACTTACCCTCACCCTAAAACTAACCCTAACCCTAACACTAAACATCGCACTAATCCTAACCCTAACCTAACCCTAAACCTCAACCTGACCCTCACCCTCACTCTAACCCTAACACTGACCCTCACCCTAACCCTCACCCTAGCCCTCCCCCTAAACCTATATCTAATCCTAAAACTCACCCTCACACTAACATTAACCTTAACCCTAACCCTAAACCCCAATCTAACCCTAATCCTAACCCTCAACCTCACCCTCACCCTCACCTTAACTCTAACCATAACCCTAACAATAACAATAACCCTAACCATAACCCTAAACCTAACCCTAAGCCTCAGCCTTACCCTCACCCTAAAACTAACCCTAACTCTAACGCTCACACTCACCCTCACCCTAACCCTAATCCTAAACCTAACACTATACCTAACCCTAACTATCACCCTAAGCCTCACCCTAGCCTTTAGCCTAACACTAATCCCATCCCTAAACCTCATGGTACCCCTCACCCTAAACCTAAACCTAATCGTCACCCTAACCCTAACCCTAACCCTCACCCTCATGCTCATCCTAAGCCTAAGCCTAAGCCTAAGCCTAACCCGAACCCTAACCCTCACCCTAACCCTAACCCTAACACTAACCCTAACATTATCCGTAAACCTCACTCTCACCCTAACCCTAACACTAACCCTAACCCTAAACCAAAACCTCTTCCTAACCCTAACACTCATGCTCACCTTAACCGTAACCCTAAACCTAACCCTAAGAATAAGCTTAACCCTAATCCTCACCCTTAACATAACCCTCACCATAACACTAACCCTCACCCTAACATTTACCCTCACCCTAACACTAAACCTACACATAACACAAACACTCACACTAACCCTAACCAACACGCTAACCCTTAACCTCACCCTAATCCTAACCCTAACCCTCATCCTAACCATAACCCTCATCCTCACCATAAACTTCACACTAACCGAACACTAATCCTCAATCTAACCATCACTCTCATTCTAACCCTAACCCTAACCCTCACTCTAAACCTAACCCTCACCCTAAAACTCACCCTAACCCTAACTCTAACCCAAAGCCTCACACTCACCTTAACCCTAACCCTCACCCTAATCCTCACACTACCTTAACTCTACTCCTAAACCTCAACCTAACCCTAACCCTCATGCTCACCCTCTCCCTCAGCGAAACCCTAAGCCTAACCCTAACCCTAAACCTAAACCTGACCCTAACCCTAACCCTCATTCTCACCCTCTCCCTCAGCGAAACCCTAAGCCTAACCGGAACCCTAACCCTAACCCTCACACTAACACTAAACCTTACCCTACTCCTAATCCAAACCCTAAGCCTAACCCTCACCCTCACCATAACACTCACCCTATCCCTAAATCTAACACTAACCCTCAACCTAAACCTCACCCTAACCGTCGCCCTCACCCTAACTCTAAACCCTAAACCTCACCCTCACCCTAACACTAACGCTAAACCTCACCCGAACCCTAACCCTCACCCTCACCCACAACTTCACCGCAACTCTAACACTAAACCTAACAATAACTCTAAAACTCGACCAAACCCTAACCCTAAAAATAACCCTAACCCTAACCCTTATGCTCATCCTCTCCCTCAGGGAAACACTAAGCCTAACCCTAACTCTAAACCTAAACCTCATCCTAACCCTAACCGTAATAATAACCCTAACCCTAACCTTAAAGATACCCCAACCCTACCCCTAACACTAACACTAAACCTAACCCTAAACCTAACCATAACCCTCACCCTAACCCTAACATTACCCTAACACTAACCCTAATCCTCAACCTCACCCTAGCCCTCACCCTAACGCTAACCCTCATCCTCACCCTAAACCTCACCCTAACCCTAACACTAATACTCAATCTAACCCTCACCCTCACCTTAACCCTAACCCTTATCCTTACCATAACCCTCGCCCTAGGCCTAACACTCATCTTTAAACTTGCGGTCACCCCCAACTTAACCCTCACCCTAATCCTAAGCCTCAACCTAACCCTCACCCTAACCCTAACTCTAACCCTCAACCTCACCCTAACCCTAACCCTAACTCTAACCTTAATCTTAACACTAAAAACCTCTCCCTAAACTTAACCCTAAACCTCACCCTCACCATAACCATAACCCTAACCCTAACCCTAACAATAACCCTAACCCTAACCCTAATCCTAACACTCACAATCACCCTCACCTTAATCCTAACCCTAACCCTCACCCTCACCCTAACCCTCACCCTTCCGTAACCCTAACCCTCACCCTAACCATAATCCTGACCCTAACCCTCATCATAACCTCCCAATAAACCTAACCCTAACCCTCAACCTAACCCTAACCCTCTCCCTCACCATCACCCTCAGCCTAAACCTTAGCCTAACACTAAACCTAAACCTAACCTTCACCCTCACCCTAACTCTAAAACTAACCCTAACCCTAACCATCACCCTTACCCTCCCCCTAACCCTATATCTAACCCTAAACCTCACCCTCACCCTAACCCTAACCCTAACCCTAAACCCCACCCTAACCCTAAAGCTAACCCTCACCCCCACCCTTACCTTCACTGTAACTATAACCCTAACCCTAACAATAACACTAACCCTAACCGTAATCATCTCCCTAACCTTAATCCTTACACCCACACTCAAGCTCAGCCTAAACCTAAGCCTAAGCCTAACTCTCATCCTAACCCTCACACTCACATTCACCCTAACCCTAATCCTAAACCTAACCCTATCCCTAAACCTCAACCTAACCCTCACCCTCACCCTAAACCTAACACTAACCCTAGCCCTCAACCTTACCCTAATCCTCCCCCCTGAACCTAAATCTATCCCTAAACCTCACCCTACCCTAACCCTAACCCTAACCCTAAAATTAAACCTCACCTTAACCCTAATCCTCACCCTCACCTCAACCTCACTGTAACGCTAACCCTAACCCTAACAATAACACTATCCCTAACACTAACCCTAACACAAACCCGAACCATAACCCTCACCCTCCGCCTCACCCTCACTGCAAATTTAACCATAACCATAACACTAACAATAACCCTAACCCTAACCCTAACCCTCACCCTAACCCTAACGCTAACCCTAACCCTCAAACTAACCCTCACCCTAACACTAATCCTAACTCTAACCTTAACCCTAACCCTAAACCTCAACCTAACCCTCACCCTAAACTATACCCTAACACTAACCCTAACCCTAACCCTAACCCTTGACCTAACACTCCCACTAACCCTAAATATAACCCTGAAGCTAACCCTCACTCTAACCCAAATCCTAACCCTAACCCTCAACCTAACCCTAACCCTCAACCTAACCGTAACTCTAACCCTCACCCAAACTCTAACCCTAACCCTAAACCTCACCCAAACTCTAACCCTAAACCTCACCCTCACCCTAGTCCTCACCCTAACCCTAATCCTAACCTTAATCCTCATCCTAACCCTCACCCTAACCCTAACCATAACCCTCACCCTAATCCTAAGCCTAACCCTAATCCTCATCCTAACCCTAACCCTCACGCTCACCATAACCCTAACCCTAACATTCACCCTAACCATAAATTTAACCCAAACACTAACTATCACCCAAACCCTAACCCTAACCCTCACCCTCATCCACACCATCAGCCTAACCCTAAGCCTAAACCTAACCCTAACCCTCAAACTCACCCTAATCCTTACCCTAATCCTAATCCTAACACTAAGCCTAACCCTCAACCTCACTCTAACCCTCACTGTAACCCTAACTCTAACACTAACCCTAAACCTAACGCTCCTCCTCAGCCTCACCCTAACCCTAAACCTAACACTAAACCTCACACTAACCCTAACCCTAACCTCACCCTAACCCTAAGTCTAACCCTAACCCTAAAACTAAAAACCTCACCTTACCCCTAACCCTAACCCTCACCCTCACCCTCTCAGTAACCGTAACCCTAACCCTAAACCTCACAATAACCCTAACCCTAACCCTAATCCTAACCCTCACCCTGACCCTTAACCTAATCTTAACCCTAACCCTCACCCTAAACCTAACCCTCACCCTTACCGTAACCCTAACCCTCATCCTAACCCTCACCCTAAACCTAAAACTCACCCTAACACTAACCCTAAAACACACCCTCACACTATCCCTCACCCTAGCCCTCACCCTAACCCTAATCCTCACCCTAATCCTCATCCTAAACCTCACCCTAACCCTCACCCTAACCCTAACCCTCAACCTAACCCTCACCCTCACCCTAAACTTAACCTGAACACTAACTCTCAACCTAACCTTAACCCTAACACTAACCCTAACCCTAACCCTTAACCTCAACTTAACCCTCCCCCTAACCCTAAATTTAACCCTAAAACTAACCCTCACCCTAACGCAAATCCTAACCCTAACCCTCAACCTAACCCTAACCCTCACCCTTACTGTAACCCTAACCCTCATCCTAATCCTCACCCTAAACCTAAACCTCACCCTAACACTAACCCTAACCCTCCCCCTCACCCTAGCCCTCACCCTAACCCTAAGCCTAACACTAATCCTCATGCTAAACCTCACCCTAACACTAACCCTAACCCAAACCCTAACTCAACCTAACCCTAAACCTCTTGCTCAATGTAACCATAACCCTCACCCTCACCCTCACCCTAAACTTAACCTGAACACTAACTCTCACCCTAACCCTCAACCTCACCCTCATTGTAACCCTAAGACTAACACTAAACCTAACCCTAACCCTCACACTCACCCTAAACCTTAAACTAATAATATGCCTAACCCTAACATTAACCCTCACCCTCAGCCTCAACTTAACCCTAACCTTAACCGAAACCTCACCCACACCCCAAACCTAACCCTAACCCAACCCTAAACCTCAGCCAAACCCTAACCGTAAACCACACCCTCACCATAGCCCTCACCCTAACCCTAATCCTAAACATCACCCTCACCCTAGTCCTCACCCTAACCCTAAACCTCAGTCTCAGCCTAAACCTAAGCCTAACCCTAAGCCTAACCTAACCTATCCCTAACCCTCACACTCACCCGCACACTCACCCTCACCATAAGTATAAACTTAAGCATAACCCTAACCCTAAACCTCACCCTAACCGTAAACCTCACCCTAACCCTAACCCTCACCTTAAACCTCCCCCTAAACCTATATCTACCCCTAAACCTCACCCTCACCCTAACCCTAACCCTAACCCTAACCCAAACCCGACCCTAACCCTAACCCTAACGCTCACGCTCAACCTCAAGGTAACTCTAACCCCAACCCAAACAATAACACTAATCTTAACCCTAATCCTCACCCCCACCATCACCCTCAGCCTAACCCTAACACTAACCCTAACACTCACCGTAACCCTAACCATAACCCAAACCCTAACACTAACCCTAACCCTAAACCAAACCCTAAACCTAACCCTAATCCTCACCCTCACCCTCACCCTAACCCAAACCCAAACCCTAACCCTCCCCTATCCCTAAGCCTAACCCTAACACTAACCCTAATGCTCACACTCACTCACCCTAACCCAAATCCTAAACCTAACCATATCCCTAAGCTTAAAACTCAGCCTAACCCTCAACCTAGCCCTCACACTAAACCTAATCCTAACTCTCACCCTTATCTTAACCCTCACCCTCAGCCTAAACCTCACCTTTACTCTTAACATCAACCTCAACCTAACCCTCACCCTAAACCTAAACCTCATCTTATCACTCACCCTAACCATAAACCTAACCATTACCCTAATCCTAACCCTCACCCTCACCCTAGCCCTCACCCTAACCTTAACCCTAACACTAAACCTCACCCTAACACTAACCCTAACCATCCCTCTAACCCTAAATCTCACCCTAACACTAACCCTAAACCTCAACCTCACCCTATCAGTATCCCTAACCCTAAACCTCATACTCACCCTAAACCTCACAATAACCCTAACACTAATCCTCAATTTAAACCTCACCCTCACCCTAAACCTAACCCTAATCATCACCCTAACACTAACACTAACCCTTACCTTAATCCTCACCTTCAGCCTTAACCTCAACTTTACCATTACCATCACCCTCACCCTAACCCTCAGCCTGACCCAAACCCTGATTCTAACCCTAACTCTACCCCTAAACCTCACCCTCAACCTAACCCTATCCCTAACCCTCACCCTAACCTTAACCCTAACCATAACCCTAACCCTAATCCTCATCCCCACCCTCACCCTGAGCCTAACCGTAAGCCTAATCCTAACCCTAACCCTAACCCTCACACTCACCCTCACCCTAACCTTAACCCTAACACTAACCATAACCCTAACCCTAAACCTCAACCTAACCCTCCCCCTAACCGTAAATCTAACACTAAAACTAACGCCTCACCCTAACCCAAATCCTAACCCTAACCCTAAACCTAACCCAAACCCTCACCCTCACCGTAACTCTAACCCACATCCTAAACCTCACACAAACCCTAACCCTAATCCTAAACCTCATCCAAACACTAACCCTAACCCTCACCTTCACGCTAGCCCTCAACCTAACCCTAATCCTAACCCAAATCATCATCCAAAACCTCACTCTAACCCTAACCTTAACCCTCAGGCTGACCGTAACCATAACCCTAAAACTCACCCTAACCCGTAACGTAACACAAACCCTAACACTAACCCTAACCCTAACCCTAAACCTCACCCTAACCCTAACACTAAACCTCAACCTCATGCTAGCCCTCACACTAATCCTAATCCTAACACTAACCGTCATCCTAACCCTCACCCTAACACTAACCCTAACACTCACCATCACCCTCACCCTAACTCTAAACCTAACCCTAACCCTCAACCTAACCTTGAACCACACCCTCACTGTAACCCTTACCCTATCCCTCACGTTAACCCTAAACTTAACCCGAACCCTAGCTCTCACCCTAACCCTAACCCTAACCCTCACGCTAAACCTAACCCTCACCCTCACCCTCACGCTCAGCCTAACCCTAAACCTAAGCCTAACCCTAACCCTCACACTAACCCTAACAATAACCATAATCATAACCCTCACCCAAACCCTAACCCTAACCATAAACCTCACGCAAACACTAACCCTAAACCTCCCCCTCACCCTAGCCCTCAACCTAACCCTAAGCCTAACCCTAACCCTAACCCTCACACTCACCCTAACACTAACCCTAATCCTAACCCTAACCCTAACCTAACCCTCACCCTCACCCTAACACTCACCTTAAGCCCAAACCTAAAATTAATCCTAACCCTAACCCTAACCCTAAACCTCACCCTAGCCCTTAAACTAACCCTAATCCTAAAACTAACCCTCATCCTAACTCTCCCCCTAAACCTAACCATAACCATAACACTAACCCTAATCCTCACCGCCACCATCACCCTCATCCTATCCTTAAGCCTAAGCCTAACCCTAACCCTCACCCTCACCCTCATCTTAAACTTAACCCTAACCCTAACCCTGACCCTAAACCTCAACCTACCCTCACCCTAACCTTAAAATGAACACTAACCCTAACATTAACCCTCCACCTAACCCTAAATCTAACCCGAAACCTCATCGTCGTCCTAACCCTAATCCTAGACCTAACCCTAATCCTCACCCTAAACCTAACCCTATACCTCACCCTCACACTCACCCTCACCATAACTCTAACACTAACCGTAACAATAACACTAATCCTAAACCTAAACCTAACCTTAACCCTAACCCTAATCCTAACACTCACCCTCACTCCAAATCTAATCCTAACCCTAACCCTCAACCTAACCCTAACCCTCACCCTCACTGTAAACCTAACCCTCATCCTAACCCTCACCCTAACCCTTACCATAATCCTAAACCTTACCCTAACACTAACCCTAATCCTCACCCTCACCCAAGCCCTCACCCTAACCCTAATCCTAACCCTAATCCTAACCCTAACCCTGACCCTAACCCTCACCCTCAGCTTCACCCTCAGCCTAAACCTAAGACTAAGCATAACCCTAACCCTACCCGTCACACTCACCCTAACCCTTACCCTAATCATAAACCTAAACCTCAGCCTAACCTTCACACTCACCCTAACCCTAACTCTGACACTAACCTTAACCCTAAACCTCAACCTCAGCCTCACCCTAACCATAACCCTAACACTAACCCTAACCCTAAACGTCACCCTAACAGTCCCCCTAACCCTACCTCTAACCCCAAACCTCACCCTCACCCTAAACCTAACCCTAACCCTAACCCTAAACCTCACCCTAACCCTAACCCTCAACGAAACCCTAACCGTCACACTCTCCAGAACCCTCATCCTCACTGTAACACCCACCCTCACCCTAAACATCAGCCTAACCCTAACCCTCACCATAACCGTAAACCTAACCCTCACACTAAGAGTAACCCTAACCCTCACCCTCACCCCAACCCTCACCCTTACCTTATCCTCACCCTAACCCTAACCCTCACAATAACTCTAAACTTAACTCTAACCCTACCCCTCACCCTACCCCTCACCCTAACTATAACCCTAACCCTAACACTCACTCTCACCCTAATCCTAACCCTTAACCTCACCCTCACCCTAACCCTCAGCATTACCTTAAGCCTCACCCTAACCTTAACCCTAACCCATACCCTAACCCTAACGGTCACCCTCACCCTAACCCTCACCCTCATTCTGCACATCACCCAAAACCTAACCCTCACACTAACCCTAACACTCACCCTAACACTCACCCTAACCCTAACCTCCAACCTAACACTAACCCTCAACCTAAACCTAACGCTAACCCTCACCCTAACCCTAACTCTCACCCTAAGCCTTACTGTCACTCTAACCCTAACCCTCACACTATCCCTAATCCTCACCCTAACCCTAACACTACCCCTCACCCTAAACCTCACCCTAACCATAACCCCAAACCTAACCCTCACCCTTACCGTCACCCTCACCGTCACCCTAACCCTCACCCTTACCCTCACCCTAAACCTAACTCTAACCCTAACCCTTACCCTCAGCCTAACCCTCAACCTGAACCTTCACCTCACCCTCACGCTAACCCTAAACCTCACCCTAGCCCTCACCTTAACCATAATTCTAACCCTAACCCTTAACATAACCCTAACAAGCATCCTCACCCTAAACCTCACATTAACCCTAACCCTAATCCTCAATCTAACCCTCACCCTAACCCTAACTCGAATCCTTACCCTAACCCTCACTCTAACCCTAACACTCAACCTTATCTTAACCCTCACCCTCAGCAAAACCCTCACCTTTACCCTTACCATCACCCTCACCCTAACCCTAACCCGAATCCTTACCCTAACCCTCACTCTAACCCTAACACTCAACCTTATCTTAACCCTCACCCTCAGCCTAACCCTCACCTTTACCCTTACCATCACCCTCACCCTAACCCTAACCCTAACCCTCACCCTCACCCTCATGCTCAGCGTAACACTAACCCTATCACTGTTCCTAACCCTAAAATTCACCCTCACCCTAACCATCAGCCTAATGCTTACCCTCACATTAATCCTAAACCTAACCCCAACCCTAACTCTCACACTAACCCTAACCCTAACCCTAACCCTCACCCTTAACCTAAACCTCACCCTAAACCTTAACCTCATCCTCACCCTAAACCTCACACTAATCCTAACCCTCACCCTAACTCTAACCCTAACCATCACCCTCACCATTACCGTCACACTAACACTAACCCTAACCCTCACCCTAACCCTAAAACTCACCCTAACCCTAAACCTCACCCTCAAGCTCACCTTAACCCTAAACCTAATCCTCACCCTAACCTTCACTCCAACCCTAATGCTAATTCTAACACTCACCCTAACCCTAACGCTATCACTTACCCACATGATAAACCTAAACCTAACCCTAACCCTCACCCTCAACGTAACCCTCAACCTAACCCTAACCCTAACCCTAACACTAACCCTAACTCTAACACTAACACTAACCCCCACCCTAACACTAATCCTTACCCTAACACTAACCCTAACCCTCACCTAACCCTCAGCCTAACCCTAACCCTAACCCTGACACTCACCCTAACCCTAACCCTCACCCTAACCCTAACCTTCACCTTAAACCTTATGCTCACCCTAACACTAAGCCTAACCCTAACACCAACCTTCCCACTAACCCTAACCTTCAGCCTAAGCCTAACCCTCACCCTAAACCTAACCCTAACCCTAAACCTCACTCTCACCTTAGCCCTCACACTAACCCTATTGCTAACCCTAACCCTCACCCTAACACTCACCATCACCCTTACCGTAACCCTCACCCTCATCAAAAACCTCACCCTTACTTTTACATTACCCTCACCCTAACCCTCACCTTAGCCCTAACCCTAACCCTAACCTTCACAATAACCCTAACCCTCACTCAAACTTTAACCCTAACACTCACCTTAAACCTCAACCTAAACCTAACCCTAAACCTAAACCTAAACCTAAACCTCACCCTAACCCTAACCCTCACACTCAACGTAACCATAAACCTAACCATAACCCTAAAAATAACACTAACCCTAACCTTTATCCTAAACCTCACCCTCACCGTCACCCTAACCCTAACCCTAACCCTCAACCTAAACCTAACCCTCACCCTCACCGTAAACTTAAACCTATCACTAACACTTACCCTCACCCTAACACTAACCCTAACCCTAACCCTCACACTCACCCTAACCCTCAAGCTAAACCTTACCCTCACCCTAACCTTCATCCTAACTCTCACCCTATTCCCAACCCTAACGCTCAAACTAACCCTAAACCTCACCCTCAACCTCACCCTCAGCCTAACCCTAACCCTAACCCTAACCCTAACCCTACCCCTCATCCTAACTCTCAACCTAACCCTAAACCTAACCCTGATACTAACCCTAACCCTAACTCTAACCCTCACCTGCACCCTAACACTCACTTTCACCCTTAAACTTACATTAAACCTAACCCTCACCCACACCCTAACCCTCAGTCTCACCCTCACCCTCACCCTCAGCCTAACCCTAAGCGTAACTTTAACCCTATCCCTAACCCTCACACTCACCCTCACCCTAACCCTAACCCTAAGCCTTACCGTCACCCTCAACCTCAACCTAACCCTCAACCTAACCCTAACTCTCACCCTAACCCTGACCCTCATATTAACCCTAACCCTCACCCTAACCCTAACCCTCAACCAAACCCTTACCTTCACCCTAATACTAAGCCTAACCCTAACTTGAACCCTCACAGTAACCCTAAACCTCACCCTAACCCTAACCCTCACAGTAACCCTAAACCTCACCCTAAGCATAATCCTACCCCTCACCTTACCCCTCACTCTAACCCTAACCCCAACCCTAAACCTCGCACTCACCGTCACCCTAACACTCACCTTTACCCTAACCCTCACTGAAACCCTAACCCTCACACTCTCCAGAACCCTCATCCTCAAATACTCACCCTCACCCAAAACATAACCCTAACACTAACCCTCACCATAACCGTAACCCTAACCCTCACATTGCGTAACCCTAACCCTCACCCTCACCCCAACCCTCACCCTTAACTTATCCTCACCCTAACCCTAACCCTCACACTAACTCTAACCTTAACTCTAAACCTACCCCTCATCCTACTTCTCACCCTAGCTAGAAGCCTAAAACTACCCCTAACCCTCACACTAATCCTAACCCTTAACTTCACCCTCACCCTAACCCTCAGCATTACCTTAACCCTAACCCTAAGTTTAACCCTCACCCATACCCTAACCCTTACTCTCACCCTCACCCTAGCCCTTACCCTCATTCTACACATCACCCTAAGCCTAACCCTCACCCTAACACTAATCCTATCACTCACCCTAACCCTAACACTCACCCTAAACCTCACCCTAACCCTAACCTCCAACCTAACACTAACCCTCAACCTAACCCTAATGCTAACCCTCACCCTAACCCTAACCCTCACCCTAAGCCTTACTGTCACTCTAACCCTAACCCTCACACTATCCCTAATCCTCACCCTAATCCTAACACTACTCCTCACCCTAACCCTCACCCTAACCCTAACCCCAAACCTAAACCTCACCCTTACCGTGACCCTCACCGTCACCCTAACCTTCACCCTTACCCTCACCTTAAACCTAACTCAAACCCTAACCCTTACCCTCAGCCTAACCCTCAACCTGAACCTTAACCTCACCCTCACCCTAACCCTAAACCTCACCTTAACCCTAACTTTAACTCTAAACCTCACCCTAGCCCTCACCCTAACCATAAGTCTAACCCTAACCTTCAACCTAACCCTAACCCTCATCCTCACCCTAAACCTCACATTAACCCTAACCCTAATCCTCAATCTAACCCTCACCCTAACCCTAACCCGAACCCTTACCCTAACCCTCACTCTAAGCCTAACACTCACCCTTAACTTAACCCTCAGCCTCAGCCTATCCTAAACCTCAACTTTACATTTACCATCATCCTCACCCTCACCCTAACCCTCACACTAACCCTAACCCTCACCATAGCCCTCACCCTAACCCTAACCCTAACCCTCACCCTCACCCTAACCCTCACCTTAACCCTTAACCTAACCCTCACCCTAATCCTAACCCTCAACCTTAGGGGAACACTCACCCTCAGCCTAACCTTCACCTTTACTCTTACCATCACTCTCACTCTAACCCTCACCCTAACCCTAACTGTCATCCTAACGCTCACCCTAACCCTAACCCTATTCATCCACCTAACACTAACACTCACACTCACCCTCACCCTCAGCCTAACCCTAAGCCTAAGCCTCACCCTAACCCTAATGCTCACCCTCACCCCAGCTATCAACCTAAACCTAATCCTAACCCTAACCCTCATCCTAACCCTCACCCTAACCCAAACGCTAAACATCACCCAAAACCTATTCCTCACCTCCAACCTAACCCTCAGACTAACCCTAACCCTAACCCTCAACCTAACCCTAACCCTCACCCATACAGTAAACCTAACCCTAAACCTCACCCTAACCCTAAACCTAACCCAAACCCTAAACCTCACACTAAACCTAATCCTAACTTTATCCCTCACCCTAGCCCTCAACCTAACCCGAATCCTAACCCTATACCTCATCCTAACCCTCACCCTAAATCTAACCCTCACCCTAACCCTAACCCTCACCCTTACCCTCAGCCTAACCCTAAGCCTAAGCCTAAGCCTAACCCTAACCCTCACCCTCACCCACACCCTAACCATAATCCAAAATGTAACCCTATCCATAACCCTAACCCTCACCGTAAACCTCACCCCAACCCTAACTCTAAACCTAAACCTCACCCACACCCTAACCCTAAACCTCACCCTCACCCTCAGCTGAACCCTAACTCTAACCCTAACCATAACACTCACCCTAACCATAACCCTCACCCTTACGGTAACCCTGAAACTTAGACTAACTCTAACCTTTAACCTTACCGACACCCTCAACCTAACACTCACCCTAACCCTAAACTTAACCTGAAACCTAACTCTCAAACTAACCCTAACCCTAACATTCACCCTAACCCTAACCCTCACGCTCACCCTCTCCCTATCCCTATTCCTAAACCTCACCATCACCCCAGCCCTCACCCTAAACCTAATCCAAAACCTAACCCTCACCCTAACCCTAAACCTAACACACACCCTCCCCATAACCCTATTCCTAAAACTCACCCTCACCCCAGCCCTCATCCTAACCCTAATCCAAAACCTAACCCTCACCCTAACCCTAAACCTAACACACACCCTCATCCTAACCTTCACCCTAACCCTAACCCTAACCCTAACCCTCACTGTAAACCTCACCCTAACCCTATCTCTAACCCTAAACCTCAAACTCACACTGATCCTAACCGTAACCCTAACCCTAAGCCTCACCCTAACACTAACTATAAACCTCACCCTCACCCTAGCCCTCACCCTAACCCTAATCCTAAACTTAACCATCATCCTAACCCTCACCCTAACCCTAACCCTAACCCTAACACTAATCCTCACCCTCAACATAACCCTCAGCCTAACCCTAAGCCTAACCCTAAACTTAACCCTAACCCACACACTCACCATCACCCTAACCCTAATCCTAATCATAATCCTAACCCTAAACCTCAACCTATCCCTAAACCTAAAACTAACCCTAACCCTAACCCTCATCCTAAACCTCACCTGAACCCTAACTCTAAAACTAAACCTCACCCTCACCGTAACCCTAACTCTAACCCTAAACCTAACCCTAAACCTCACCCTAACCCTAACCCTCACCCTCACCCTTAGCATAACCCTAAAACCTCACCCTAAACATAACCCTCACCCTAACCCTAACCCTCACCCTAACACTTACCCTCACACTAACACTAAACCTCCCACTAACTCTAACCCTCACCATAAACGTAAACCTCACCCGAAACCTAGCCCTAAACCTAACGCTCACCATAACCCTCATTCTAATCCTAACCCTAAAACTAACCCTAATCCTCATCCTCACCCTACACCTCATCCTCACCCTACACCTCACACTAACCCTAACCCTATCCCTAAACTTAACCCTCACCCTCACCCTAAATCTCAGCCTAACCCTAAGCCTAACCCTAAACCTAACCCTAATCTTAACCCTCAAACTCACCTTCTCCCTAACCCTAATCCTAAACCTAACTCTAACCCTAACACACACCCTAACACTAACCCTTACCCTAAACCTAACACTAACACTAATCCGAACCCTCACCCTAACCCTCACCCTAACCCTATCTCTAAACCTAAACCTCAAACTCACCCTGACCCTATCCCTAACCCTAACCCTAAACCTCACCTTAACCCGAACCCTAAATCTCAAACTCACCCTAGCCCTCACCCTAACCCTAAACCTAAACCTAACCCTCATCCTAACCCTCAAACTAAACCTAACGCTAATCCTCATTCTAACAATAACCCTCACCCTCAACCTAACCCTCAGCCTAACCTTAAGCCTAACCCTAAACCTAACCCTAACCCACACACTCACCCTCACCCTAACCACAAAACTAAAATTAACCCTAACCCTAACCCTCATCCTAACCCTCACCCTAACCCTAACTCTAACCGTAAACCTCACCTTCAAACTAAACATAATTTAAACCCTAACCCTAAACCTAAACCTCACACTAACCCTAACCGTCACCCTCACCCTCACCCTCACTGTAACCCTAACCCTAAACCTAACAAAAACCCTAAACATAAACCTCACCCTAAACCTAACCCTCACCCTAACAATTACCCTCACCCTTACCCTAACCCTAACTCTAATCCTAACCCTAACAGTAACCCTAACCCTAAACCTCACCCTAACCCTAAACCTCACCCTCACCGTAGCCCTCACCCAAACCCTAATTCTAACCCTAACCCTCACCCTAATACTAACCCTCATCCTCACCCTAAACCTCACACTTACCCTAAACCTAATCCTCAATCTAACCTTCACACTCACCCTAACCCTCACCCTAACACTTATCGTAACCCTCATCCTAATCCTAACCCTCAACATTAGAGGAACACTCAACCTCAGCCTAACCCTCACCTTTACTCTTACCATCACGCTCACCCTAACCCTCACACTAACCATAACCCTCATGCTAACACTCTCCTTAACCCTAACCCTATCCATCAACCTAACACTAACCCTCAACCTCACCCTCACCCTCAGCATAACCCTAAGCCTAAACCTCACCCTAACCCTAATCCTCACCCTCACCCTAGCCCTCACCCTAAACCTAATCCTAACCCTAACTCTCACCCTAACCCTCACCCTAACCCAAACGCTAACCATCACCCAAAACCTATTCCTCACCCCCAACCTAACCCTCAGCCTAACCCTAACCCTATCCCTCAACCTAACCCAAACCCTCACCCATACAGTAACCCTAACCCGAACCCTCACCATAACCCTAAACCTAACCCAAACCCTAAACCTCACACTAAACCTAACCCTAAAATTAACCCTCACCCTAGCCCTCAACCTATCCCGAATCCTAACCCTATACCTTATCCTAAACCTCACCCTAAGCCTAACCCTAACCCTCACCCTAAACCTAACCCTCACCCTCACCCTCAGCCTAACTCTAAGCCTAAGCCTAACCCTAACCTAAACCTCACCCTCACCCACACCCTAACCATAATCCTAAATGTAACCCTATCCCTAACCCTAACCATCACCCTAACCTTAACCCTAACCCAACCCTAACACTAATCCTAACTCTAACCCGCACACTAACCCTCACCCTAACCATAACTCTAACCTTAAACCTCACCCTAACCCTAAGCCTAATCCTCACCCTCACCCTCAGGTGAAACCTAACTCTAACCCTAACCATAACCCTCACCCTAACCCTAACCCTCATCCTTACCATAACCCTGACCATCAGACTTACCCTCACCGTTAACCTTACCGACACCTTCAACCTAACACACAGCCTAACCCTAAACTTAACCCAAAACCTAACTCTCCCCCTAACCCTAACCCTAACACTCACCCTAAACCTAACCCTCATCCTCATCCTCAACTTCACCCTAACCCTAAACCTAACCCTCACACTCACCCTCTCCCTAAACCGAATCCTAAACCTCACCCTCACCCCAGCCCTCACCCTAACCCTAATCCTAAAACAAACCCTCACCCCAACCCTAACACTAACACACACCCTCACCCTAACCTTCACCCAAAACCTAACCCTAAACCTAACCCTAACCCTAACCCTCACCGTAACCCTCACCCTAACCCTATCTCTAACCCTAAACCTCAAACTCACACTGATCCTAAACTTAACCCTAACCCTAAACCTCACCGTAACACTAAACCTAAACATCACCCTAACCCTATCCCTCACCCTAAACCTAACCTTAAACCTCACCCTCATCCTCTCACCCTAACCCTAACCCTAACCCACACCCTAATCCTAACCCTCACCGTTTGGGGAACACTCACCCTCAGCCTAACCCTCACGTTTACTCTTACCGTTATGCTCACCCTAATCCTCATCCTAACCGTAACCCTCATCCTAACACTCACCCTAACCCTAACCCAGTCCATCACCCTAACCCTAAACCTCACCCTCACCCTCACCCTCAGCCTAACCCGAAGCCTAAGCCTAAGCCTAACCCTAACCCTCACCCTCACTGTAGCCCTCACCCTAAACCTAATCCTAAACCTAACCCTCATCCTAACCCTCACCCTAACCCTAAAACTAAACATTACCCAAAACCTACTCCTCACTCCCAACCTCAACCTAAGCCTAACCCTAAGCCTAATCCTAACCTTAACAGTAAACCTCACCCTCAGCCTCACCCTCAACTCAAACTTAACCCAAACCAAAACACTAACAATAACCAGAATTTTAACCCTAGGCCTAACCCTAATCCTCACGCCCACCCTCACCCTCAGCCTAACCCTAAGCCTAACCTAGGCCTAACCCTAACCCTCACCGTAACCCTAACCCTAACCCTAATCCTAAAACTAATCCTAATAAACAGCCACATCCTCACCCTAACCCAAACCCTAGCCCTAACCCTCACCCTCACCCTAAGCCTAAGCCTATGCCTAACCCTAACCCTAACTCTCACACTCACACTCACCCTAACGCTCATCCTAAACCTAACCCTATCACTATTCCTAGCCCTGACCCTAACCCTCACCCTAGCCCTCACCGGTACCCTAATCCTAACCCTAAACATCATCCTAACCCTAACCCTAACTCTAACCCAAACCCTAAACCTAAACCTCATCCTAGGCCCAACCCTAACCCTCACCCTTACCTTCACTGTAACCATAACCCTAACCCTAACCCTAACACTCACCCTAACCCTAACACTCACCCTAACCCTCACATTAACCCTAACCATCACCCTAAACTTAAACCTCAACCTAACACTAAACCTAACCCTCACCCTCACCCTAGCCCTCACCCTAACCCTCAGCCTCATCCTCACCCTAAACCTCACACTAACCCTAACACTAATCCTCAATCTAACCCACACCCTCACCGTAACCCTTACCCTAATCCTCACCCTAAACCTAACCCTCTCCCTTACCGTAACCCTTACACTTGGCCTAACGCTCACCTTTACCCTTACCGTCAACCCCACCCTAAACTTCACCCTAACCCTCATCCTCATCCTAAACCCCGACCCTAAACATAACTCTACCCCTAAACCTCACCCTCACATTAACCCTAATTCTAACCAAAACCCTAACACTAAAGCTCACCCTAACCCTAACCCTCACACTCACCCTCACAGTAACCGTAACCCTAACCCTAACCCTAAAAATAACCCTGACTCTCAACCTACTACTTACCCTCACCGTAACACTAATCCTAACCTTAACACTAACCCTCACACTAACCCTAACCCTCACCCTAATTCTAAACCTCACCCTAAACCTAACTCTCAACCTAGCCCTCACACTAACCCTAATTCTAACCCTCACCATCACCCTATCCCTAATCCTCATCCACACCCTAAACCTCACACTAACACTAACCCTAATCCTCAATCTAACCCTCACACTAACCATAAACCGAACCCTTACCCTAACCCTCACTGTAACCCTAAACCTCACCCTTATCTTAACCCTCACCCTCAGCATAACCCTAATCCTCATCCACACCCTAAACCTCACACTAACCCTAACCCTAATCCTCAATCTAACGCTCACCCTAACCATTACCCGAACCCTTACCCTAAACCTCACCCTAACCGTAACCCAAAACCTAACCCTAAATCTAACCTAACCCTAAACCTAAACCTCGTCCCAAACCTAACCCTAACTTCACCCTCACCCGCACCGTAACCGTATCCCTATCCCTAACAATAACCATAACCCTAACCCTCACCCTAACCATAAGGCTCACCGTAAACCAAAATCTCACCCTAACACTTACCCTCACCCCAACACTAACCCTAACCCTAACACTAACCCTCACACTAATCCTAACCCTAACCCTAAAGCTAAACCTCAACCTAATGCTCACCCTCACCCTAAACCTAACAATAACACTAATCCTAACCCTAATCATCAACCTAACCCCAATCCTCACCACAATCTTCACCCTCAGCCTAACTCGAAATCTAAGCCTAACCCTCCCCCTAACCCTCACACTCAGCCTCACCCAAAACCTAACCCTAAACCTAACAATATCCCTAAACCTCAACCTAAACCTCACCCTCACCCTGACCTTAAAACTAACCCTAACACTAAACCTCACCCTCACCCTCACTTTAACCATATCCCTAACGCTAACAATAACCATAACCCTAACCCTCACCCTAACTATAACCCTCACCGTAACCCAAAACCTCACCCTAACACTTACCCTCACCCTAACACTAACCCTAACCATAAAAGTAACAATCAAACTAAAAGTAACCCTAACTCTAACCCTAAACCTCCCCCAAACCCTAACCCTAACCCTATCCCTAACTCTAAACCTCACCCTAACTCTAACCCTCACTCTCACGCTCAACCTAACCGTAATGCTAACCCTAACCTTAACAATAACACTAACCCTAAACCTAACCCTAACCATAACCCTCACCCTCAGCCTCACCCTCTCGGCAAACTTAACCCTAACCATAGCACTAACGATAACCCTAAAACTAACCCTAACCCTAATCCTCACCCCCACCATCACCCTCAGCCTAACCCTAAGCCTAACCCTAACCCTAAACCTAACCCTCATTGTAACCCTAACCATAACCTTAACAATAACCCTTAACTTAACCCTAAACCTAACCCTAACTCTAACCCTAAACCTCACCCTAATCCTCAGCCTCACCCTCACCCTACCCCAAACCCTAACCCTAATCCTCACCCTAACCCTAAGCCTAAACCTAACGCTAACCCTAACCCTCACACTCACCCTCACCCTAAACCTAATCCTAAACCTATCCCTATCACTAATCTTAAACCTAACCCTAACCCTCACCCTACACTCACCTTAAACCTAACCCTAACCCTCAACCTCACCCTAGCCCTCACCATAACCCTAATTCTAACCCTCACCCTCACCCTAACACTAACCCTCATCCTCACCGTAAACCTCACGATAACCCTAAACCGAATCCTCAATCTAACCCTCACCCTAACCCTAACTCTAAACCTTACCCTAACTCTAAACTTAACATTAACCCTCACCTTTATCTTAAACCTCACCCTCAGCCTAAACCTCACCTTTACCCTTACCATCATAATCAAACTAACCCTCAACCTAACACTAAATCTCATCCTAACCTTCACCCAAACCGTAAAACTACTGAGGACCCTAACCCTAATCCTAACCCTCAACCTCATGCTCAGCCTAACCCTAAGCCTAAGCCTTACCCTAACCCTCACCCTCACCCTAGCCATGAGCTGAACCCTAATCCGAAATCTAACACTAATCCTAACCCTAAACCTTAACCTAACCCTCACCGGAACATTAACCCTAACACTAACCCTAACCCTAAACCTCGACCTAACCCTAGCCCTAACTCTAATTCTAAACCAAAATCTCACCCTCACCCTAACCCTAATCCTAACCCTAACCATAAACCCACCCTAAACCTCACCATCACCCTCACCAGCACCATAAATCTAACCCTAACCCTAACAATAACAATAATCCTAACCCTAAACCTAACCCTAACTCTAAGCCTAACACTAATCTTAACACTCACTCTGACCCTAACCCTAATGCTAACCCTAATCCTCATCCTAACCCTCACCTTAACCCTATCCCTCACATTAACCCTAACCCTAACACTACCCCTAACCCTAACCCTCACCCTTAGCCTCACCCTAACCCTAACACTAACCATAAACCTCGCCCTCACCCTCACCCTAAACCTAATACTAACCCTAAACCTCGCCCTCACCCTCACCCTAAACCTGACCCTAATCCTAACTCTAAATCTAACTCTAAACCTCACTCACAACCTAGCCCTCACCCTAACACTTATCCTAACCATAACCCTCATCCTAACCCTCCCACTAACTCTAACCCTCATGCTCAACCTAACCCTAACCCTCTCCCTCAACCTCACCCTCAGCCTAACCCTAAGCCTAAACCTAAACCTCATCCTAACCCTTACACTCACCCTCACCCTAACCCTATTCCTAACCCTATCCCTAACCCTAACCCTCTACCTAACACAAAACCTAAACCTAACCCTAAAACTATCCCTAACCCTAAACCTCAACCTAAACCTCACCCTAACCCTAAGTCTAACCCCAAACATCACACTCAACCTAAACCTAACTCTAACCCTAACCCAAACCCTAAACCTCACACTTAACCTAAACCTAACCCTCACCCTAATCCTCACAGCAACCCAAACACTAAACCTAACCCTAATAGTAACCCTAACCCTAATCCTAACCCTCACCCTAACCACAAACCTCACCCTAACACAAACCCTCACCCTAACACTTACCCTCACCCTAACACTAAACCTAACCCTAACACTAACCATCACACTAATCCTAACCCTAACCATAACCCTAAACTTCAACCTAATCCTCACCCTCACTCTAACCCTAACACTGACCCTCCCCCTAACCCTCCCCCTAACCCTCCCTCTAAACCTATATCTAACCCTAAATCTCACCCTCAAACTAACCCTAACCCTAACCTTAACCCTAACCCTAAACGCCAATCTAACCCTAATCTTAACCCTCACCCTAACCCTCAGCTTAACTCTAACCCTAACACTAACAATAACAATAACCCTAACCCAAACCCTAAACCTAACCCTAATCCTCAGCCTTACCTTCACCCTAACCCTAACACTAACTTTAACGGTCCCCCTAACCCTAAGCCTAACCTAACCCTAACCCTAACCCTCACACTCACCCTCACCCTAACACTAATCCTAAACCTAACACTATCCCTAACCCTAACCCTCACCCTAAGCCTCACCCTAGCCTTCACCCTAACCCTAATCCTAACCCTAAACTTCATGGTAACCCTCACCCTAACCATAACCCTAAGCCTCACCCTAACCCTAACCCTAACCCTAACCTTCATGCTCGTCCTAAGCCTAAGCCTAAGCCTAAGCCTAACCCGAACCCTAACCCTCATCCTAACCCTAACCCTAACACTAACCGTAAACCTCACTCTCACCCTAACCCTAACTCTAACCCTAACCGTAAACCAAAATTTCAACCCTTCACCCTCACCGTAACTGTAACCCTAAACCTAACCCTAATAATAACCCTAACCCTAACTCTCACCATTTCCATAAGCCTCACCATAACACTAACCCCCGCCCTAACACTAATCCTCACCCTAACACTAAACCTAAACCTAACTCAAACACTCACACTAAACCAAACCATCACCCTAACCCTAAACCTCATCTTAATCCTAACCCTAACCCTCACCCTAACCCTAACCCTCATCCTCACCCTAAACATCACACTAACTGAACACTAATCCTCAATCTAACCATCACACTCACCCTAAACCTAACCGTAACCCTCACTATAAACCTAACCCTCACTCTCAAACTCACCCTAACCCTAACTCTACCCCTAAACCTCACCCTCACCCTAACCCTAACCCTCACTCTACCCTAACTCTACTCCTAAACCTCACCCTAACTCTAACCCTCATGTTCACCCTCTCCCTCAGCGAAAACCTAAGCTTAACCCTAAGTCTAACACTAAACCTCACCCTAACCCTAACCCTCATGATCACCCTCTCCCTCAGCGAAACCCTAAGCCTAACTCGAACCCTAACCCTAACCCTCACACTAACTCTAACCCTTACCCTATTCCTAATCCTAACCCTAAGCCTACCCTCACCCTCACCCTAACACTCAACTTATCCCTAACTCTAACACTAACCCTCACCCTAACCCTCACCCTAACCAACCCCCTAACCCTAACTCTAACCCTAAACCTCAACAACACCCTAACCCTAACCCTAAACCTCACCCTAAACCTCACGCTAACCCTAAACCTCACCCTCACCCTCAACCTAACCCTATCCCTAAATCTAACCCTCACCCTAACACTCACCCTAACCCTAAACCTAACCCTAACCCTAACCCTAACCGTAACCCTAACTCTAACACTAAACCTAACAATAACACTAACCCTCAACCTACCCCTAATCCTAACCCTAAACCTAACACTAACCCTAACGCTAATCCTCGACCTAAACCTCCCCCTAATCCTAAACCTAACTCTAAACCTCAACCTCAACCTAACCCTAACCCTAACACGAACCATAACCCTAACCCTCGATGTAACACTCCCCTTATCCCTAACCCTAACCCTAAACCTGACCCTCACACTAACCCTAACCCTAACCCTCACCCTAACCCTAACCCTAATCCCAACCCTAACGCTAAATCTCACCCTAACACTAACCCTAACCCTCAACCTCACTGTAACTCTAACCCTAACCCTAACAGTAACACTAATCCTAACCCTAACAATAACACTAATCCTAACCCTAAACTTAAACTTAATCCGAAACATAACAGTAAAACTAACACTAAACCTAAACCTAAACCTAAACCTCAACCTAACCCTATTCCTCAGCCTCACCCTCACTCTAACCAAACCCTAACCTTAACCTTCACCCTAACCCTAAGCGTAACCCTAACGCTAATCCTAACCCTCATATTCACCCTCACCCTAACCCTAATCCTAAACCTAACCCTATCCCTAACCCGAACCTTCACCCTAACCCTCAACCTTGCCCTCACCCTAACACTAATCCTAACCCTAAACTTCATCCTAACCCTCACCCTAACCCTAACCTTAACCCTCACCCTAACACTAACCCGAACACTCACCCATATACTGTGCCTAAGCCTAAACCAAAGCCTAACCCTAACCCAAAACCTCACCATAACCCTTACCCTAATACTAACCCTAACTCTAACCCTAAACCTCCCCCTTACCCTAAGCCTAATTTTAATCCTAACCCTAAATCTAAAACTCATCCTAACCCTAACCCTAACAATAACCCTAACCCTAACACTAAAAACCTTAGCCTAACCCTAACCCTAACCCTCACCCTCACCCTCTCAGTAACCATAACCCTAACCCTACCTGTAACAATAACCCTAACCCTAACCCTAATTCTAACCCTCACCCTCACCCTAAACCTAATCCTAACCGTAACCCTCACCCTAACCCTAACCCTCACCCTTATCGTAACACTAACCCTCATCTTAACCCTCATCCTAACCCTAAAATTCACCCTAACACTAACTCTAACCCTCACCCTCACCATAGCCCTCACCTTAACCCTAATCCTAATCCTAATCCTCATCCTAAACCTCACCCTAACCCTAACCCTAAACCTCACCCTGACCCTAACCCTAACCCTAACCTTCAACCTAACCCTAAGCCTCAAGCAAAACTTAACCGTAACCCTAACCCTCACCCTAACCCTAAACATAAACTGAACACTAACACTCAACCTAACCCTAACCTTAAACCTCACCCTAACCCTAACGCTTACCCTCACCCTAACCCTCAGTGTAACCCTAAGCCTAACACTAAGCTTAACCCTAAGCCTCACACTCACCCAAACCTTATCATAATCCTATTCCTAACCCTAACCCTAACCCTCACCTTCAGCCTCACCTTAACCCTAACTCTTATCCTAAACCTCATCCACACCCTAACCCTAACACCAACCCTAACCCTAAAACTCACCCTTAACCTAAACCTAAACCTCAACCTCACCCTAGCCCTCACCCTAACCTTAAACCTAACCCTACCCTCAATCTAACCCTCACCATAACCCTCACACTAACCCTAACCCTAAACCTCACCCTCAGCCTAACCCTAAGCCCAACCCTAAGCCTAACCCTAAACCTAACCCTAATCCTCACACTCACCTGCACACTCACCCTCACCGTAACTCTAAACTTAACCCTAACCCCTACCCTAAACCTCACCCAAACCCTAACACTAACCCTAACCCTAACCCTCAACCTAACCCTCCCCATAAACCTATATCTAACCCTAAACCTCACCCTCAACCTTTCCCTAACCCTAACCCTAAACCTAATCCCCACCCTAACCCTAACCCAAACCCTCACCCTCAACCTCAAGGTAACTCTAATCCTAACCCTAACAATAACACTATCCCTAACCCTTATCCTCATCCCCACCCTCATCCTCAGCCTAACCCTAAGCCTAAGCCTAACCCTCACCCTAACCGTCACACTGACCCTATTCCTAACCCTAATTCTAAACGTAAACCTATCCCTAAACTTCACCCTAAATCTATCCTTAACACTTACCCTAACCCTCACCTTCACCCTCAACCTCACAGTAACTCTAACCTTAACCCTTACAATAAGACTAACACTAACCATAACCATAACCATAACCATAACCCTCAGCGTTAGCCTCACGCTCACCACAAACTTAACACTAACCATAACACTAACAATAATCCTAACCCTAACCCTAACCCTAATCTTCACCCCCACCATCACCCTCAGCCTAACCCTAACACTAACCCTAACCCTAACCCTAACCCTCACTGTAAACCTAACCTTAACCCTAACACTAACACTAACCCTAACCCTAAACCTAACCCTAAACCTAACTCTAATCCTCACCCTCACCCTCACTCTAACCCAAACCCTAAACCTAACCCTCACCTAACCCTAAGCCTAACCCTAACCTTCAGCCTAACACTCACACTCACTCATCCTAACCCAAATCCTAAACCTTACTCTATCCCTAACCCTAAACCTCACCCTAGCCCTCACCCTAAACCTAATCCTAACCTTCATCCTTATCTTAACCATCAACCTCATCCTAAACCTCACCTTTACACTTACCATCATCCTCACCCTAACCCTCACCCTAAACCTAAACCTCATCCTAACACTCACCCTAACCGTAAACTTAAACATCACCCTAACCCTAACACTCACCCTCACCCTCACGCTCAGCCTAACCCTAAGCCTAAGCTTAAACCTTATCCTAACCCTCACACTAACCCTCACCCTAACCCTAATCCTAACACTAACCCTCACCCTAACCCTAACCATAACCATAACCCTAACCCTAATCCTCACCCTCAGCCTAACCGTAAGCCTAAGCCTAACCCTAAACCTAACCCTCACACTCACCCTCACCCTAACCTTAACCCTAACACTAACCCTAACCCTAAACCTCAACCTCACCCTCCCCCTAACCCTAAATCTAACCTTAAAACTAAACCTCACCCTAACCCAAATACTAACCCTAAACCTCAACCTAACCCTATGCCTCACCCTCACAGTAAATCTATCCCTCATCCTAACCCTCACTCAAACCTTAAACCTAAACCTAAACCTCACCCAAATACTAACCCTAACTCTCAACCTCACCCTAGCCCTCACCCTAATCTTAATCCTAACCCTAATCCTCATCCTAACCCTCACCCTAACCCTAACCTTAACCATCTGGCTGACCGTAACACTAACCCTAACCCTCACCCTAACCCGAAATGTAACCCGAACTGTAACACTAACCCTAACACTAACCCTAACCCTCACCCTAAATCTAAACCTAACCCTAACCCTCAACCTAACCCTAACCCTCACTCTCACAGTACCCCTTACCATAAACCTCACCATAACCCTAAACTTAACCCGAAACCTAATTCTCACCCTAACCCTAACCCTAACCCTCACCCTAACCCTAACCCTCGCCCTCATCCTCACCCTCAGCCTAACCCTAAGCCTAAGCCTAACCCTAACCCTCACACTCACCCTAACACTAACCCTAATCCAAATCCTCACCCAATCCCTAACCCTAACCCTAAATCTCACACAAACACTAAACCTAACCCTCACCCTCACCTTAGCCCTCACCCTAAACCTAAGCCTAACCCTAACCCTAACCCTCACACTCACCCTAACACTAACCATAATCCTAACCCTAACCCTAACCCTAACCCTCACCATAACACTAAATCTAACCATCCCCCTAAGCCTAAACCTCAACCTAATACTAATCCTAAACCTCAACTTCACCCTAGCCCTCACCCTAACCCTAACCCTCAACCTTACCCAAGACCTCACACTAACCCTAACACTAATCCTCAATCTAACCCTCACCCTCACCCTAACCCTAACCCTATCAATCACCCTAACCCTAACACTCACCCTTACCGTAAACCTCACAATCAGCCTAACCATCACCTTTACCCTTACCATCATCCTCACCCTAACCCTCACCCTAAACCTAAACCTCATCCTAACACTTACCCTAACAATAAACCTAACCATCACCCTAAATCTAACACTCACCCTCAACCTCATGCTCAGCCTAACCCTAAGCTTAAGCTTAAACCTTATCCTAACCCTCACCCTCACCCTAGCCCTCACCCTAACCCTAATCCGAAACCTAACCCTCACCCTAACCCTAACCATAACCATAACCCTAACCCTAATCCCCAGCCCTACACTCACCCTCAGTCTAAACCAAAGCCTAAGCCTAACCCTAACCCTAAAACTCACACTCACCCTCACCCTAACCTTAACCCTAACACTAACCCTAACCCTAAACCTCAACCAAACCCTCCCCCTAAACCTAAATCTAACCCTAAAACTAGCCCACAACTTAACCCAAATACTAACCCTAACCCTAAGCCTAAACCTCACCCAAACACTAACCCTAACTCTCACCCTCACCATAGCCCACACCCTAATCCTAATCCTAACCATAATCCTCATCCTAACCCTCACCCTAACCCTAACCTTAACCCTCAGGCTGACCCTAACCCTAATCCTTCCCCTCCCCCTAACCCTTAACTTATCCCGAACCGTAACACTAACCCTAACCCTAACGCTAAACCTCACCCTAACCCTAAACCTAAAGCTCAACCTCACCCTAGCCCTCACCCTAATCTTAATCCTAACCCTAACCATCATCCTAACCCTCACCCTAACACTAACCCTAACCCTCACCCTCACCCTCAGCCTAACTCTAAACCTAACCCTAACCATAATACTAATCCTAAACCTAAACCTAACCCTAACCCTAACCCTAATCCTACCACTCACCGTCATTCTAATCCTAATCCTAAACCTATCCCTCAAACTTACCCTAACCCTCAACCTCACTGTAACCCTAACCATCATCCTGACCCTCACCCTAATCCTAACCCTAATTCTAAACCTTACCTTAACACTAACCCTAACCCTCACTCTCACCCTAACCATAATCATAACCCTAACCCTCATCCTAACTCTCACCATAACCCTAACCCTAACCATAACCCTAACCCTAATCATCACACCCACCATCAATCTCAGCCTAATTCTAAGCCTAAGCCTAAGCCTAACCCTAACCCTCACACTCACCTTCACCTTAAAACTAATCCTAACCCTAACCCTAAACCTCAACCTAACCCTCATCTTAACCTTAAACCTAACTCTAACCCTAACATTAACCCTCCAACTAACCCTAAATCTAACCCTAAACCTCACCGTCGTCCTAACCCTAATCCTAGCCGTAACCCTAAACCTAAACGTATCCCTCACCCTCACCCTCACCCTGACCCTCCCCATAACTCTAACCCTAACCCTAACCCTAACCATAATACTAATTCTAAACCTAAACGTAACCCTAACCCTAACCCTAATCCTATCACTCACCTTCATTCTAATCCTAATCCTAACCCTAAACCTCAACCTAACCCTAACCCTAAACCTCACTGTAACCCTAACCCTCATCCTAACCCTCACCCTAAACCTCACCCTAATTCTAAACCTTACCCTAACACTAATCCTAACCTTCAACCTCACCCTAGCCCTCACCCTAACCCTAATCCTAACCCTACCACTCACCCTAACCCTAAAATCACCCTCACCTTTATCCTCAGCCTAACCCTAAGACTAAGCCTAACCCTAACCCTAACCCTCACACTCAACCTAACCCTTACACTAATCCTAACCCTAACCCTCAGCCTAACCCTCACCCTCACCCTAACCCTAACCCTAACACTAACCCTAACCCTAAACCTCACCCTAACCCTCCCCTTAACCCTAACTCTAACCCCAAACCTCACCCTAACCTAACGCTAAACCTAAACCTAACCCTAACCCTAACCCTAAACCTCTCCCTAACCCTAACCCTCACCCTTAACCTCAACCTCACCATAACTCTAACCCTAACCCTAACAATAAGAATAATCTTAACCCTAACCCTAACCAGAACCCTCACTGTCAGCCTCACCCTCATCACAAACTTAACACTAACCATAACAGTAACAATATTCCTAACCCTAACCCTAACCATAATCCTCACCCCCACAATCACCCTCAGCCTAACCCTAACACTAATCTTAATCCTAGCCCTAACCCTTACCTTAACACTAACACTAACACTAACCCTAAACCAAACCCTAAACCTAAACCTAAACCTAACCCTAATCCTCAGCCTCAACCTCACATTAACCCTAACCCTAACCCTATCCTTAACCCTAACCCACACCCTAACCCTCACCTAACCCTAACCTCACCCTCGCCTTCACCCTCATCCTAACGCAAAGACTAAACATAATCCTCACACTAAACATAATCCTCACCCTAACCCTAATACTAAACTTCACCCTCCCCCAAACACTCACCCTCAGCCTAAATCTAACCCTCATCCTATCCCTAACCCTAATCCTCACACTAACCTGAACCCTAACCCTCATCCTTACCCTAACCCTGACACTAACCCTAACTCTCACCCTCACCGTAAAGCTAACCATAAACCTAACCCTCAACCTAACCCTCACCCTAACCGTAATGCTAACCCTAACCCTCACACTCACCCTAAACCTCACCCTAACCTTTACCCTCACCGTAAACCTAACCCAACCCTCACCCTCAACCTCACCCTATCTGTCACCCTAACCCTAACCGTAAACCTCACCCTAACCCTCACCCTCGCCCTCATTTTGACCCTACCCTTCACCCTCACCCTCACCCTTAAGCTAACCCTAAACCTAACCCACACCTTAACCCTCACTCTAACTGTAATGCTAACCCTAACCCTAACCCTCACACTCAGCCTAAACCTCACCCTAACCCTTACCCTCACCGTAAACCTAACCCCAAACCTAACCCTCACCCTCACCCTATCCGTCACCCTAACCTTAAGGCTAATCCTCACCATAACTCTCAACTTAACCCTAACCGTAATCCTTACCCTCACCCTAACCCTAATCCTATCCTTAACCCTGAACCTCACACTAACCCTAACCCTCACCCTCACTCTAACCCTCACCATCACCCTAACCTTTACCCTCACCCTAACCCTAATCTTTTCCGTAAACCTAACCCTAGCCCTAAACCTCACACTAAACCTAGCCCTCACCCTAACCATAACCCTACCCTCAAATTAACCCTCACCCTAACCCTAACAGTATCCCGCACCCTAACCCTAACACTTACCCTCACACTAACCTTAAACCTATGGCTAACCCTCTCCCTCAACTTAACCCTCACCCTCACCCTAAACTTTACCCTAACCCTAACATTCAGAGTAATCCTAGCCCTCACCCTAAACCTAACCCTAACCCTCAACTTAACCCTCACCCTAACCCTATCCCTAACCCTAAACCTAACCCTCACAATCAACCTAGCCCTCAACCTAAATCTAATCCTAACCCTAACCCTCACACTAACCCTTACCCTCACCCTTACCGTAACCCTCATCCTCACAATAACCCTCACAATAACACTCACCCGAACCCTAACCCTAACCCTCACACTAACCCTCACCCTCACTCTAACACTAACCCTCACCCTAAATCTAAACCTAAGCCTAACTCTAACCCTCACCCTAATCCTCACGCTCACCCTAACCCTAACCCTAACCCTCACCCTCATCCTAAACCTTAATCTCAGCCTCAACCTAACCCTTACACTAAACCTAACCTTCACCCTAACCCTCACCCTCAGCCTAACTCTAACTCTAACTCTAATCCAAACCCTCACCTTCAGCCTCACGCTAACCCTAACCCTAAACCTCACCCTCATACTGACCCTAACCCTAATCTTCACCCTCGCACTCAACCTCACCGTAACCCTAACCATAACCCTAACCCTTACCCTAAACCTCACCCTCACCCTCACCCTAACCCTAACCTTAAACGTAACCCTCACCCTAACCCTAATGCTAGCCCTAACCCTCATACTCACCCTAAACCTCACCCTAACCCTTAACCTCACCGTAAACCTAACCCTAACCCTATCCCTAACCCTAACCTTCAACCTAACCCTCAACCTAACCCTAACCCTATGCCTAACCCTCACCCTCATCCTAAACCTCACATTCACCCTAACCCTAACCGTTACCCTCTCTAACATCCTAACCCTATCCCAAAACCTAACCCTTACAAGAACGCTAACCCTCAGCCTAACCCTGACCAGAACCCGAACCCGTAACCTCACACTAACCCTAACCATTTCCCTAAATCTAACCCTCAAACTACCACTTAACCTCACCCTCACATTAACCCGACCACTCACCCTAACCCTCATCCTAACCTTAAGCCTATCCCTAACCCTCACTCTAACAATAACCCTAAACCTTAACCTAACCCTAACCCTCACACTCACCCTCACCCTCAGCCTAACACTAACACTAAACCTAACCATAACCCTCACCCTCATCCTAACTCTAACCCTAACCCTAATCCTAACCCTCATACTCTCCCTAACCCTCACAGTTACCCTAACCCTAAGCCTCACCCTATACCTAACCCTCACCCTAATCCTAACTCTCACCCTAACCCTAACCATACCCCTCAAGCTAACCCTTACCCTAACCCTAAATATAACCCTCACCCTAACACTAACCCTCACCCCCACCCTAACCCTCACCCTCACCTGAAACCTCAACCACATTCTAACCCTCATCCTCACCCTAAATAAAACCCTAACACTAACCCTCACCTTAAACCTAACCCTAACCCTCACCCTCAGCCTAACCTTAACTCTAACCCTAATCCTAACCCTAAACCTCAACCTCACCCTGACCGTCACCCTAAACCTTACCCTCAACCTAACCCTAACCCTAACCCTAACCCTCACACTAAACCTAACCCTCACCATTACCCTAAGCCTCACCCTCACCCTAACCCCCACACTAATCCTAAACCTAACCCTCACCCTAACCCTAACGTTAACCTTCACACTAAACCTCACCCTAACCCTTATTCTCACCCTAACCCTAACAGTAAAACTAACACTAACCCTCACACGAACCCTAACCCTCCCCCTAACCCTAACCCTTACCCTCATCTTAACCTTAACCCTCACCCTAACCGTCCCCTCACCGTCACCCTACCCCTCACCCTAACCCTAACTCTAACCCTCACCTTAACCCTAACCCTCACCCAACCCTCAACCTCAAACAAATCCTCACCCTAACCCTAACAATAAATTAACTGAGCCCCTCACCCTCACCTTAACCCTCACCCTAAGCCTCATCCTCACCCTAGCCCTGAAATTAACACTAAACCTAATCATAACCCTCACCCTAACCCTAAACGTCACCCTCACCCTAGCCCTCAATTTAAGCCTAACCCTAATCCTAACCCTCACCCTCACCCTAACCCTCACCCTAACACTTACCCTCACCCTAATCCTAACCCTAAACCTAACCCAAACCCTCACACTAAGCCTAACCCTATCCCTCACCTTTACCCGAACCCTAACCCTAACACTAACCCACATCCTAACCCTCACCCTAACACTCACGGTAACCCTAACACTCATTCTCACCCTAACCCTCAACCTAAACCTAACCCTCACATTAACCTAACCTTCAATTTAACCCTAACCCTAAACCTCACCATTACCCTCATCCTAACCGGAGCCCTAACCCTCACCATGACCCTAAACCTAACTCTCAGCCTCAACCTAGCCCTCATCCTAACCCTAATCCTAACTTTCACCCTCACCCTCACCCTCACCCTAACCGTAACCCTCACCGTCACAATAACCCTCACCCTAACCCTAACCCTAAACCTAAACCTAATCCTCACCCTAACACTCACCCTCACGATAACCCTAACCCTCACCTTAACCCTCACCCTAAACCTAAACCTAAGCCTAACCCTAACCCTCACCATAACCCTAATCCTAAACAAAACCCTCACCCTCACCCTAACCCTCACCCTAACCCTTAACCTCAGCCTCAGCCTAACCCTCACACTAACCCTAACCCTCACCCTAACCCTAAACCTAAACGTCACCCTCACACTAACCCACACCATCATCCTAACTCTCACCCTCACCTTAACCCTAACCCTATCCCTAACCCTCACCCTAACCCTAAACCTAAACCTCACGCTAACCCTAACCCTACCCTTAACCATCAACCAAACCATAGCCCTCACGCTAACCCTAATCCTAACCATAACCATCACATAAACATAACCCTCACAATAACCCGAACCCTCACCCTCACCCTAAAGCTCACCCAAACACTAACCCTCACCCTAACCCTCACACTAATCGTATCCCTAAACCTAAGCCTAACCCTCAACCTAAACCTCAACCTAACCCTAACCCTAACCCTTACCCTCACTCTAACCCTACACCTAACCCTCACCCTCACCCTAACCCTCACCCTAACTCTTAACCTCACCCTCACCCTAAACCTCACACTTACCCTAACCCTCACCCTAACCCTCACCAACATTCTAAACCTAAACCTCACTGTCACCCTCACCCTCACCCACAGCCTAAATCTAAACCTAACCCTAATCCTGGCCCTCACCCTAACCTTAAACATCAAACTCACCCTCAACCTCATCCTCAGCCTAACTCTAACCCTAACCCTAATCCTAGCCCTCACCTTTTCCCTCACCCTCAACGTCACCCTCACCCTCACCCTCACCCTAACTCTAACAATAACCCTAACCCTAACCCTAACTCTAAACCTAACCCTAAACTTAACTGTTACCCTAACCCTAACCCTCACCCTAAACCTAACCCTAACCCTCACACTAAACCTAGCCCTGACCCTAACCCTAACCCTACCCCTTACCTTCACCCTAAATCTAAACTAATCCTAAGCCTAACCCTCACCCTCACCAGAGCCCTCACCCTAACCCTAATCCTAACTTGAACCCTCAACCTAACATTAAAACTCACCCTAATCCTCACCCTCACCCTCACCCTAAACCTTACCCTAACCATAACCCTAACCCTCACCCTAACCCTAACCCTAAATGTCACCCTCACCCTAACCCTCACCTTCAGCCTAACTCTAACCCTCCCCCTATCCCTAACACTAATTCTAACCCTAACCCTCTCCCTCACCCTAAAGCTAACCGTAAACCTAACCCCAACCCTAACCCTCACACTCACCCTATCCAGCAGCCTAACCCTAACGCTAACCCTCACCCTAACCCTAATGGTAACCCTCAACCTAACCCGAACCCTATCCCTAACCCTCACCCTCACCCTAAACCTCACCTTCACCCTAACCCTGATCCTTAACCTCACCTTAACCCTATCCCTAACCCAAACCCTCACACTAACCCTAACCCTCACCCTCACCCTGACCCTCAGCCTCACCCTAACCCTTACCCTCTCCCTAACCCTAATCCTATCCCTAAACATATCCCTAGCCCTAAACCTCACACTAAACCTTGCCCTCACCCGAACTATAACCTACCCTCACCTTAACCCTCACCCTAACCCTAACCCTATCCCTCACCCTAACCCTAACCCTTACCCTTACCCTAAAACTAACCCTATACCTAACCCTGACACTAACCTTAACCCTCAATCTAACACTAACCCTCAACCTCACCTTAAAACTTAACCTCACCCTCATCCTAACCCAAACCCTAAACGTCACCCTCACCCTAACCCTCACCCTCAGCCTAACCCTAACCCTCACCCTAACCCTAAACCTAACCCTCACACTAACCCTAACCCTCACCCTCACCCTCACCCTAACACTCATGGTAACCCTAACGCTCATTCTCACACCAAACCTCACCCTAACACTAACCCTCACACTAAACCTAAACCTCATCCTAACCCTAAACTTTACCCTCACCAAAAACTAAAAATAACTCTCACCCTCAACCTAGCCCTCACCCTACCAATAATCATTACTCTACCTTAACCCTAAACGTTACCCTCAACCTCAAAATAAACCTCACCCTAACCCTAACCCTAAACCTAACTCTAATCCTCACCCCAACCCTAAACCTCTCCATCACCATTACCCTCACCCTAAACCTCACCCTAACCATAATTTTAAGCCTAAGCCTAACCCTCACCCTAACCCTCACCCTAACCCTAATCTTAAACCAAACCCTCAGCATCACCCTAACCCTTAAACTGAGCCTCACTCTAACCCTCACACTAACCCTAACCCTCACCCTAACCCTAAGCATTATCATCACCCTCACCCTCAGCCTCACGCTCAGCCTAACCCTAAACCTAATGTTAATCCTAAACCTGACCCTAACCCTGACCCTAACCCTAACCCTCACCTTCACCCTCACCCTAACCCTAACGCTTGCCCTCAACCTCAACCTATCCCTAATCCTAACCCTCACCATGACCCTAAACCTCACCCGAAACCTAACCCTAATTCTCACCCTCACCCTCACACTAACCCTAACCCTAACCCTCACCCTAAACCTCACCCTCACCCTAATGCTAACCCTAACCCTCACACTCACCCTAAAACTCACCCTAACACTTAACCTCACCGTTAACCTAATCCTAACCCTCACCCTCACCCTAAAAGTAACCGTACCCTAACCATAACCCTAACCCTAACCCTCAACCTAACCCTCACCTTAATGCTAACCCTAACCCTAAACCTCAACCTATCCCTCACCCTAACCCTAACCCTATCCCTAACCCTCACCCTTACCCTAACCCTCACCCTCACCTTAATCCTTACCCTCACACTAACCTAAACCTATCCCTAACACTAACCCTCACACTAACCCTAACCCTCAACATAACCTTACCCCTACCCCTCAACTTAACCTTCATCCTAACCCTAAAATTCATCCTAAGCCTCACCCTAATCCTAACCCTAAACCTCACCCTCACCCAAACCCGAACCCTCACAATAACCCTAAACCTAACCTTAAATCTTACCTAACTAAAACCCACAACCTCACCCTCACCCTCACCCTAACCCTCACCCTTACCCTAGCCCTCACCCTAACCCTAAACCTAATCCGCACTCTCACCCTAACAATCACCCTAAACCTAACCCTATCCCTCACCCTAACACTAACCCTAACCCTAAACCTCAAGATCATACTAATCCTCACCCTATCCTTTACCTTTACCTAACTGAAACCCTCAACCTCACCCTCACACTCACCCTAAACCTCCACATTAACCTAGATGTCAACCTAACCCTCAAACTAACCCTCACCATCACCCTCACCTTCACACTCAGCCTAGCACTAACACTGAACCTAACCCTAACCCTTAACCTCACCCTCACCCTAACCCTCACACTAAACCTAACCCTCACACTAACCCTAACCCTAAATGTCACCCTCACCCTAACCCTCACCCTCAGCATAACTCTAACCCTTACCCTATCCCTAACCCTAATCCTCACACTAACCCTAACCCTAAACCTCACCCTTACCCTAAACCTAACCCTAACCCATACCCTAACCCTCACCCTAAAACTTACGCTAAACCTAAAACTCATTCTCACCCTAACCGTCACACTAAACCTAACCCTCAATCTAACCCTAACCCTACGCCTCACCATTACCCTCATCCTAACCGAAACCCTAACCCTCACCATAACCCTAAACCTAACTCTCACCCTCAACCTAGCCCTCACCATAACCCTAATCCTAACCCTAACCCTCACCCTCACCCTAACCCTCACCCTAAACATAACCCTCACCATCATAATAACGCTCACCCTAGCACTAACCCTAATCCTAATTCTAATCCTCACCCTAACACTCACCCTCACCATAACCCTAACCCTCACCCTAACTCTCACCGTAAACCTAACCCTAAGCCAAACCCTAAAACTCCGCCTAACCCTAATCCTAAACACAACCCTCACCCTCACCCTCACCCTAACCCTCACCCTAACCCTTAACCTCTGCCTCACCCTAACCCTCTCCCTAAACCTAAACATAATCGTCACCCTCAACCTCACCCTCACCCTCAGCCTAACTCTAACCCTAATCTAATCTGAACCCTCACCCTCACCCTCAACCTAACCCTCAGCCTCTCCCTCACCCTCTCCCTAACCCTAACCCTAACCCTAACCCTAAACCTCACCCTCACCCTAAAAGTAACCCTAAACCTAACCCTCACCCTAACCCTCACCGTAACTGTAAAACTAACCCTAAACTTCACACTCACCCTAAACCTCAACTTAACCCTTACCCTCACCGTAAACCTAACCCCAACCCTAACCCTCACCCTAACCCTATCTGTCACCCTAAACCTAACGCTAACCCTCACCCTAACCCTCACCCTAAACCTAACCATAACCCTCAACCTATCTCTCAACCTAACCCTAATCCTATCACTAACGCTCAACCTCACCCTGAACCTCACCCTCACCCTAACCCTAAATCTTACCCACACCCTAACCATAAACCTGTCCCTAACCCTAACGTTCACACTAACTCTAAACCTCACCCTCATCCTAACCCTAATCCTTACCCTCCCACTAACCCTAACACTAATCCTCACACTAAACCTAACCCTCACCCTCACCCTAATCCTCTTCTTCACCCTAACCCTTATCATCACCCTAAACCTAATCCTATCCCTAGACCTAACTCTAAATCTAAAGCTGACACTAAAACTAGCCCTCACCCAAACCATAAACCTACACTCACCTTAATCCTCACCTTAATCCTAACCCTCACCCTAACCCTAACCCTTTGCCTCACCCTAACCCTAACCCTATCCCTAACCCTCTACCTCACCCTATGCCTCAACATCACCCTAACACTAACCCTTACCCTCACCCTAACCCTAACACTATCCCTAACCCTAACACTCACACTAACACTAACCCTCATCCTCACCCTAACACTCACCCTCACCCTAACCCTTACCCTAACTCTAACCCTAACCCTAACCCTAACCGTAAACCTCACAGTAATCCTAACCCTCACATTAAACCTAACCCTATCCCTCAACTTAACCCTCACCCTAACCCTAACCTTAATGCTCACCGTAACCAAAAACCTAACCCAGACCTTCACCCTAAACCTCACCCTAACACTAATCCTAACCCTAACCCTCACCCTAACCTTAAACCTCAACCTAATCCACACACTAAACCTCACCCTATCCCTATCCCTGACACAAGCCCTAACACTCAACCTAATCATCACCCTAACCCTCACCCTAATGCTAAACCTAACACTAAACCTCACCCTAACCCTCACCCTAACCCTAAACATAAACCTCAACCTCAACCTAGCCCTCATGCTAACCCTAATCCTAACCCTAACCCTCACCCTAACCCTTACCCTCACCCAAACCATAACCCTCACCCTCACAATAACCTTCACAATAACCCTAACCCAAACCCTAACTCTAACCCTCACCCTAAACCTCACACTCAATCTAACCGTAAACCTCACCCTAACCCTCTTCCTAAACCTAACCCTAAGCCTAACTCTAACCCTCACCCTAAACTTCACGCTCACCCTAATCCTAAACCTAACCCTCAACCTCACCCTAACACTCACACTAAAACTTAAGCTCAGCCCCAATCTAACCCTTACACTAACCCTAACCCTCACCTTAACCCTCATCCTCATCCTAACTCTAAACCTAACTCTAATCCGAACCCTCACCCTCAGACTCACACTAACCCTAATCCTAAACCTCACCCTCATCCTTACCCTCACCATAACCCTCAACCTCTCCCTCAGCCTCACCGTAAACCTATCCCTAGCCCTCACCCTAACCCTATAACTCACCCTAACCCTAACCCTAACCCTCACCCTCAACCTCACCCTAAACCTAACCCTAAACTTAACCCTCAGCTTAACCCTAATGCTAGCCCTAACCCTCACACTCACCCGAAAACTCACCCTAACCCTTACCCTCACCGTAAACCTAACTCTAACCCTAACCCTCAACCTCAACCTAACCCTCACAGTAACCCTAACCCTAACCCTCACCCTAACCCTCACCCTAACCCTAAGCCTAACCCTTATCCTCACCCTAGCTCTCACCCTAAACCTAATCCTAACCCTAACCCTCACACTAACCCTAACCCTCACCCCAACCCTAACCCTCACCCTCAAACTAAACCTCACCCTAACCCTACCTCTAACCCTCACCCTAACCCTCACCCTATCCCTATCCCTGACACCAACCCTAACCCTCAACCTACCCCTCACGCTAACCCTCACCCTAACCCTAACACTAAACCTCACCCCAACCCTCACACTAACGCATAACCTCACCTTCACCCAAACCCTCACACTTATCCTAACCCTCACCTTAACCCTAAATATAAACTTCAACCTAACTCTAACCCAGACCCTCGGCTTAACTCTAACCCTCACCCTAACCATAACCCTATCCATAACCCTCACCATAACCCTAACCCTAACTCTCATCCTCAACCTAACCCTAACCCTAACCCTCACCCTAAACCTCACAATCACCCTCAAAATAACCCTAACTCGAACCCTAAATCTAAACTTCACCCTAAACCTCACCTCACTCTAACCCTAAACCTCACCCTAACACTCACCCTATCCCTATCCCTGACACTAACCCTAACTCTCAACCTAACCCTCATCCTAACGCTCACCCTAACCCTAACCCTAACACTAAACCTCACACTAACCCTCACCCTGACCCTTAAACTCACCCTCACCCTAACCCTCACACTAATCCTAACCCTCACCCTAATCCTAAACTTGACCATCACCCTCAACCTAGCCCTCACCCTAACCCTAACCTCTAACCCTAACCCTCACCCTAACCCTAACCCTAACCCTCACCTTAACCCTAAATCTAAATCTAACCCTAAGCTTATCCCTCACCCTCACCAGAGCCCTCACCCTAAACCTAATCCTAACGTTAACCCTCACCTAACACTAACACTCAACCTAACCCTCACCCTCACCCTAAACCTCACCCTAACCATATCCCTAAACCTAACCCTAACCCTCACAGAAACACTATCCCTAACCCTAACCCTCAACCTAACCCTCACCCTAACCCTCACCCTAAGCCTAAACTTAACACTAACCCTCAACCTAAACCTTAACCTAACCCTTAACGTCACCCTCACCCTAACCCTCACACTAACCCGAACCCTAACCCTAACCCTAACACTAAACGTCACCCTCACCCTAAACCTCACCCTCAGCCTCAATCTAACCCTCACCCTATCCCTAACCCTAACCCTCAAACTAACCCTATCCCTAAACCTTACCCTTATCCTACCCCTAACCCTAACCCACTTCCTAAACCTCAACCTAACACTCACGGTAACCCTAACACTCATTCTCACCCTAACCTTCACCCTAAACATAGCCCTCACACTAAACCTAACCCTCAATCTAACCCTAACCCTACCCCTCAACATTACCCTCATCCTAACCGTAACTCTAACCCTTATCATAATCCTAAACCTAACTCTCACCCTCAACCTAACTCTCACCCTCAACATAACCCTAACCCTCACCCTAACCATAACCCTAAACCTAATCGTAAGCCTAACCCTAACCCTCACCCTAACCCTAATACTAAACAAAATGCTCACCCTCACCCTAACCCTCAACCTAAACCTAAACATAAACGTCACCCTCACCCTCACCCTCACCCTTAGCCTAACTCTAAGCCTAACGCTAATCCGAACCCTCACCCTCAACCTCACCCTAACCCTCAGCCTCGCAGTCACACTCACCCTAACCCTAACCCTAACCCTAACCCTCACCCTCAACCTCACCCTAAAGCTAACCCAAAACCGTACCCTCACCCTAACTGTAATGCTAACCCTAACCCTCACACTCACCCTAAACCTCACACTAACACTTACCCTCACCATAAACCTAACCCCAACCCTAAACCTCACCCTCACCCTATCCGTCCCCCTAACCCTAACGCTAACCCTCACCATAACCCTAACCGTAACCCTCAACCTAACCCTCAACCTAACCCAAACCCTATCCCTTACCCTCACCCTAACCCTAACAGTAACCCTCAACCTAACCCTCAACCTAACCCTAACCCTATCCCTTACCCTCACCCTAACCCTAAACCTCTCCCTCACCCTAAATATAATCATTACCAAAACCTTAACCCTAACCCTATCCCTAACCCTTACCCTCACACTAACCCTATCCCTCAACCTCACCCTAACCCTCACACTCACCCTATCCCTTACTCTAACCCTAACCCTAATCCTGTCCCTAAACCTAACCCTAGCCCTAAACCTCACCCTAAACCTAGCCCTCACCCTAACCATAACCCTACCCTCACCTTAACTTTCACCCTAACCCTAACCCTAACCCTCACCCTAATACTAAACGTTACCTTCAATCTAACCCTAAAAATATCCCTAAACCTCTCCTTCACCCTAAACCTCACCCTCACCCTAACCCTAACCCTAACCCTCACCCTAAACCTAACACTATCCCTAACCCTAACCCTCACACTAACCCGAAAACTAACCATCAAACTAACCCTAAACCTAACCCTCACCCTCACCCTAACACTCACGGTAACCCTAACGTTCATTCTCACTCTAACCCTCACCTTAACCCTAACCCTCATACTAAACCTAACACTTACTCTAACCCTAACCCTACACATCACCATTACCCTCATCCTAACCCTTACCCTAACCCACACCATAACCCTAAACCTAACTCTCACCCTCAAACTAGCCCTCATCCTAACCCTAAACCTAACCCTAACCCTCACCTTCACCCTAACACTCACCCTAAACATAACCCTCACCGTCACAATAACCCTCACTCTAATCCTCACCCTAACACTCACCCTCACCATAAGCCTAACCCTCACCCTAACCATAACCCTAACCCTAACCCTAAGCCTATCCCTAACCCTAACCCTCACCCTAACCCTCAACCTAAACATAAACATAAACGTCAAACTCACCCTCACCCTCACCCTCAGCCTAACTCTAAGCCTAACGCTAATCCTAAGCCCTCATCCTCACCCTCACCCTAACCCTCAGCCTCGATGTCACACTCACCCTAACCCTAACCCTAACCGTAACCCTCACCCTCAAACTCACCCGAAAGCTAACCCTAAACCGAACCCTCACCCTAACCCTCACCCTAAACGTAATGCTAACCCTAACACTCACACTCACCCTAACCCTTACCATCACCGTAAACCTAACCCCAACCCAAAACCTCACACTCAAAATATCCGTCACCCTAACACTAACGCTAACCCTCACCCTAACCCTCACCCTAACCCTAACCCTCACCCTAACCCTAACACTATCCCTAACCCGCTCCTTCACCCTAAACCTCACCCTCACCCTAACCCTAACCCTTACCCTCACCCTAACCCTAACACTATCCCTAACCCTAACCCTCACACTAACCCTAAACCTAACCATCACACTAACCCTAACCCTAAACCTCACCCTCACCCTAACACTCATGGTAACCCTAACGCTCATTCTTACACTAACCCTCACCTTAACCCTAACCCTCACACTAAACCTAATCATTACCCTAACCCTAAGCCTACACCTCACCATTACCCTCATCCTAACCCTTACCCTAACACTCACCATAACTCTAAACCTAACTCTCACCCTCAAGCTAGCCCTCACCCTAACCCTAATTCTCTCCCTAACCCTCACCTTAACCCTAACCCTCACCTTAAATGTTACCCTCACACTCACATAACCTGACCCTAACCTAACCCTAACTCTAATCCTCACCCGAACCCTAAACCTCACCAACACCCTTTCCCTCACCCTAAAACTCAACCTAACCCTAACTTTAAGCCTAAACCTAACCTCACCCTAACCCTAATACTAAACCTAACCCTCACCCTCACCCTAACCCTTAACCTCAGCATCACCCAAACCCTCACACTAACCCTAACCCTCAACCTAACCCTAAGCATAAACATCACCCTCAAACTCACCCTCAACCTCAGACTAACTCTAAACCTAACGCTAATCCAAAGCCTCACCATCAGCCTCACCCTAACCCTAACCCTAACCCTCATCCTCACCGTAACACTCAACTTCACCCTCACCCTCACATTAACCCAAACCCTCAACCTAACCCTCACCCTAACCCTCACCCTAACCCCAACCCTAACACTAAACCTCACCATAACCCTCAACCTAACCCTTAACCTCACCCTCACCCTAACCGTCACCTAGTCCAAACCCGCACCCTAACCCTAAACCTGAACGTCACCCGCACCCTAACCCATACCCTCAGCCTAACTCTAACCCTCACCCTAACCCGAACCCTATCACTCACCCTCACCCTAACCTTAACCCTAACCCTATCCCTCACCCTAACCCTGAACCTAACCCTCATCCTCAATCTAGCCCTCACCCTAACCCTAAACTTAACCCTAACCCTCAACTTAAACCTTACCCTCACATTAACCATAAACCTCACCGTAACCCTAACCCTAATCCTCACCGTAACCCTCACTCTAAACCTTACCCTCACCCTAACCATAACTCTCAGCCTCACAATAACCCTCACAATAACCCTAACCAGTACCCTAACTCTAACACTCACCCTAACCCTCACCCTCACTCTAAACCTAACCCTCACCCTAACCCTAACCCTAAGCCTTACTCTAACCCTAACCCTAAACCCCTAAACGTAACCCTCACCCTAACCCTAATGCTAGCCCTAATCCTCACATTCACCCTAAACCTCACCCTCACAGTGAACCTAACCCTAACCTTAACCTGAACCCTCAACCTAACCCTCAACCTTACCCTAACCCTATGCCTAAACCAAACCCTAATCCTGAATCTCACCCTCAACCTAACTGTAACCCTTACCTTCTCCATAACCCTAACCCTATCCCAAAACCTAACCCTCACACTAACTCTAACCCTCAGCCTCACCCTTACCCTCACCTGAACCCGAACCCGTACGCTCACCCTAACCCTAACCCTATCCCTAAACCTAACCCTCACACGAACACTAAACCTCACCCTCACATTAACACGATCCCTCACCCTAAACCTCATCCTAACTGTAAGCCTAACCCTAACTCTCACTCTAACCATAACCCTAAACCTGAACCTAACCCTCACCCTCACCCTAACCCTCACACTCACCCTCACCCTCAGCCTAAACCTAACCCTAATCCTAACAATAACCCTCACCCTCATCTTAACTCTAACCCAAATCCTAACGCGCACACTCACCCTAACCCTCACACTAACCCTAAACATCACCCTAACCCTAACTCTCACACTAACCCTAACCCTATCACTCAAGCTAACCCTTACCCTAACCCTAAACTTAACCCTCACCCTAACACTAAGCCTCAACCCCACCCGAACCCTCACCCTCATCTGAAACCTCAAACTCACCCTAGCCCTCATCATCACCCTAAATAAAGCCCCAACCCTAAGCCTCACACTAACCCTAACCCTAACCCTCACCCTTACCCTCACCCTCACCCTGAGACTAACTTTAACCCTAAACCTAATCCTAACCCTAAACCTGAAAGTCACCCTGACCCTCACCCTAAACCTTACCCTCACCCTAACCCTAACCCTAACCCTAACCCTCATACTAAACCTAACCCTCACCATATCCCTAAGCCTACCCCTCAACCTAACCCCCACACTAACCCTAAACCTAACCCTCACACTAAAGCTAAACCTCACCCTAACCCTAATCCTCACCCTAACCCTCACACTCACCCTAACCCTTATACTCACCCTAAGCCTAACACTAACACTAACCATAAAACTAAACCTAACCCTCACTCTAACCCTAACTCTAAACTTCACCTTAACCGTAACCCTCACCCTAACTGTCACCCTCACCGTCACCTTACCCCTCACCCTAACCCTAACTCTAACCCTCAACTTAACCGTAACCCTCACCCTCAACCTAATCATCACCCTAACCCTAAACCTTTCTTAGTTGAAACCCTCACCCTCACCTTCACCCTCACCCTAAGCCTAACCCTAACCTTAGCCCTCAACTTAACCCTAACCCTAATACTAACCCTCACCCTCACCCTAACCCTCATCCTCACCAGAGCCCTCTACTTAACCCTAACCCTAATCCTAACTCCCACCCTAACAATCACACTCAAGCTCAGGCTAACCCTCACCCTCATCCTAATCCTAAACCTAACCCTCACCCTCACCCTAACCCTCAACCTAACCCACACCCTCATCCTAATCCTAACCCTAACCCTAACCCTCACACTAAACCTAACCCTCACACTCACACTCACCCTAACCCTCACACTAACCCTAACCCTCATCCTCACCCTAAACCTCACCCTAACCCTAACCCAACCCCTCACCCTAACCCTCACCCTATTCCTATCCCTGACACTAATCCTAACCCTCAACCTAACCCTCAACCTAAAGCTCAATCCTAACCCTAACCCACAATCTAACCCTAATCCTCACCCTCAACCTAACCCTTAACCTCACCCTCACCCTCACCCTAACCCTCACACTAACCCTAACCCTCACCCTAACCATAACCCTAAATGTCACCCACACCCTAACCTTCACTCTCAGCCTAACTTTAACCCTCACCCTAACCCTAAACCTAACCTTCACACTAACCCGAAACCTAACCCTCACACTCCCCCTAACACTCACGTTAACCCTAACGCTCATTCTCACACTAACCCTCACCCTAACCATAACCCTCACACTAAACCTAACACTCACCCTAACCCTAACTCTACACCTCACCGTTACCCTCATCCTAACCATAACCATAACCCTCACCATACCCCTATACCTAACTCTCACCCTCAACCTAGCCCTCACCCTAACCCTAATCCTATCCCTAACCCTCACCCTAACCATATCCCTCACCCTAACCGATACCCTCACCCTTACAATAACCCTCACCCTAACCCTAACCCAAAACCTAACTCTAATCATCACCCCAACCCTAAAACTCACCATCACACTTTCCCTCACCCTAAAACTCAACCTAACCCTAACTTTAAGCCTAACCCTAACCATCAACCTAACCCTCACCCTAACCCTAATCCTAAACCTAACCCTCATCCTCACCCTTACCCTTAACCTCAGCCTTACCCTAACCCTCACACTAACCCTAACCCTCACCCTAATCCAAAGCATAAACGTCACCCTCAACCTCAAGCTCACCCTCAGACTAACTCGAACCCAAACGCTAATCCAAACCCTCACCCTCAGCCTCAACCTAACCCTAACCCTAACCCTCATCCTCACCCTAACCCTCAGCCTCGCCCTCTTCCTCACACTAACCCTAACCCTAACCTAACTCTCATCCTAAACCTAAACCTCAACCTAACCCTAACCCTAACTCTCACCCTAAACCTAACCCTAAACCTAATCCTAACACTACCCCTCACCCTAACCCTCATGCTAACCCTAAATCTAACCATAACCCTCACCCTACACCTCACACTAACCCTAACCCTGAACGTAAACCTCACCCTAACCCTCACCCTCAGCCTAACTCTAACCCTCACCCTAACCACAAACCTAACCCTCACACTAACCCTAACCCTAACCCTCACCATCACCCTAACCCTAAACTAACCCTCACCCTAACCCTCACCCTAATACTCACAGTAACCCTAAACCTCATCCTCACCCTAACTCTAACCCTCACCCTAACACTCACCCTAACCCTAACCCTAAGCTAACCCTCACCCTAACCCTCACCCTAATACTCACAGTAACCCTAAACCTCACCCTCACCCTAACTCTAACCCTCACCCTAACACTCACCCTAACCCTAACCCTAACACTCAACCTAAACCTAACCCTATCCCTAACCGTCACCCTTACCCTAAAGCTCACCCTCACCCTAACCCTAACCCTACCCCTCACCCTAACCCGCATGCTGACCCTAAATCTAAAACTAACCCTCACCCTAACCATCACCCTAAACCTAAATCTTACCCTAACCCTCACCCTAACTCTAACCCTTACTCTCACCCTAAACTAACCTTAATTCTAAGACTATCCCTCAACCTCACCCTAGCCCTCACACTAACCCTAATCCTAACCCTAACCCTCACCCTCACCCTAACAATAACCCTAACCCTCACCCTAACAATAACCCTAACCCTCACCCTAACCCTCACCCTAACTTTAATCCTAAACATAACCCTCACCCTCACCCTAATGCTCACCCTAACCCTTAAACTCAGCCTCACCCTAACCCTCAAACTAAACCTACCCCTCACCCTAACCCTAAACATAAATGTCACACTCACCCTCACCCTCAGCCTCAGCCTGAATCTAACCGTAACGCTAATCCGAAGCCTCACCCTCAGGCTCACCCTAACCCTAACCCTAACCATCACCCTCAATCTCACCATCACCCTAACCCTCACCCTAACCCTAAACCTTACCCTCAACCTAACCAAACACTATCCCTGAACCTAACACTCACACTAACCCTAAAGCTCACCCTCATCCTAAACCTCTCCCTCACACTAACGCTTACCCTCACCCTCACCCTAACCCTATGCCTCAACCTAACCCCAACCCTAACCCTCACACTAAACCTAGCCCTCACCTTAACCCTAACCCTAGCCCTCACCTTAACCCTCAACCTAACCCTAACCCTAACCCTAACCCTATGCCTAACCCTCAGCCTCACCCTAAACCTCACCCTCACTCTAACCCTAACACTTACCCTCACCCTAACCATAACCCTATCACTAACCCTAACCCTCACACTAACACTAACCGTCTTCCTCACCCTAACCCTCAACCTCACCCTAACCCTTACCCTCACACTAAAGCTAACCCTAACCCTCACCCTAACCTTTATCCTCACTGTAACCCTAACCCTCACACTAAATCTAACCCTCACGCTAACTCTAACCCTGCCCCTCACACTAACACCCACCCTAAACCTAACTGCAACCCTCATCCTAACCCTAACACTCACCCTCACCCTAAACCTCACCCTAATCCAAACCCTCACCCTAATCCTAAGCCTAACCCTCACACTAATCCTATCCCTCACCCTAACCCTCACCCTCACCCTAATCCTCTCCCTAACACTAACACTTATCTAACTGAAACCCTCAACCGAACCCTAACCCGAACCCTAAAAATAACCATCACCCTACTCCTCACCCTAACCCTAAACCTAACCCTAACCCTAACCCTAACCCTCACCCTAACCCAAACGCTAAACCGCAGTCTCACATTAACTCTCACACTAACCTTAAACCTAACCCTTACCCTCACCCTTAGGCTTACATTAACCCTAAATCTAACCCTCATACTAACCAAAACCCTCAACCTAACCCTAACCCTACCCCTCACTCTAACTCTCATCCTAACACTAACCTAACCCTAACCCTAAACCTAACCCTCAACCACACCCTCACCCTCAGCCTAAACCTAACCCTAACCCGAATCCTAAAACTAATACTCAACCTCACTCAAACACTAGCCCTAAACCTAACCCTAAACCTCACACTAACCCTTACCCTAACCCAAATCCTAACCACTACAATAACCCTAACCCTAAACCCAAAACTAACCCTCACCCTCAAATTAACCCTAACCCCAACCCTACCACTCACCATAACCCTAACCTTCACCATCAACCTAATCCTCACCCTAACCCAAATCCTTAGCTAACCGAAAACCTCAATCGAACTCTAAACCTAACCGTAACCCTAACCCTCACCCTACACCTCACCCTAAAACTAACCGTAAGCCTAACACTCACCCTCACCCTAACCCTAACCCTACCCTAACCCTCAAACTAAACCTATCCCTCACCCTAATCCTAAGCCTAACCCTAACACTCAACCTCAACCTAGCCGTCACCATAACCCCAATCCTAACCCTAACCCTCAAACTAACCCTAACCCTCACCCTCACTTTCACCCTAACCCTAACCCTCACACTCACCCTCATGATAACCCTAACCCTAACCCTAACCCTCAGCCTCACCCTCACCTTCAACCTAACCCTAACACTATCCCTCACCCTAACCCTCACACTAACAGTCACGCTAAACCTAACCCTCACTCTCACCCTAAACCTCACCTTAACGCTTACCCTCATCCTAAACATAACCCTAACCCTAACCCTCACACTAAACCTAACCCTCACCCTAACCCTAATCCTAACCCTCAAGCTAACACTCACCCTAACCCTAACCTTACACCTCACCCTAAATCTAAGCCTCACCCTCATCCTAAACCTAACCCTAACCCTAACCCTCACAGTAAACCTAACCCTCACCCTAACCCTAATCCTAACCCTCAAGCTAACACTCACCCTAACCCTAACCTTACACCTCACCCTAAACCTAAACCTCACCCTAATCCTAAACCTAACCCTAACCCTCACCCTCAACCTAGCCCTTACCCTAACCCTAATCATAACCTTAACCCTCAACCTACCCTAACCCTCATCCTCAACCTAACCCTCACCCTAACCCTAAACCTCACCCTAACCCTAACGATAATCCTAACACTAACCCTCACTCTCACACTCACCCTAACCCTAACCCTAACCCAAAACCTCACAGTAAGCATAACCATCACTCTAACGCTCACCCTAACCCTAAAGCTCACTCTAAGCCATACCCTCACCCGAACCCTAAACCTAACCCTGATCCTCACTCTAACCCTAAGCCTAACCCTAACCCTCACAGTACCCCTCTTCCTAACCCTAAACCTAAACCTAACCGTCACCCTCACACTAACCCTAACTCTAACCCTAACCGTAACCCTCACACTAACCCTAACCCTAACACTAACCCTAACCCTACCCCTCACCTTATCCCTCATCCTAACCCTAACCTAACCCTAAACCTAAACCTAACCCTCACACACAGCCTCAACCCCAGCCTAACCCTAACAATGATCCTAACCCTAATCCGGACCATCACCCTCTTCCTAGCCCTAACCCTAACCCTAACCCTAACCCTCACCCTCACCCTCAGCCTAACCATAAACCGAACGCTCACCCTAAACCTAACCCTAACTCTCACCCTCAACCTCACCCTAACCCTAAACCTAACCCTAACCTTCACCCTAACACTAGCCCTCACCCACACCCTAACACTCAACCTCAACCGAAGCCTCACCATAACACTATTCCTCACTGTCACCCTAACCCTCACCCAAACCCTAAAGCTCACCCACACCTTAACCCTCACCCTCACCTGAACCCTCATCCTAACCCTAACCCTTAACCCTCAACCTCACCCTAAACATAACCTTAACACTAACCCTCACATTAACCCTAAACCTAACCCTCAACCTAACCCTCAACCTCACCCTCACCCTCATCCTAAGCCTAACCCTAACCCTAAAACTAATCCAAAACCTAAACCTCTCCCTCACCTTCACCCTAACCCTAACATTTAGCCTATCCCTAACACTCACATGAACCTTAACCCTAATCCTAACCCTAATATTAACACTCACACTCACCCTAATCCTAAAACTAACACTCACTCTGAAACTAACCCTTACCCTAACCCTTATCCTCACCCTAAATCTAACCCTAACCCTAAATCTAACCTTCACACTAAACCTAACCATCATCCTAACCCTAACCCTAACCCTAACCCTCACCCTCATCCTTACCTTCACCCTAACCATTAACCTCAGCCTAACCCTCACCCTAAACCTCACTCTAATCCTAATCCTCACCCTCACCCACACACTACCTCAAAACTAACCCTAACCCTCACCGTAACCTTAACTCTCAACCTATACCTATCACTGAGTCTCACCCTAACCCTCAAACAAACCATAAAACTAACTGTAACGCTGACCCTCACCCTCTCCCTCACCACCATCCTAACCCTTACCCTCACCCTAACCCTAACCCTCACGCTAACAGTCACCCTCACCCTAACCCAAATTCTAACCCTAACCCTAACCTTAACCCTAACCCTATCCCTCAACCTCAAACTAACCGTCACACTAACCCTTACCCTCACCCTAATGCTAAGCCTTACCCTCACACTAACCCTAACCCTCACCCTAACCATAACCCTACCCCTCACCCTAACCCTCATCGTAACCCTAAACTAAACCTAACCCTCACCTTCACCCTCAACCTCAGCCTAACCCTAACCTTAACCCTAATCCAAACCCTAATCCTCACCCTAACCCTAACCATTATCCTAATCCTAACCCTAATCCTCACCCTAAACCTAACACTCAGCCTAACTTACACCCTAAACCTAAACCTAACCCTAAAGCTCACCCTCAACCTAAACCTCACCCTAACCCTTACCCTCAGCCTAACCCTCAGCCTAACCCTCAACCTAACCCTAACCCTTACCCTAACCCTCACCGTCACCCTCATCCTAACTCTCACCCTAACCCTAACCCTAAATCTCACCCTAACTCTCACCCTAACCGTAACCTCAACCTGTACCCTGACACTAAACCTAACCCTCACCCTAACATTAACCCTAAAACTAACCCTCACCCTAACCCTCACACTAAACCTAAACGGCACCCTAACCCTCACACTCACCCTAAACCTCACCCTAAACCTAACCCTAACTCTCACCCTCAACCTTGCCATCACCCTAACCCTATTCCTAACTCTAACCCTCACCCTAACCCTAACCCACAAACTCACGCTAACACTCACCCTCACACTACGCCTAAACCTACCCCTAACCCTGAACCTCACAGTCACCCTAATCCTAACCCTAATCCTCACCCTCAATGGAACCCTAACCCTAACCCTCACCATAACACTAAACCTAACCCTAACCCTAACCCTCACCCTCACCCTTGCCCTCACCCTAACCCAAATCCTAACCCTAAACCTCATATAAACCTCACCCTAACCCAACCCAAACACTCACCCTAACCCTAACCCTAACCCTAAACCCCACGCTAAGCCTAAGCCTAAGCCTAAGCCTAACACTAAGCCTAACCCTAACCCTAACCCTAACCCTAAACCTTACACTCAACCTCACCCTAAAACTAAGCCTAAGCCTAACACTAACCCTAACCCTCACTCTCACCTTATCCCTCACCCAAACCCTAACCCTAACACTAACCCTAACCCTAACCCTCACCCTAACCCTCACCCTAACCCTAACTCTAACCCTAAAGCTCACCCTCACCCTAACCCTAACCCTAAACCTCATCCTCAGCCTCAAAGTCACCATAACCTTAATCCGAAGCCTAATCCTAACAATAACCCTATCCCTAACACTAATCCTATCCCTAACCTTCACCTTAACCCTGACTCTAAACATAACCCTAATCCCACCCTCACCTTAGCTCTCACCCTAACGCTAATACTAACCCTAATAATCACCCAAACTCTAACAATAATCCTAACCCTAAACCTGACACTAACCTTAACCCTCACACTCACATTCACCCTCAAACTAAACATAAACATAATCCTAAGCATAACCCTCACCCAAACTCTCACCCTAATCCTAACCCTTACCCTCACCCTAACCTAACCCTCACCCTCACCCTCAGCCTCAGCCTAAGCCTAAACCTTATCCTAACCATAACCCTCACCCTCACCCTCATCCTAACCCTACCCCTAACTCTAACCCTCACCCTAACCCAACCTCCACGCTAAACCTAACCCTCACCTTAAAGCTAACCCTCACCCTAACCCTAAGCCTAACTCTAACACCAAACCTCATCCTCACCCTAACACTAACCCTAATACTAACCCTTACACTAAACCTCACCCTAATGCTAACTCTAACCCTAAACTTCATGCTGACCCAAACCCTAAACCTCACCCTAACCCTCACCCTCAGCCTAACCCTAAGCCTAAGCCTAAGCCTAACCCTAACCCTCACACTCACCCTCACCCTAACCCATACCCTAATCCTAATCCAAACCCTAAACCTAACCCTAACACTCACCCTATCCCTCACCCTAACCCTAACAATAACACTAAAAATAACCCTAACCCTAACCCTCACCCTAACACTAACTCTAAACCTAAACCTCACTCTCACCCTAACCCTAACCCTAAACCTAAACCTAACCCTAACCCTCACCCTGACCCTAACCCTGAACCTCACCATAAACCTAACCCTAACCCTCACCCTCACCGAAGCCCTCAACCTAACCCTAATCCTAAACCTAACCCTCACTCTAACCCTCAACCTAACCCTAACCTTAACACTCACCCTAACACTAATCCTATCCCTAACCCTCACCCTAAAACTTACCCTCACTCTTACACTTACCCTAACCCTAACCCTAACCGTCACACTAACCCTAAAACTCACCAAACTCTAAACCTCACACTAACCCTCACCCTAGCGCTCACCCTAACCCTAATCCTAACCCTAAACTTCATCCTCACCCTCACCATAACCCTAACCGTAACCCTCACCCTAACCCTCAACGTCACGCTCGGCCTAAGCCTAAGCCTAAGCCTAAGCTTAAGCCTAACCCTCACACTCACCCTCACCCAAACCCTAACTGTAACACTAACACTAACACTCACAGTAACACTCACCCTAACGCTAAATCTAAACCTATACCTCACCCTCACGGTAACAATAACCCTCACACTCAACCTCACCCTCAGCCTAAACCTAACCCTAACCCTAATCCTAAACCTAACCCTCACCCTTACCCTCACCCTAAACTTAAACCTAACCATAACCCTCACACTCACCGTCACCCTAACTGTAACCCTTAAGCTAACCCTCACCCTATCCCTCATCCTAACCCTCATGAAAACCCTAACCCTCACTCTCACCCTATCCCTCACCCTAACCATCACGAAAACCCTAACCCTCACTCTCAGCCTAACCCTCACCCTAACCCTTACCCTCACCGTAACCCTAACCATAACGCTCACCTTCACCCTAAACCTAACCCTAACGCTCACCATCACCCTAACCCTCACTTAAAACCTAACCCACACCCACACCCTAAACCTCAGTCTCACACTCACCCATACCCTCACGCTAATCCTCACCCTCACCCTAAATATCAGCCTAAGCCTAACCCTCACCCTTACCCTAACTCTCACTCTCACCATCACCTTCAGCCTAACCCTAATCCTAACCGTAATCCTAACCCTAACCCTCACCCTCAACCTCAACCTCAACCTAACCTTAAACCTAACCCCAATCCTAACCCTAAACTTCAGCCTCACCCTAACCCTCACCCTAACCCTAATCCTAACCCTAACCCAAACCCTAACCCTCACCCTAAACCTCACCCTAACCTTAAACCTAAAACTTACCCTAACACTAACCCTCAGCCTAAACCTCACCCTAACACTAACTCTAACCCTAAACCTCATCCTCATCGTAACCCTAACCCTCACCCTCACCCTCAACCTCATCCTAACCCTAAGGCTAAGACTAACCCTAACCCTAACGCTTACACTCACCCTCACCCTAACCCTAAACCTGAACTTTTTCCTAACCCTAAACCAAACATTCATCCTAACCTTCACCCTAACCCTAACCCTAACACTAACCCTAAACCTAACCCTCACCAAAACCCTCACCCAAACTCTAACTCTAACCCTAAACCCCACCCTCACCCTAACCCTAACCCTCACCCTTACCTCACCCTCACTGCAACGCTAACCGAAACCCTAACCCTAAACTTCACCCTCAACCTCACCCTAACCCAAACCCAAACCCTCAACCGAACCCTCAACCTAACCCTCATCCTCACCATCACCCTCAGCCTAACCCTAACCCTAATTTAACCCTAACCTTCACCCTCAACCTAACCCTAGCCCTAACCCTTACTCTCACCCCAACCCAAACCTCCACCCTAAACTTAACCCTCACCCTAACCCTAACCCCAATGCTAACCCTAACCCTCACACTAACCCTAACCCTCACCATAAACGTAATCCTAACCCTCACGCTACCCCTCACCCTATGCCTCACCCTAACCCTAAACCTAACCCTAATCTTAACCCTAACCCTAACCCTAAACCTCACCCCAACCCTAACCCTCACCCTCACCCTCAAGCTCATGCTTACCATAACCGTAACCCTAACCCTAACCCTAACACTAACCCTAAACCTAAACCTAACCCTAATCCTAATCCTTAAACTCACCCTCAAACTCACCCTAACCTTAACAATGACCCTAATCCTAACCCTAAACCTAACCCTAACCCTAATTCTAACACTCAGCCTAACCAAAACCATAACCTTAAACCTCACCCGAACCCTAACCAAAACCCTCACCCTCCCCCTAACCCTAAATCTAATCCTAACCCTACCCCTCACCCTAACACTGACTCTAACACTCACGGTAACCCCAACCCTAAATTTCACCCTAACCGTCACCCTAAACCTTACCCTAACCCTAACTCTAACCCTAACACTAACCCGCAAACTAAACCTAACCCTCACCCTAACCCTAACACTTACCCTCATCCTCACACTCACCCTCACCCTAAAACTAACCCTAACCGTCACCCTAACCCTCACACTAACTCTAAGGCTAACCTTAACCCTCATTCTCACCCTAACCCTCACGCTAACCCTAACCCTAACCCTCACTCTAAACCTCGCCCTCACAATAACCCTCACCCTAAGCCTAACCCTCACCCTAACTCTAACCTTCACACTCACCCTCAGCCTAACCCTAAACCGAATCTTATCCCTCACCCGCACTCTCAGCCTAACCTCAACTGAACCCTAACCCTAAATCTAAACCTCACCCTCACCCTAACCCTCACTCTAACACTAATCCTAACCCTAAAACTAATACTAACCCTCAGCCGCACCCTAAACCTCACTGTCAGTCTAACCCTAAACCTAAACCTAACCCTCACCCACACCCTAACCCTCAGACTCAACCAAACCCTCACCCTCACCCTAAAACTCACCCTAACCCTAACCCTCAACCTCACTGTCACCCTCACCCAAACCCTAATCTTCAGTCTCACCCGAAATCTCACCCTCATCCTAAACCTCACCCTCACCCTAAATATCACCTAAGCCTAACCTTCACCCTCATCATAACCCTAAACCTAAACTTCACCCTAACCTTAACCCTCACCCTCAACCTAACCCTCAGCCTCACCTAACCCTAATCCTACCCCTAAACCTCACCCTCACTCTCCACATCATCTTAAACTAACCCTCACCCTAACCCTAACCCTAACCCTCAGCCTAACCCTGACTCTCCCCCTAACCCTCACCCTCACCCCAACCTCACCCTAACCATAACCCTAAACCTAGCCCTTACCCTAACCCTAAGCATCACACTCACCCTCACACTCAACCTAACCCTCACCCTCAAACTAGCCCTCAGCCTAAACCTAACACTAACCCTAAACCTCAACCTCACCCTCACACTCAGACTAAACCTAACCCTAAACCTAATCCTAACCTTAACCCTCACACTCACACTCACCATAAACCTCATCCTCACCATAGCCCTCACTCTAACCCTAACCCTAACCCAAACCCTAAACATCAACATCACCCTCCCCCTCCCCCTCTCCCTCAGGCTAACCCTAACCCTAACATTAATCCTAACCCTAACCCTAACACTCACACTAACCCTAACCCTCACTCTCACCCTAAACCTCACCCTAACACTTACCCTAACCCTAACCCTTACCCTAAGCCTAACACTCACACTAAACCTAACCCTCACCCTAACCCTAACGCTAACCATCACCCAAACCCTAAGCCTAACCCTAAACCTCACCCTAAACCTAATCATCACAATCACCCTAGCCCTCAAACCAACCCTAATCCTAACCCTAACCCTCTTCCTTACCCTAAACCTAACCGTAAATCTCACTATCACCCTCACACTAACACTAACCCTAACCCTCACCCTAACACTAACCCTACCCCTCACGCTCACCCTCATCCTCACCCTAGCCCTAAACTTAACCCTAACCCTCACACTAACCCTAAGCCTAATCCTAATGCTAACTCTAAGCCTCACCCTCACTCAAACCCTCACCCTCACCCTAACCCTCACCCTAACCCTAATCATAAACCGCAACCTCACCCTCATCCAAAACCTAAACCTAAATCGAACCCTCACCCTCACCCTCACCGTCACTCAAAACCTAACTCTACCGGTAACCCTTACCCTCACCCTCAAATTAACGCTAACAATAACCCTAACCCTAACTGTAACTCTAACCCTCAAACTAACCCTAACTTTAACCTTTACCCTCACCCTAACCATAACCCTAGCCCTATGAATAAACTTCCCACTAACCCCAACCCTCACCCTAACCCTCACCCTCACCCTAACCCTAAAACTAACCCTCACACTCACACTAATTCTAACCCTAAACCTAACCCTAACCTTCACGCTAACCCTCAAAGAAACTCTAAGGCTAACCTAAACCTCACTCTCACCCTAACCCTCACCCTCAACCTAACCCTTACCCTAACCCTAATCCTAACCCTAACCCTCACCCTCACCCTGTCTCTAATCCTAACTGTCACCCTAACCCTAAACCTATCGCTAAACCTCACCCTATCCCTAACCCTTACCCTAACCCTAACCCAAACCCTGACCCTCACCCTAACCCTAACCCTAACCCTCACCCTAAACCTCACCCTAATGCTTACCCTCAACCTAACCCTAAACCTAACCCTAACCCTAATACTCACAATAACCCTATGCCTAACCCTAACCCTAACACTCACCCTAATGCTAAACCTCAACCTAAACCTCACCCTCAGCCTAACCCTCAACATCAGCCTAACACTCACCTCACCCTAAACATCAACCTAACCCTAACCTTCACCCTAACCCTAACCCTAACACTCACCCTAAACCTCACCATCACCCTCACACTCACCCTAAGCCTAACCCTAACCCTACCCCTAAACCTTAACCTAACCCTCATCATCACCCTCACCCTAAACCTATCCCTAACCCTAACACTAACCCTCACCCTCACCCTAACCCTACCTCTAACCCTAACCCTAACCCTAACCCTCACCCTAACCCTTATCCTCATCCTAAAGCTAACCCTAAACCTAACCCTAACAATCACAATAACCCTAACCCTCATTCTAACCATAAACCTACACCTCAACCTAACACTCACCCTAACCCTAACCCTAAACCTAACCCTCACCTTAGCCCTAACCTTAAGCCTCACCCTCAATTTAACCCTCACCGTCACCCTAACACTCACCCTAAGCCTAACCCTCACCCACATCTTAACCCTCACCCAAACCGAACCCTCACCCTAACACTCACCCTCATCCTAAACATCACCCGAACCCTAACCCTCACCCTAACACTAAAACTAAACTTCACCCTCACCCTAACCGTCTCCCTAAAACTTAACATCACCCTAACCCTAACCCTAAACCTCACCCTCAGCCTAAACCTAACCCTAACCCTAATCCAAAACCTAACCCCCACCCTCACCCTCACCCTCACCGTCACCCTAAGCGTAACCCTTAACCTAACCCTCACCCTATCAAACACCCTAACCCTCACGAAAAACCTAACCCTCATTCTCACCCTATCCCTCACCCTAACCCTAACCATAACGCTCACCTTCACCCTAAACCTAACCCTAACGCTCACCATTACCCTAACCCTCACCTAAAACCTAACCCACACCCACACCCTAAACCTCAGTCTCACCCTCACCCATACCCTCACCCTAACTCTCACCCTCACCCTAAACATCACCCTAAGCCTAACCCTCACCCTTACCCTAACTCTCACCCTCACCCTCACCCTCAGCCTGACCCTAAACCTAACCATAATCCTAACCCAAACCCTCACCCTCACCCTCAACCGCAACCTAACCTTAACCCTAATCCTAATCCTAATCCTAACCCTCAGACTCACCCTAACCCTAACACTAACCCTCACCTTAACACTAACCCTCAACTTCTCCCTCAGCTTACCAGTATCCGTAACCCTAATCCTAACCCTCACACTCACCCTCAATCTAACCTAACCCTAATCCTCACCCTAACCCTAACACTAACTCTCATCCTCACCCTCACCCTAACCCTAATATTACACCTCACTAAAACCCTAACTCTCACCCTCACCCTCACCCTAACACTCATCCTCACACTAACCCCAAACCTCACCCTAATCCTCACACTCACCCTTACCCTATCCCTCAGTCTCACCCTAACCTTAACCCTAATCCTAACCCTCACACTCACCCCTTATCCTCAGCCTAACACTCACCCTCATACTCACCCTCACCCTAACCCTTAACCTCACTGTAACCCTCACCCGAATCCTGAGCTTAACCATAACCCTAATCCTAACCCTAGCACTCAACCTCACCCTCACCCTAAACCTAACCCTAACCCTAGGCCTCACCCTCACCATCACCCTCACTGTAACCCTAACCCTCACCCTAACCCTATCCCTAACCCTAACCGTCACAGTAACCCTAACCCTAACCCTATCACTCACACTCACCCTAACCTTAAAACCCTAACCCTCACCTTAAAACTCACCATAACTCATGAAAACCCTAACCCTCACTCTCACCCTAAACCTCACCCTAATGCTTATCCTCACCCTAACCCTCACCCTAACCCTAACCCTAACCCTCATCCTATCCCTCATCCTAATTTTAACCCTACCCCACACCCTAACCCTAATCCTAACACTCACCCTTACACTAACCTTAACCCTAAACCTAACTCTAAACTTCCCCCAATCCTCAACATAACCCTAACCCTAACCCTCACCTTAACACTAACCCTAACCTTAACCCTCATCCTCACCCTAAACCTCACCCTAACTCTTAACCTCACCGTAACGTTAACCCTAACTCTAACCCTCAACCTCACCCTAAATATCACCCTCACAATAACTCTTACCTCACACCAAACCTCACCCTAAACCTAAACCTGACCCTCACCCTCACCATCACTCTAATAGTAAGTCTAACCCTAACCCTAACAATAAACCTAACCATAAACCTAACCGTCACCCTCACCAAAACCCTAAACCTAACCCAATCCCTCACCCTACCCCTACCCCTAACCCTAACCCTAAACCTCACCTAAACCCTAACCCTAACCTCACCCTCACCGTAAAGGTAACCCTAACCCTAACAATAACCCAAAAGTTGACCCTAATCCAAACTCTCACGCTCACCCTCACCATAACCCGAAGCCTAACACTAAGCCTAACCCTAACCCTTAACCTCACCCTAATCCTAAACCTCACCCTATCCCTCACCCTCAACCTCACCTAAACCTTAATTCTAACCCTAATCCTAACCCTAACCCTAAACCTCACCTTAACCCTCACCCTCACCCTAAACCTAACACAAAACCTAACAAAACACAAAACCTAGCCCGCACCCTAACCCTAAACCTAACCGTAACCCTCACAGTAAACCTAACCCTCACCCTAACCCTAACCCTACGCCTCACCCTAAGCCTAATCCTAACCCTAACCATAACCCTAACCCTAAACCTCACCCTAACCCTAACACTAATCCTCACACTCATCCTCACCCTCATCTTAACTGTAACCCTAACCCTAACAATAAACATAACCCTTAACCTAATCCTAACCCTCACCCTCACCCTAACCCTAAACCTAACCCTAACCCTCATCCTAAACCTAACCCTCACCCTAACCGTAAACCTTACCCTAAGCCAAACCCTCACCCTAACCCTAGCCTTATACTTAAACCTAAACCTCACCCTAACCCTAACGCTAACCCTCACCATCCCCCTAGCCCTCACCGTAACCCTAATCCTAACCCTAAACCTCATCCTAAATCTAACCCTCACCTTAATCTTAAACTTCACCCTCACCTTCAGCCTAACCCTAAGCCTAAACATAACCCTAACCCTAATAGTCACACTCACACTAACTCTATTCCTAATCCTAAAACTAACACTAACCCTAACCCTAACCCTAACCCTATCCCTAAAAGAACCCTAACCATAACCCTAAACCTCACCCTCACCCTATCCCTAAAGTTAACCCTAACCCTAACCCTAACCCTAAACCTCACCCAAAACCTTACCCTCACCCTAAACCTCACCCTCATCCCCACCGTAACCGTAACTCTAACACTAACCCTAACAATAACCCTAACCCTAAACCTAAACCTATCCCTAACCCTCACCCTCACCCTCACCCTCATCCTACCCCTATCCCTCACCCTAACCCTAATGCTAACCCTCACCCTCACCCTCACCCTAACCCCAATCCTAACCCTAACCTTCACCCTAACCCTCACCCTAACCCTAAACCTAACACTCACCCTACATCTAACCCTCACCCGCACCCTAAACCTAATCCTAACCCTAGGCCTCACCCTCATACTCAACCTCACCCTCAGCCTAACCATAACCGTAATCCTAATCCTAAACATCAACCACACACCTCACCCTAAGCCTAACCCTCACGTCACGCTCACCCTCACCCTAACCCTTACCTTCAACCTTACCCTCAGCGTAACCCTAACTCCAATCCTAACCCTAACCCTCAACCTCACCCTCACCCTAAACTTAAACCTAACCCTAGGCCTCACCCTCACCCTCACCCTCACCATAACCCTAACCCTCACTCTCACCCTAACCCTATCCCTAACACTTACACTAACCCTAATCCTAACCCTAACACTCACACTCACCCTAACCCTAAAATCCTAACCCTCACCCTAAAATTCACCATAACACTCATGATAACCCTAATCCTCACTCTCACCCTAAAACTCACCCTAATGCATATCCTCACCCGAACCCTAACCCTAACCCTCATCCTGATCTTTACCCTAACCCTCACCTTAACATTAACTATAACCCTAAACCTCACCCTCACCTTAAACCTCACCCTCATCCTAGACTTCATCCTAACCCTAATCCTAACCCTAAACCTCACCCTAAACCTAAACCTAACAATCACCCTAAATCTGACTCTTACCCTCACCCTCACCCTTCCCCTAACCCTAAGTCTAACCATAACCATAAACCTAACCCTCACCCTAACCCTCACGCTCACCCTAAACATAACCCTATCCCTAACCCTCACCCTAACCTTAAGTCTAAACCTCACTCTAACCCTTGCCCTCACCCTCACCCTCACCCTCAGCTTAACACTAAACCTAACCCTAATCCTAACCGTAACCCTCGCCTTCACCCTCAAACTAACCCTAAACCTAACCCTCACCTAACCCTAACCCTCACCCTCACCCTCAGGCTAACAATATCCCTACCCCTAATCATAACCCTCACACTCATGCTCACCCTAACCCTAACACGAAACCTCACCCTAACACTAATGCTTACCCTCAACCTCACCCTCACCCTAACCCTCACCCTAACCCTAAACCTAACCCTAAACCTCACCCTCACCCTCACACTCACACTCAGCCAAACCCTAACTGTAAGCCTAATCCTAACCCTCACCCTCACCTCTCACCATCAGCCTAAACTTGACCCACACACTAACCCTCACCCTAACCCTTACCCTCACCACAACCCTCACCCTACCGCACAGCATAAACCTTACCCTAATCCTAACCCTAACTCTCAACCTGGCCCTCACCCTAAACCTAACCCTAACCCTAAGCCTCACCCTCACCCTCACCCTCACACTCACCCTAAACATAACCCTCACACTCATGCTCACCCTAACCCTAACCCTAAACCTCACCCTAATCCTAACCCTAACCCTAAACCTCACCCTCACCCTCACCGTCACCCTCTGCCTAACCCTAACCCTAATCTTAATCCTAACCCTCACCCTAACACTTACCCTCAACCTAACACTATCCCTAAACCCATCCCGCACACTAAAACTTACCCTCACCGTGACCCTAACCAAACCCCTCACCATACCCTTCACCCTAACCCTAACCCTAACTCTAACCCTCACCCTCACCCAGACACTCACCCTACCGCTCACCCTAACCCTCAGCCTCACCCTAAACATCACCCTAACCCTAAACCTCACACTAACTTTAAGCCTAACCCTCACCCTAAACCTTGCCCTCAACCTCACCCTCAGCTTAACACTAAACCTAACGCTAACCCTAACTGTCAAACACACCCTCAACCTAACCCTAACCCTAACCCGCACCCTATCCCTTATGCTCACTCTCACTTTCACACTCACCCTCACCCTAACCCTAAACCTAAGCCTAAATGTCACCCTCACCCTAAAACTCACCCTCAGCTTAACATAACCGCAACCCTAATCCTTACCCTCACCTTCACCCTTCACCCTCAGCCTAAAACTCACCCTCATAGTAACCCTCACCCTAACCCTTACACTCACCCTAACCGTCACATTCACCCTCAGCATAACCCTAAACCTAATCCTAACCCTAACCCTCAACCTCACACTCACCTTAAACCTAAACCTAGCACTAAGGCTCACACTCACACTCACTCTCATACTCACCCTAACCTAAACCCTCACCCTAACAATATCCTAAACCTAACCCTCACCCTAACCCTAACCCTATCCCTAACACTCACACTCACTCTAACACTAAAACCCTAACCCTCACCCTAAAACTCACCCTAACACTCATGATAACCCTAACCCTCACTCTCACCCTAAACCTCAACCTAATGCTTATCCTCACCCAAACCCTCACCCTAACCCTAACCCTAACCCTCATCCTAACCCTAATCCTAACCTTAACCCTAACCCTCACCCTAAACCTAACCCTAACCCTAAAACTCACACTCACCCTCACTCTCACCCTAGCCCTAACCCTAATTCTAATCCTAACCCTCACCCTCAACCCTCACCCTCAGCCTAATCCTCATCCGCACACTAACCCTCACCCTAACCCTTACCCTCATCCTAACCCTCACCATCACCCTCAGCGTAACCCTAACCCTAATCCTAACCCTAACCCTCATCCTCAACCTCACTCTAAACCTAACCCTAACCCTAGGCTTCACCCTGAATCTCAACCTAACTCTCACCCTAACTCTTACCCTCAACCTAAACCTAACCCTAACCCTAACCCTCACACTAAATTACCCTCAGCCTAACCCTAAACCTCATCCTCATCCTAGCCCTCACCCGAACCCTAAACGTAACACTCACCCTCACACTTACCTTAACCCTAAACTTAACCATAAACCTAATCCTAAACTTAACCTTAACCTTCCCATCTAACCCTCAACCTAACCCTAACCCAAACCCTCACTCTAACACGAGCCCAAACCTTATCCCTCACCCTCACCCTAACCCTCAACCTAACACTTAATCTCACCATAACGTTAACCCTAACCCTAACCCTTAACCTCACCCTAAACCTAACCTTCACCCTAACTCTTATGTCACCCTAAACTTCATCCTAAGCTAACCCTAACCGGAAACCTCAACTTAACCCTCACTCTCACCCTAACACTAACCTAAACCCTAACCCTCAACCTAACCATCACCCTAACCCTAAACCTAACCCTAACCCTCACAGTAACACTAACACTCACCCTAACCCTAACCGTACCCCTCACCCTAAGCCTCATCCTAACCCTAACCATAACCCTAACAATAACCCCAACCCTAAACCTCACCCTAACCCTAACACTAACCCTCACACTCATCCTCACCCCCACCGTACCTGTAACCCTAACCCTAAGACTAAAAATAACCATAAACCTTAAACGTAACCGTAAGTATAACCCTAACCCTAACAATAATCCTAAAACTAACCCTAATCCTAACCCTAACCCTCACCCTAAGACGAACGCTAACCCTAACCCTCACCCTAACCCTAAGCCTCAACATAACCGTAAACCTAACCCTAACCATCACACTAACCCTAACCCTAAACCTCACCCTAACCCTAACACTAATCCATACCCTCATCCTAGCCCTAATCCTAAAACTAATCCTAACCCTAACCCTCACTCTAACCCTAACCCTAACACTAACCCTAACTCTCTCCCTAACCCTAATCCTAAAGCTAACTTTCACCCTAACCCTCACCCTACCCTAACCATAATACTCACCCTCACCCTAGATCTCACCCTAACCCTAATCTTAACCCTAACCCTCAACCTCACACTCAACCTAAACCTACACCTAACTCTAACCCTCACCCTAAACCTAACCTCCATCCTAATTCTCACCCTAACCCTAACCCTAACCCTAAACCTCACCCTAAACCTCACCCTCAACCTAACCCTAACCCAAACCCTAACCCTCAACCTAACCCTCACCCTAACCCTAACCCTAACCTTCACCCTCACCCTAACCCTAACCCTAACCCTAACCCTCACCTTCATTGTAACACTAACCCTAAACCTCACCCAAACCCTAACCCTCACCCTAACGCTCACCCTAACCCTAACCATCAACATAACCGTAAACCTAACCCTAACACTAACCCTAACCCTAACCCTAAACCTCACCCTAAACCTAACACTAACCCATACCCTCAACCTAGCCCTAACGCTAAAACTAATCCTAATCCTAACCCTCACTCTAACCTTAACCCTAACAGTAACCCTAACTCTCACCCTAACCCTAATCGTAAAGCTAACTCTCACCCTAACCCTCACCCTAACCTAACTATAACCTCACCCTCACCCTAGCTCTCAACCTAAACCTAATCCTAACGCTAACCCTCAACCTAAACCTACTCCTAACCCTAAACCTCACCCTAACCCTAACCTCCATCCTAACTCTCACCCTAACCCTAACCCTAACCCTAAACCTCACGCTAAACCTCACCTTCAACCTAACCCTAACCCAAACCCTAACCCTCAACCTAACCCTCACCCTAACCCTAAACCTAAACCTCACCTTAACCCTAACGCTCACCCTCACCCTAGCCCTTAACCTAACCCTAATCCTAACCCTAACCCTCATCCTAAACTTCACCCTAACCCTAAACCTAAACCTTACCCTCACCCTAAACCAAACCCTAACCCCAACCCTAACCCTCACCCTATCCCTCAAGAAAACCCGAACCCTCGCTCTCACCCTAACCTTCACGCTAACGCTCACTGTCACCCTAACCCTCACCCTAAACCTAGCCCACACCCACACCCTAATCCTCAGTCTCACCCTCACGCATACCCTCACTCTAACGCTCGCCCAATCCCTAAACCTCACCGAAGCCTAACCCTTACACTTACACTAACCCTCACCCTCACCCTCAACCTAATCCTAAACATAAACCTAAGCCTAATCCTAACCCTAACCCTCACCCTCACCCTCAACCTCAACCTAACCATAACCCTAACCCTAATCCTAACCCTAACCCTCAGCCTCACACTAACCCTAACTCTAACCCTAAAACTAACCCTCACCCTAACCATAATGCTAAGCCTAATGCTCACCCTAACCCTCACCCTAATACTTACCCTCCCGCTAACCCTCACCCTAAAGCTAACCCTAACCCTAACCCTAAAGATCACTATAACCTTCACCCTAACACATACGATAACTCCAACCCTCATTCTCACCATAACCTTCAACTTAACCCTTACCTTCACCCCAAACCGAACCCCAAACCTCACACTAAAACTAACCCTCACTCTTACCTAAACCTTACCCTCACCCTCATCTTAAACCTAAACCTAACCCTAAACCTAATCCTCACCATAACCCTCACACTTGGACTAAGGCTAACACTAACCCTCCCTATCACCCTAACCTTCACCCTTAATCTTAAACTCACCCTAACCCTAACCCTAACCCTCACACTATACGTAATCCTCACCCTCACTAACCCTACCCCTCACCCTCACCCTCACCCTCACCCTAACACTTAGACTCTCCCTAACCCTCACCTTAAGCCTTAGACTTGCCCTAACCCTCACCCTAACCCTAACCCTATCACTAAGCCTCACCCTAACCCTCACCATAAGCCTCACACTAACCCTCACCCTAACCCTAGCCCTCACCCTCAACCTCACCCACAGTTTAACACTAAACCTAAACCTAATCCTAACTGTAACCCTCGGCCTCAACGTCACCCTAACCCTAACCTTAAACCTCAACCTAAATCTAACCCCCACACTCATCCTCAGCCTAAAAGTATCCCTAATCCTAATCCTAACCCTCACACTCACCCTCACACTACCCCAAACCCTAACCCTCACCCTAACCCTAATGCTAACCCTCAACCTCAGTCTCACCCTCAGCCTAACACTCACCCTCACACTAACCCTCATCCTCAGCCTAACCCTAACCAGAACCCTAATCCTAACCCTCACCATCAACCCTAACCCTCAGCCTAACCCTCACCCTCACACTAACCCTCACCCTAACACTTACCCTCACCCTAACCCTCACCCTCACCCTCAGGGTTACCCTTAATCCTAACACTAACCCTCAAACTCACTTTTACCCTAAACCTAACCCTAAAACTAAGCCTCAAACTAACCCTAACCCTAACCCTAACACTCACACTAATCCTAACCCTAACCCTAACCCTAACCCTAAGCCTAAGCCTAACCCTAACCCTAACACTAAAGCTAACCCTCTCGCTCACCGAAATCCTAAACCTAACCCAAAACCTCACCCTAACCCTAAACCTAACCTTAACCATAAACCTCACCCTATCCCTAACCCTAACCCTCACCCTCACCCTAGCCTTCACCCTAACCCTAATCCTATCCCTAACACTAACCCTCACCCTAACCCTAAACCTAACACTCACACTAAATCTAACCCTCACTCTCATCCTCACCCTATGCCTAACCCTAAGCCTAAACCTAACCCTAACCCTAACCCATAACACACCCTCATCCTCACCCTCACCCTCAGCCTAACCCTAACCCTAACCTTAACCTTAACCCTCACCATAACCCTCACACTAAGAATAAGTCTAACCCTAGCTATCACTATCCCCCCAACCCTCACCCTAACTCTTAATCTCACCCTAAGTCTAACCCTCTCACACTAAACCTAACCCTCACTCTAACCCTAACCATACCCCTCACCCTAACCCTCACCCTAAACCTTAGCGTCACCCTAACCCTCACCCTAAGCCTTAGCCTTGTCCTAACCCTCAGCGTAACCCTAAATCTATCACTAACCCTCACCCTAACCCTCAACCTAAACCTCACCATAACCATCACCCTAACCCTAACCCTAACCCTCATACAAAGCCTAACCCTCACCCTAACCATAACCCTAGCCCTCATCCTAACCCCCAACCTAACCCTAAACCTAACCCTCATCCTAACCCAAACCCTAAACCTCACCCGCACGCTAACCCTCACCCTAACCCTAACCCTAACCCTCATACAAAGCCTAACCCTCACCCTAACCATAACCCTAGCCCTCATCCTAACCCCCAACCTAACCCTAAACCTAACCCTCATCCTAACCCAAACCCTAAACCTCACCCGCACGCTAACCCTCACCCTAACCCTAAACCTCTCCCTCACCCTCAGCCTAAAAGTATCCCTAACCCTAATCATAAACCTCACACTCACCCTCAACCTAATCTAACCCTAACCCTCACCCTAATACTAATGCTCACCCTCACGCTCACCCTCACCCTCACACTAACCCTCACCCTCACCCTATCCCTAAACCTCACCCTCACACTCACCCTCACCTCTCATCCTCAGCCTAACACTCACTCTCACACTAACCCTTACCCTAACCCTTACCCTAACCCTAACTCTCATCTTCACCCTCAGCATATCACTAACCCTAACCCTCAACCTAAACCTCACCCTAAAACTAACCCTAATTCTAAGCCTCACCCTCCCTCTCCCCCTCCCCCTCCCCTAACCCTAAACCTCACCCTAACCCTATCCCTAACCCTAACCCTCACCCTACCCCTAACCCTAACCCTCACCCTAACACTCACCCTAACACTCACGATAACCCTAAACCTCACTCTCACCCTAAACCTCACCCTAATGCTAATCCTAACCCTAACCCTCACCCTAACCCTCATCCTAACCGTCATCCTAATCTTAACCCTAACCCTTACCCTAAAACTAACCCTCACCCTCTCCCTCCCCCTCAGCCTAAACGTAACCCTAACCCTAATCCTAACCCTCACACTCAGCCTAAACCTCGACCTAACCCTTACGTTCACCCTAATCCTCACCCTCACCCTCAGCGTAACACTAACCCTAATCCTAACCCTAACCCTCAACCTCACCCTCACACTGAACCTAAACCTAAACATAATCCTCACCCTCGCTCTCACCCTAAACCTCACCTTAAACCTTACCCTCAACCTATCACTAACCCTAAACCTAACTCTCACACTAAAACTTACCATCACCCTAACACTAAAACTACCGCTCAACCTACCCCTCACCCTAACCCTAACTCTAACCCTAAACCTCACCCTCATCCTAGGCTTCACCCTAATCCTAATCCTAACACTCACCCTCACACTAACCTTAACCCTAACCTTAACCCTAACCCTAGCCTTCCCTCTAACCCTCAACCTAACCTAACCCTAACCCTCACACTAACACTAACCATAACCTTAACCCTTACCCTCACCCTAACCCTTAACATCACCATAACGTTAACCCTAACCCTCACCCCTCACCCTGAGCCTAACCTTCACCCTCACACTAAACCTCACCCTAACCCAAAACCTCACCCTAACGCTCACCCTCACACTCAGCATAACCCTAACCCTAAACCTCAAACTCACCCTCACGCTAAACCTAACCCTTACCCTAAGCCTCAACCTCACCTTCAAGCTCACACACACCCTCAAGCTAACCCTCACCCTAACCCTATCCCTAACCCTAACCCTCACCCTAACCCTAACCCTAACACTCACACTCACCCTAACCCTAACGCTAACCTAACCCTCACCCTAAAACTCACCTCAACACTCATGACAACCTTAACACTCACTATCACCCTAAACCTCACCCTAAAGCTTATCCTCACCCTAACCCTAACCATAACCCTCAACCTAACCCTCATCCTAACTTAACCCTAACCCTCACCCTAACCCTAACCCTAACCCTAAACCTAACCCTCACCCTCACCCTCACCCTCAGCCTAACATTAACCCTCACCATAATTCTAACCCTCACACTCACCCCTCACCCTCAGCCTAACCCTCACCCTCACACTAAACTTCACACTAACCCTTAACCTCACACTAGCCCTCCCCCGCCCCATCAGCTTAACCATAACCCTAATACTAACCCTAATCCTCAAACTCAACCTCACCCTAAACCTAACCCTAACCCAAAGCCTCACCCTCATTCTCACCCTAACCCTCACCTTAATCCTTACCCTCAACCTAAACAAACACTAACCCTAAGACTCACACTAAATCTTACCCTTACCCTAACCCTACACCACACCCTACCCCTCACGCTAACCCTAACCCTAACCCTAACCCTCACACTAGCCCTCACCCTAACCCTAATCCTAACACTCACCCTCACACTAACCTTAAACCTAACCCTAATCCTAAACCTAACACTAAACCTAACCTTCCCCCAAACCCTCAACCTAACCCTAACCCTAACGCTCACGCTAACACTAACCCTAAACTTAAACCTCACCCTTACTCTAACCCTCACCCTAAATTTTCACCTCACCCTAACGTTAACCCTAACCCTAACTCTAACCTCAACCCAAACCTCACCCTAACCGTCAAACTGACCCTCACCTTAACCGTAACCTTAACCCTAACCCTCACCGTAAACCTCACCCTAACGCTAACTCAAACCCTCACCCTAACCCTACCTGTAACCCTAACTCTAAACCTCACCAAAACCCTAACCCTAACCTCACCCTCAGCCTCACTCTCACCGTAAAGGTAACCCTAACACTAGCCCTAACAATAACCCTAAACCTAACCCTAATCCTAACCCTCACCGTCACCCTCACCATAACCATAACCGTAAACCTAACCCTCACTGTAACCCTAACCCTAATCCTCACCCTTACCCTAACCCTAAACCTAAACCTCACCCTAACCCTAACCCTAACCCTAAACCTCACCCTAACCCTAACCCTAACACTAAACTCAACCTCAACCTCACCATAACTGTAACTCTAACCCTAATTCTAAAATTAACCCTAACCCTAACCCTAACCCTAAACCTAACCATAACACTCACCTTCACCGTAACCCTAACCCTAACCATACACCACACCCTCACTGTAACCCTAACCATAAACCTGACCCTCAGTCTCACCCTAACCACAAAGGTAAACATAACCCTAACCCTAACCCTAAATATAACCCTAAACCTAACCTTAATCCTAATCGTCACACTCACCCTAACCTCAACCCTAATGCTAACCCTCACCTTCATTGTAACCCTCAACCTAAACCTAAACCTCACCCTAAACCTAACCTTCACCCTCACCCTCAACCTCAGCCTAACACTAAGACCTACCCTAACCCTAACCCTCAAACTCAACCTCAACCTACCCCTAAACCTATCCCTAACCCTAAACCTAACCATCGCCCTAACCCTAAACCTAACACTAACCTTAACACTAACCCTAACCCTCACCCTCACCCTCACCCTAGCCTTCAACCTAACCCTAATCCTAACCCTAAACCTCACCCTAACTCTAAACCTAACACTCACCCTAAATCTAACCCTCACCCTCACCCTCACCCTACGCCTAACCCTAAGCCTAACCCTCACCCTAACCCTAACCCTCACACTCACCCTCATCCTCACCCTAAACCTCAGCCTAACCCTAACCCTAACACTAACCTTAACCCTCACCATAACCCTCACACTAAGACTAAGGCTAACCCTAACCCTCACTATCACACCAACCCTCACCCTATCTCTTACCCTCACCCTAACTCTAACCCTAACCCTAATATTAAACCTAACCCTCACCCTAACCCTAAACATACCCCTCACCATAACCCTCACCCTAACCCTTAGTCTCACCCTAACCCTCACCGTAAAACAGCCTTGCCCTTACCCTCACCCTAACCCTAAATCTATCACTAACCCTCACCCTAACCCTCACCCTAACCCTCATGCTAACCCTCAACCTAACCATCACCCTAACCCTAACTCTAGCCCTCATCCTAACCCTCATCCTAACCCTAAACCTGACCCTTAACCTAAACCTAACCCTAAACCTCACCCGCACCCTAACCCTCACATTAACCCTAACCCTCACCCTAAATATCACCCTAACCCCAACCCTCACACTTACCTTAAGCCTAACCCTCACCCTAAACCTAGCCCTCACCCTCACCCTCAGCCTCAGCATAGCACTAAACCAAACCCTAATCCTAACATTAACCCTCACCTCACACTCATCCAAACCCTAATCCTAACCCTCACCCTAACCGTAAACCTCACCCACACCCTCAGGGTAAAAGTATCCCTAACCCTAATCCTAACCCTCTCCTTAACCTAACCATAACCCTCACCCTAATCCTAATGCTAACCCTCACCCTCACACTCACCCTAACCCTCACCCTCACCCTAACCCTAAACCTAACCATAAACCTCACCCTCAACCTCACCCTCACCCTCAGCCTAACCCTCACCCTTACACAAACCCTCATCCTAACCCTTACCCTCACCCTGACCCTTTCCCTCAACCTAAGCATAACCCTAACCCTAACCCTCAACCTCACCATCATCCTAAACCTAACCCTAATTCTAAGCCTCCCCCTCCGGCTCACACTCACCCTTACCCTAATCCTAACCCTCACCCTAACCCTATTCTTAACCCTAACCCTCACCCTAACCTTAACTCTAACCCTAACTCTCACACTCACCATAACCCTAATCCTAACCCTCACCCTAACACTCACCCTAACACTCATGATAACCCTAAACTTCACTCTCACCCTAAACCACACACTAAAGCTTATCCTCACCCTAACCCTCACCCTAACGCTCATCCTACCCCTCATCCTAACCTTGACCCAAACCCTCACCATAACCCTAACCCTAACCCTAAACCTCACCCTCAACCTCATTCTCATCCTCAGCCTAACCCTAACCCTAACCTAATCCTAACCCTCACACTCACCACTGAACCTCAGCCTAAACCTCACCCTAACACTTACACTCTCCCTATCCCTCACCCTAACCCTCAGCATAACCCTAAACCTAATCCTAACCCTAACCCTCAACCTCACCCTCACTCTTAACCTAACCCTAACCCTAAGCCTCAACCTAACACTCACCCTAATCCTCACCCTAACCCTTACCCTCAACCTAACCCTAAGCCTAACCCTAACCCTCACACTAAAACTTACCCTCACACTAACCCTACCCCTACCCCTCACCCTACCTCTCACACAAACCCTAACTCTAACCTTCACACTCACCCTAGCCCTCACCCTAATCCTAATCCTAACACTTACTCTCACACGAACGTTAATCCTAACCCTAACCCTAACCCTCACCCTAGCCTTCCCTCTAACCCTGAACCTAACCTAACCCTAACCTTCACCGTCACACTAAACCTCACCCTAACCCTAACCCTCACCCTAACCCTCACCCTCACACTCAGCATAACCCTCACCCTAACCCTCAAGCTCACCCTCAACCTGAACCTAAACCTAAACCTAAGCCTCACCCTCACCCTCACCCTTACCCTAACCCTAACACTCACCCTAACCCTATACCTAACCCTAACCCTCACCCTAAACCTAACCCTAACACTCACACTCACCCTAAACCTAATCATAACCCTAACACTCACCCTAACACTCATGATAACCTTAACCTTCACTCTCACCCTAATCCTCACCCTGATGCTTATCCTCACCCTAATCCTCACCCAAAATCTCAACTTAAGGCTCATCCTAACCTTAACACTAACCTGCACCCTAACCCTAACCCTAAAACTAAACCTCCCCCTCCAGCTCCCGCTCCCCCTCACCCTCAGCCTAACATTAACCCTCACACCAATTCTAACCATCACACTCACGCCTCACCCTCAGCCAAACCCTCACCCTCACACTAACCCTCACCCTAACCCTTATCCTCACCATAACACTCCCCCTCTCCCTGAGCTTAATCCTAACCCTAATTCTAACCCTAAACATGAACCTCACCCTCACCCTAAACCTAACTCTAACCCTAAGCTTCACCCTCACTCTCACCCTAAACCTCACCTTAAACCTTACCCTCAACCTAACCCTAACCCTAACCATAAACCTCACACTAAAACTTACCCTCACACTAACCCTAACCCTATCCCTCACCCTACCCCTCACCCTAACCCTAATCCTAACACTCGCCCTCACATTAACCTTAAACCTAACCCTCACCCTAACCCTAAACCTAACCTTAACCTTCCCCCAAACCCTCAACCTAACCCTAACCCAAACACTCACACTAACACTAACACTAAATTTAACCCTCAACCTTACTCTAACCCTCACCCTTTTAACTTCACCCTAACGTTAACCCTAACCCTAACCCTCAACCTCACCCTAAACCTCACCCTAACCCTAACCCTAAGCATAACTCTAACCCCATCCTAAACCTCACCCTAACCCTAACCCTAACCCTCACACGCACCCTCACCGAAACAGTACCTCTAATCCTAACACTAAAAATAACCCTAATCCTAACCCTAAAACTAACCCTAACCCTCACCCTCACCATAACCGTAACCCTAACCCAAACCCTCACCCTAACACTACCCACAACCCTAACCCTAAACCTCACCCAAACCCTAACCTCACCCTCTGCCTCACCCTCACCGTAAAGGTAACCCTAACACTAACCCTAACAATAACCCTAAAACTAACCCTAATCCTAACCCTCACCCTCACCCTCACCATAACCCTAACCCTAACCCTAACCCTCAATGTAACCCTAACCATAAACCTCACCCTAACCCTAACCCTAAACCTAAACCTCACCCCTACCCTAACCTTAACCCTAAAACTCACCCTAACCCTAACCCTAACCGAAACACTCACCCTCAACCTTACCACCTCACCATAACCGTAACTGTAACTCTAACTCAAACATTAAAAATAACCCTAACCCTAACCCTAAACCTAACCCTAACCCTCACCCTCACCGTAACACTAATCCTAACCATAACCCTCACCCTCACTGTAACCCTAACACTAAACCTAACCCTCTGTCTCACCCTCAACGTAAAGTTAACCCTAACCCTAACAGTAACAATAACCCTTAACCTATCCCTAATCCTAACCCTCACACTCACCCTAACCATAACCCTAAACCTAACCCTCACCCTCACTGTAACATTAACCCTAAACATCACCTTCACCCTAACCCTAACCCTCCCCCTCCCCCTCAACCTCAGCCTAACACTAAGCCTAACCCTAAACCTAAACCTAAACCTAACCCACAAACTCATCCTCTCCGTAACCCTAACCCTAACCCTAAACCTAACCCTCACTCTAAACCGAACCCTCACCCTAACTCTAACCCTAACCCTAACCCTAAACCTCTCCCTAACCCTTAGCCTAAAAATTACCTTCACCCTCACCCTCACCTTAACCCTAACCCTAACCCTAACAATAAGCCTAACCCTAACCCTAACCCTCTCCCTCCCCATAACCTTAACCCTAACCCAAAACCTCACACTAATCCTAAACCTTACTGTAACCATAAACCTCACCCTAAACCTAACACTAAACCTCACCCTCACCCTAGCCTTCATCCTATCCCTAATCCTAAACCCAATCCTAACCGTAACCCTCAACTTAACCTTAAACCTAACACTCACCCTAAATTTAAACCTCACCCTCACCCTCACCGAACGCCTAACCATAAGCCTAACCCTAACCCTAACCCTAACACTTACCCTCATCTTCACCCTCACCCACAGCCTAACCCTAACCCGAACCCTAACCTTAAGCCTCACCATAACCCTCACACTAAGACTAAGGCTAACCCTAACCCTCACTATCTCCCCAACCCTCACCCTAACTTTTACCCTCACCCTAACTTTAACCTTAACCCTCACACAAAATCTAACCCTCACACTTACCCTAACCCTACACCTTACCTAACCCTACCCCTCACCCTAACCCTCACCATAACACTTAGCCTCACCCTAACACTTAGCCTCACCCTAACCCTCACATTAAGCCTAACCCTCACCCTAACCCTAACCCTAGCACTCATCCTAACACTCTTCCTAAACCTAAACCTAAACCTCATCTTAACCTGAACCCTAAACCTAACCCTCACCCTAAATATCACCCTAACCCTAACCCTCACCCTAAACTTAAGCCTAACCCTCACCCAAACGGTAGACTTCACCCTCACCCTCACCCTTAGCTTAACACTAAACCTAACTCTAATCTATACTGTCACCCTCACCCACACCCTCACCCTAACCCTAACCCTAATCCTCACCGTAACCCTAACCCTCATCCTCACCCTCAGCCTAACAGTATCCCTACCCCTAATCCTAACTCTCACATTAAACCTCACCCTAACACTAACCCTAACACTCACGCTAACCCTAATACTAACCCTCACCCTCACCCTAACCCTCACCCTCACCCTAACCCTCACCCTCACCCTAAACATCACCCTAACCCTAAACCTCACCCTAACCTTAAGCCTAACCCACACCCTAACCTTAGCCCTCACCCTCACCCTCAGCTTACCACTAAACCTAACCATAATCCTAACTGTAACATTCACCCTCACATTAAACCTAACCCTAAAACTCACCCTAACCATAACCTTCAAATTCTCCCTCAGCCTAAGAGTATACCTAACCCTAAACCTAACCCTCACACTCAGCCTCACCCTACCCTAACCCTAAGCTTTACCCTAACCCTAATGCTAACCATCACCCTCACCCTCAACCTCACCTTCACACTCACCCTAAAACTCAGCCTAATACTAACCCTCAACCTCACCCTCACCCTCAATCTAACCTAACCCAAGGCCACACCCTCACCCTCACACTCACCCTAACCATAACCCTCACCCTAACCCTATTCCTAAACCTAACCTTCACCCTAACCCTAACCCTAACACTCACACTCACAAAAACCCTAAAACCCTAACCCTCACCCTAAAACTCATGATAATTCTAACCCTCACTCTCACCCTAAACCTCAACCTAATACTTATCCTCACCCTAACCCTCACCCTAAACCTAACCTTAACCCTAACTCTAACTCTAAACTTCACCCTCACCCTCACCCTCAGCTTAAACCTAACCCTAACGCAAATCCTAACCCTGACCCTCACCCCTTACCCTAACCTTCAGCATGACCCTATCCGTAACTCTAATCCTAAACCTCACCTTCACAATAACCCTCAACCTAACCCTTACCCTCACCCTAACCCTCACCCTCACCCTCAGCATAATCCTAACCCTAATCCTAACCCTAACCCTGAACCTAACCCTAACCCTAACCATCACCCTAACACTAAACCTAACCTTAACCCTCACCCTCAACCTAAACTTCACCCTGACTCTTATCTCACCCTAACGTTAACCCTAACCCTAAACCACAACATCACCCTAAACCTCAGCCTAACCCTAACCCTCACCCTAACTCTTACCTCACTCTAAACCTCACCCTAACCCTAACCCTAACCCTCACCCTCACCCTCACTGTAACCTTAAGTCTAACCCTAACCCTAACAATATCCCTAACCCTAACCCTAACACTAATGCTAACCCTAACCATCACCCTCACCATAACCCTAACCCTAACCCAAACTCTCACCCTAACCCTACCCCTAACCCTAACCCTAAACCTCACCCAAACCCTAAGCCTAACCTCACCTTCAGCCTCACCCTCACCGTAAAGGTAACCCTAACCCTAATCGTAAAAATAACCCTAAAGCTATCCCTAATCCTAACCCTGAAGCTCACCCTCAACATAAACCTAAACCTAACCCTAACCTTAACCCTAATCCTCAATGTAACCCTAACCCTAAACCTCAGCCTAACCCTAAACCTAACCCTAAACCTCATCCTAACACTAACCCTAACCTAAACCTCACCCTTATCGTAATCCTTACCCTCACCCTCAACCACAACATAACCGTAACTCTAACCCTAACCCTAAACCTAAACCTCACCTGAATCCTCACCCTCAACCTAACCCTCACCCAAAACATAACCCTCAACCTAACCCTCACCCTAACCCTAAACCTAACCCTACCCCTCACAGTAACCCTATCCCTAACGCTACCCCTCACCCTAACCCTCACCCTAACACTTAGCCTCACCCTAACCCTCACCCTAAGCCTTAGCCTTGCTCCAACCTTCACCCTAACCCTAACACTATCATTAACCCTCACCCTAAATCTCACCCTAACCCTCACCCTAACCATCACCCTAACCCTAAACATAACCCTAACCCTCACATTAAGCCTAACCCTCACCCTTACCCTAAGCCTAGCCCTCATAACAGTCTTCCTAAACCTAAACCTAACCCTCATCCTAACCCGAACGCTAACCCTCACCTGCACCCTATCCCACACCCTAACCCTAACCCTCACCCTAAATATCACCCTAACCCTAACCCTCACCCTAACCTTAAGCCTAACCCTCACCCTAACCCTAGCACTCACCCTCACCCTCACCCTCAGCTTAACACTAAACCTAACCCTAATCTAAACTGTAACCCTCACCCTCACCCTCACCCTAACCCTAACCCTCATCCTCACCCTCAGCCTAAGAGTATCCCTACCCCTAATCCTAACCCTCACACTAAACCTCACCCTAACCCTAACCCTAACCCTCACGCTAACCCTAATACTAACCCTCACCCTCACCCTAACCCTCACCCTCACCCTAAACATCACCCTAAACCTAAACGTCACACTAAACTTAGACCTCACCCTCACCCTCACCCTCAGCTTAGCACTAAACCTAACCCTAATACTAACCCTAACCCTCACCCTCACAGTAAACCTAACCCTCACCCTAACCCTCACCCTAACCATAACCTTCACCTTCTCCCTCAGCCTAACAATATTCCTAACCCTAATCCTAACCCTCACACTCACCGTCACCCTAACCTTACCCTAACCTTCACCCTATCCCTATTGCTAACCCTCACCCTCACCCTCACCCTCACCCTAACCCTAAACCTCAACTTAACCCTCATTCTAACCCTCAGCCTAACCCTATCCCTAAACCTAACCCTCACCCTCACCTTTACTCTCACCCTAACCCTCAGCCAAACCCTATCCCTAATCCTAACCCTCACCCTCACCCTAACCCTAACACTCACACTCACAATAACCTTAAAACCCTAACCTTCACCCTAAAACTCACCCTAACACTCATGATAACCCTAACCCTCACTCTCACCCTGAACTTCAACCTAATGCTTATCCTCAACCTAACCCTCACCTTAAACCTAACCCTAACCCTCATCCTATCCCTCATCCTAATTTTAAACCTAACCATCACCCTAAGCCTAATTCTAACTCTAAACCTCGCCCTCACCATCACCCTCAGCTTAACCCTAACCCTAACCCAAATCCTAACACTCACCCTCACCACTCACCCTCAGCCTAAACCTCTCCCTCACACTAACCCTTAAACTAACCCTTACCCTCACCCTAACCCTCACCCTCACCCTCAGTATAACCCTAACCCTAATCCTAAACCTAACCCACATTCTCAACCTCACACTAAACCTAACCCTAACCCTAAGCCTCACCATCACTCTCACCCTAACCCTCACCCTAACCCTTACCCTTAACCTAACCCTAACTCTAACCCTCACACTAAAACTTACCCTCACCCTAACCCTAACCCTACCCCTCACCCTAACCCTAACCATGAACCTAAACCTCACCCTTACCCTAGCCCTCACCCTAACACTAATCCTAAAACTCACCCTCACACTAATCTTATCCCTAACCCTAACCCTCATCCTAATTTTAATCCTAACCCTCAACCTAACCCTAACTCTAATTCTAAACCTGACCCTGACCCTCACCCTCACCATCAGCTTAACCCTAACCCTAACCCTAATCCTAACCCTCACCCTCAGCCTAACCCTCACCCTCACACGAACCCTCACCCTAAACCTTACCCTCAACCTAACCCTCACACTCACCCTCAGCATAAACCTAACCCTAATCCTAACCCTAACCCTCAACCTAGACCTAACCCTAACCCTCACCCTAACACTAACCCTAACCTTAACCCTCACCCTCAACCTAACCCTCACCCTAACTCTTAACATCACTCTAATGTTAACCTAACCCTACCCCTCAACCTCACCCTAAACTTCACCCTAACCCTAACCCTCACCCTAACTCTTACCTCACTCTAAACCTCACTCTAACCCTAACCCTCACCCTCACCCTCACCGTAATCGTAAGTCTAACCCTAACCTTAACAATAGCCCTAAACCTAACACTAACACTAACCCTAACCCTAACCGTCACCCTCACAGTAACATTAACCTTAACCCAAACCCTCCCCCTAACCCTTCACCTAACCCTAATCCTAAAGCTCACCCAAACCCTAAGCCTAACCTCACCTTCAGCCTCACCCTCACCGTAAAGGTAAACCTAAACCTAACCCTAACAATAACCCTAAAGCTAACCCTAATCCTAACCCTCATGCTTAACCTCAACATAACCCTAACCCTAACCCTAACCCTCACTGTAATCCTAACCCTAAACCTCACTCTCACCCTAACCCTAACCCTAAACCTCACCCTAACCCTAACACTAAACTTCACCCTCAACCTCACCGTAACCGTAACTCTAACCCTCGCCCTAACCCTAAATCTCACCTTTACCCTCACCCTCACCCTAACCGTAACCCAAACCCTAACCCTCATCCTAACCCTCAACCTAACCCTAAACTAACCCTAACCCTCACAGTAATGCTAACCCTCACCCTAACCCTACCCTAAGCCTCATCTTAAACCTAACCATAATCCTAACCATATCCCTAACCCTAAACCTTTCCCTAACCCGAACACTAACCCTCACACTCATCTTCACCCTCACTGTAACCGTAACCCTAAACCTATCACTCAAAATAGCCATAACCCTTAACCTAATCCTAACCCTCACCCTCACCCTCATCCTAACCCTAACCCTAACCCTCACCATAACCGTAAACCTTACCCTAACCCTAACCCTCACCCTAACCCTAACCCTATACTTAACCCTAAACCTCACCATAACCCTAATGCTACCACTAACCCTCAACCTCACCCTAGCCCTCACCCTAATGCTAATCCTAACCCTAACCCTCATCCTAAACCTAAACCTCACCCTAACGCTAACCCTCACCTTCAACCTCAGCCTAATCCTAAGCCTAACCATAACCCTAACCCTAACCCTCACACTCACACTCACCCTAACCCTAATCCTAAACCTAACCCTAACCCTCACCCTGACCGTAACCCTAACCCTAACCCAAACCCTCACCCTAACACTAACCCTAAACCTAAACCTAAACCTCACCCAAACCCTAAACCTAACCTCACCCTCAGCCTCACTCTCACCGTAAAGGTAACCCTAACCCTAACCCTAAAAATAACGCTAAACCTAAACCTAATCCTAACCCTCACTCTCACCCTCACCCTAACTCTCACCCTCACCATAACCCTTACCCAAACCCTAACGCGAACCCTCACTCTAAACCTAACCCTTAACCTCACCATCAGCCTCACCCTCACCATAAAGGTAAGCCTAACCCTAAAAATAAAAATGACCCTAAACCTAACCCTAAACCTAACCCTCACCCTCACCCTAGCCCTCACCCTAACAATAATTCTAAAACTCACCCTCACACTAATCTTAAGCCTAACCCTAACCCTCATCCTAATTTTAACCCTAACCCTCACACTAACCCTAACTCTAATTCTAAACCTGACCCTCACCCTCAGCCTAACCCTCACCCTCACACTATCCCTCACCCTAACCCTTACCCTCACCCTAACACTCATCCTCACCCTCAGCATAAACCTAACCCTAATCCTAACCCTAAATCTCAACCTAACCCTTACCCTAACCCTCACCCTAACACTAACCCTAACCTTAACCCTCACCCTCATGCTAACCCTCACCCTAACTCTTAACCTCACCCTAACCCTAACCCTCACCCTAACTCTTACCTCACTCTAAACCTCACTCTAACCCTAAACCTAACCCTCACCCTCAACGTAACCGTAAGTCTAACCGTAAGCTTAACAATAAACCTAACCCTAACCCTAACACTAACACTAACCCAAACTGTCACCTTCACAGTAACATTAACCCTAACCCAAACCCTCAACCTAACCCTACCCCTAAAGCTCACGCAAACCCTAAGCCTAACCTCACCTTCAGCCTCACCCTCACCCTAACAATAACCCTAAAGCTAACCCTAATCCTAACCCTCATGCTCACCCTCAACATAACCCTAACCCTCACTGTAACCCTAACCGTAAACCTCACACTAACCCTAACCCTAACCCTAAACTTCACCCTAACTCTAACCCTAAACCTCATCCTCAACCTCACCGTAACCGTAACTCTAACTCTCACCCTAACCCTAAACCTCACCTTAACCCTCACCCTAACCCTAACCGTACCCAAACCCTAACCCTCACCCTCACCCTAACCCTAACTCTCAACGTCACTGTAACCCTAAACCTAAACCTCACCCTCATCCTAACCATAACCCTCACCCTCAGCCTCAACTTCAGCCTAATACTAAGCCTAACCCTAACCCTCAAACTCACACTCAACCAAGCCTAAACCTAAACCTAACCGCTAAACCTAAACCTAATCCTAACCCTCACTCTCATCCTCACCCTAACTCTCACCCTCACCATAACCCTAACCCAAACCCTAACGCGAACCCTCACTCTAAACCTAACCCTTAACCTTACCATCAGCCTCACCCTCACCATAAAGGTAAGCCTAACCCTAACAATAAAAATGACCCTAAACCTAACTCTAAACCTAACCCTAATCTTCAACCTAACCATAACCCTAACACTAACCCTAACCCCAACCCTCATCCTAACCCTCACCCTAACCCTATATCTAACCCTAAACCTCACCCTCACTCTAACCCTAACCCTAAACATCTCGCTAAACTTAGCCTAACAATCACCCTCACACTCACCCTCACCGTAACCCTAACTCTAACCCTAACAATAACCCTAACCCTAACCTTAACCCTAAACCAAACCCTCTTCCTTACCGTAACCCTAACCCTAACCCAAACCCTCACCCTAACCCTAACCTTAACCGTAACCCTAACCCTCACCCTCACCCTAGCCCTCACCCTAACCCTAATCCTAACCCTAACCTTCATCCTAACCCTCACCCTAACACTAACCTCCATCCTAACTCTCAACCTAACCCTAACCCTAACCCTAAACCTAACCTTAAACCTCAACCTCAAACTAACCCTAATGCAAACCCTAACCCTCAACCTAACCGTCACCCTAAACCTAACCCTCACTCTCAACCTCACACAAACCCTCAACCTTACCCTACACACACGCTCATCCTTACCCTCACCCTCAGCCTAACCCTAACCATAATTTAACCCTAACCCTCATGCTCACCCTCATACTAAACCTGCCCTTAACCCTTATCTTCTCCCCAACGCTAACATCCACCCTAAACCTAACTCTCACCCTCAACCTAACCCTAAGCTTATCCCTAAACCTCACACTAAACCTAACCCTAACCCTCATCCTCACCTAGCCCTCACCCTATCTCTGATCCCAACCTTAACCCTCATCCTAAACCTCACCATAACCCTAACCCTAACCCTCAACCTAACCTTAACTCTAACGCTAACCATCACCCACACACTAACCCTAACCCTAAGTCTAACCCTAAACCTCAACCTAACCCTCATCCTCACCTCACACTCACCGTAACCCTAACCCTAAACCTCAACCTCCCCCTCCCCCTAACCCTAACCCAAACCCTTAACCGAACCCGAACCCACACCCTCATCCTCACCATCGCCCTCAGTCTAAACCTAACCCTAATTTAACCCTAACCCTCAACCTCAACCTAACCCTGCCTCTAACCCTTATTCTCACACCATCCCTATCCTCCACCCTAAACCTAACCCTCATCCTAACCCTTACCCTAACCCTCACTCTAAACCTAACCCTCACCCTAACCTTAACCCTAACCCTCACCCTGCCCCTCACCCAAACCTAACCCTAATCCTCACTATAACCCTCACCCTAACTCTAACCCTAACTCTAAAACCCACCCTCACCCTAAACCTCACCCAAACCCTTACTCTCTCCTTAACCCTCACGCTAAACCTAACCCTAACCCTAACGCTCACCCTAACCCTCACACTCACAATAACCCTCACCCTAAGCCTAACCCTCAAACTCACCCTAACCCTCACCCTCACCCTCAGCCTAACCCTAAAACTAATCCTACCCCTCACCCGCACCCTCACCTAAGCTCACGCTAACCATAACTCTAACCCTAACCCTCACCCTCACCCTTACCCTCACCATAACTCTAACCCTAAACCTCACCCTCTGCCTAAAACTAACCCTAACTCTAATCCTAAACCTAACCCTCACCCACACCCTCACCCTAAACCTAAACTTAACCCTAACCCTGACCCTCATCATCACACTATCCATAACCCTTAAACTAAACCTAACCCTCAACCTAACCCTAACCCTAAAACTAACACTCACCCTCAACCTAAACCAAACCCTAATCCCAACCCTAACCCTCAACCAATCCATCACCCTAACCCTCACGATAATCCTAAGCCTCACTCTCACCCTAAACCTCATCCTCACCCTTACCCTCACCCTCACCCTAACCCTAAACCTCACCAGACCCAAACCCTAACCCTCAACCTAACCCTGACCCTAACACTCACGGTAACCCAAAACCTCACACTCACCCTACCCCTCACCCTAAACCGTACGTTAAACCTAACCCTAACCCTAACCCTCACACTCACCCTCACCCGAAACCTAACCCTAACCATCACACTATCCTTCACACTAAACCTAAGGCTAACCCTAACCCTCACTCTTACCCTAATTCTCACCCTAACCCTTACCCTCACCCTAACCCTAAACCTAACCCTCACTCTAAACCTAACGCACACCCTAAACTTAACCCTATCCCTCAAACTGCCCCTCACTCCAACCTAACCCTAACCCTCACTATAACACTCACCCTAACTCTAACCCTAACTCTAAAACCCACCCTCACCCTAAACCTCACCCAAAACTTTACTCTCCCCCTAACCCTCACGCTAAACCTAACCATAACCCTAACCCTCACCCTAACCCTCACACTCACAACAATCCTCACCCTAAGCCTAACCCTCAAAATCACACTAACCCTCACCCTCACCCTCAGCCTAACCCTAAAACTAATCCTACCCCTCACCCGCACCCTCACCTAAGCTCACCCTAAACATAACCCTAACCCTAACCCTCACCCTCACCCTAACCCTCATCCTAACCCTAACCCTAAACCTCACTCTCTGGCTAAACCTAACCCTAACCCTAATCCTAAACCTAACCCTCACCCTCACCCTCAACATAAACCTAAACCTAACCCTAACCCTCACCCTAAACCAAAGCCTAAAACCAAACCTAACCCTCAACCAATCCATCACCCGAACCCTCACAATAACCCTAAGCCTCACTCTCACCCTAACCCTCACCCTAACCCTTACCCTCACCCTCACCCTAACCCTAAATCTATCCAGACCAAAACCCTAACTCTCACCGTCACCCTAAACAAAACCCTAACACTCACCCTCAAAATAACCTTCACCCTAAACCTCACCCTCACCCAAACACTAACCCTCAGGCTCACCCTGACCCATACCCTCACCCTAACCCTCACCCTCAACCTCACCCTCAGCCTAACCCTAAACCTAACCCTAATCATAACCCTAAACCTCACCCTCACCCTCACCCTCAACCTAACCTGAAACATAACCCTAATCCTAACCCTCACCCTCACCCTAAACCTAACTCTAACCCTAAACCTAACCCTCAATCTAACCCTCACCTTAACCCTAATGCTAAGACTAAACCTCACCCTAACTCTCACCCTAACACTTAACCTCAACCTAACCCTAACCCTCTCCCTCACCCTGAATCTCACCCTAACCCCAATCCACAACATAATCCTTACCCTCCCGCTAACCCTCACCCTAACCCTAACCCTAACACTCACCCTAACCCTCACCCTAACACTCACAATAACCCCAACCCTCATTCTTACACTACCCTTCACCCTAAACCTTACCCTCACCCTAACCCTAACCCTAACCCTAATCCTCACACTAACCCTAACCCTCACCCTAACCCTAAAACTAACCCTCAACCTCATCCTAAACCTAAACCTAACCCTAACCCTCACCATAACCCTCACATTAAGACTAAGGCTAACCCTAAACTTCACTATCACCCTAACCCTCACCCTAAATATTACCCTCACCCTAAAACTAACCCTAACCCTAACCCTCACACTAAATCTAAACCTCACCCTAACCCTAACCCTACCGCTCACCCTAACCATTAGCCTTACCCTAACCCTCACCCTAAGCCTTAGCCTTGCCCTAACTCTCACCCTAACCCTAACCCTATCACTAACCCTCACCCTAACCCTCACGGTAACCCTCACCCTAACCATCACCCTAACCCTTAACTTAACCCTAACCCTCACACTAAGCCTAACCCTCACCCTAACCCTAACTCTAGCCCTCATCCTAAACCTCATCCTAACCCTAACCCTAACCCTTACCCTTACCCTAACCCTAATGCTAACCCTCACAATCACCCTCATCCTAACCCTCAGCCTAACCCTAACAGTAACCCTAATCCTAACCCTCACCCTCACCCTTCACCCTTAGATTAACCCTCACCCTCAACCTAACCATAACCATAACCCTCACCCTAACACTCACGATAACCCAAACACTCACTCTCACCCTAACACTTACCCTAACACTTACCCTGACCAGAAGCTTAACCCTAAACCTAACCCTAACCCTCACACTAACCCTAATCCTCACCATAACACTCAACCTCACCCTAACACTCACCCTCATCCTAAACCTAACCCTAACCCAAACCCGCACACTTATACTCAAACTCACCCTAAAGATATCCCTAAACCTCACTCTCACACTAAACCTCACCCTTAGACTTAACCTCACCCCAACCCTCACCCTACCGCTAAACCTCAAACTAAACCTAACCCTCATGCTAACCCTAACCGTACCCCTCACCCTAACCCTAACCCTAAACCTAACCCTAAACTTCAACCTAACACTAAACCTAAAATTCACCCTAAATCTAACCCTCACCCTCACCCTCACTCTCAGCCTAAATATAAGCCTAATAGTAACCCTAACCATAACCCTCACACTCACCCTCACCCTAACCCTAATCCTAACCCTGACCCTCTTCCTAACCCTCACCCTAACCCTAATACAAAACCTAACCCCAACCCCAACCCTAACCCTAACCCTTACTCTCACCCTCACCCTCCGCCTAACCCTAAGCCTAAGCCTAAACCTAACCCTAACCCTCACACACCCTCATTCTCAACCTCACCTCAGCCTAACCCTAAACCTAATCCTACTGCTAACCCTCAACCTCACCCTCAACCTAAACCTATGCCTAACCCTAACACTCAACATAAATCTAAACTCCACCCTAACCCTAACCCTAACACTAACCCTAACCATCACCCTAACCCTACCGCTGCCCCTCACCCTAACCCTCATCCTAAAGCTAACCCTAACCCTAACCTTAACCCTAACCCTAACACTAAACCTCATCCTAACCCTAACCCTAAACCTCACCCTCACTCTCACCCACATTGTAAAGGTAAACTTAAACCTAATCCTAACCCTAACAATAACCCTAAACCTAGCCCTATCCTATCCCTCTACCTAACCGTAACCCTAAAGAGAACAAAAACCCTCACCCTAACTCTAACCCGAAATCTCACCCTAACCCTAACCCTAACCCTCACCCTCAACCTCGCCGTCACCTAAAACTAATTCTAACCCTAACCCTCACTCTGACCCTAACACTAAACCTAATCCTAACTCTCACCATAACCCTAATCCTAACCCTAACCCTCACCCTAACACTCACTGTAAACCTAACCCTAATCCTCACCTTCACCCTAGCCCTCACCCTAACCCTAATCATAACCCTAACCCTCACCCTCACCCTCAACTTAACCCTACCCCCAACCCTAGCCCTCACCCTAAACCTCACACTAACCCTAAACCTCACCCAAAACCTCAACCTTAACGTAACCCTAACCCAAACCCTAACCCTCAACCTAACCCTCACCCTAACCCTAACCCTAACACTAACACTAACACTCACACTAAACCTAAACCTTAACCTAGCCCTAACCCTACCCCTCACGCTAAGCCTCATCCTAACCCTAACCATAACCATAACCCTAATGCTGAACCTCACCCTAACCCTAAACCTAACAATCACCCTCACCCTCACCTTAAAACTTAGCCTTACCCTAACCCTCACCCTAAGCTTTAGCCTTGCCCTAACCCTCACCCTAACCCTAACCCTATCACTAACCCTCACCCTATCACTCACGGTAAACCTCACCTTAACCATCACCCTAAACCTTAACCTAACCCTAACCCTCACACTAAGCCTAAGCCTCACCCTAACCTTAGCCCCCATCCTAAACCTCATCCTAACCCTAAACCTAACCCTCATCCTAACACTCACCCTAAACCTCACCCGCACCCTAACCCTCACCCTAACCCTAAACCTCACCCTAAACATCACCCTAACCCTAACCCTCACACTAACCTTAAGCCTAGCCCTCCATCTCACCCTTACCCTCAGCCTAACCCTAACCATAATTTAACCGTTACCCTCACCCTCACCCTCAACCTAACCCTGTGCCTAACCCTTACCCTCACCCCAACTCTAACCTGCACCCTAAACTTCATGCTCACCCTAAGCCTAACCCTAAATCTCACCCTAACCCTAACCCTAACCCTCACCATCACCTTACCTTCGCCCTAACCCTAACCCTAATCCTCACCCTAAACCTGACCCTCAGATTAACACTAAGACTAACCCTAACCCTCACCCTAACCCTCAAACTCACCCTCACCCTAACCCTAATCTTAACCCTAAGCCTAAACTTAACCCTAAACCTCATCATAAACCTCAAAATAACCCTAATCCTAACACTAACCCTAAACCTATCCCTCACCGTAACCTTAACTCTAACCCTAACCTTCACCCTCACCCTTACCCTATCCCAAAACCTAAACCTCACCCAAACCCTAACCCTAACACTAACCCTTACCCTTACCTCACACTCACCGAAACCCTAACCCTATACCCTAAATTTCACCCTCAACCTCACCCTAATTCTAACTCAAACCCTCAACCGAAACCTCACGCTCACCCTCATCCTCACCATCACCCTCAACCAAAACCTACCCCTAAACCTTAATCTTCCCCCAACCCTAACCTCCACCCTAAACCTAACCCTCACCCTAACCCTAAACCTAACGCTAAACCTAACCCTCACAATAACCCTAACCCTCACCCTAAACCTAACCCTAACCCTCAAACTACCTCTCATACTAACCCTAAACCTAACACTAAACTTAACCCTAACCCTAACCCTAAACCATACCCAAAATATAACCCTAATCCTAACCCTCACCCTCACCCTAACACTAACATTAACCGTAACCCTAAACCTAAGCTTAACCCTAACCCTAATACTAACCCTCACCCTAACCATAACCATAACCTTAACCCTCCCCTGAACCCTAACCCTAACCCTCACCCTCACCCTAACCCTAAACCTAAACCTAACCCTAAGCCTCACACTAATCCTCACCCTAACCCTAACCCTAAACTTCACCCTAATCCTCACCCTATCCCTAACCCTAACCCTAACACTCACCCTAATACTAACCATAAACCTAACCCTCACCCTCAGCCTAAACATCACCATAACCCTAACCTTCACCCTAAGCCTAACCCTAACACTCACCCTAAACCTCACCCTCACCCTCACCCTCACCCTAAGCCTAACCATAACCCTAAGCCTAATCCTTAACCTAACCCTCTCCATCACCTTCACCCTAAACCTATCCCTACCACTAAAACTAACCCTCCCCCTGCCCCTCACCCTAACACGAACCCTAAACCTAATCCTAAACCTCACCTTAAACCTAACCCTCAACCACAACCTAATTCTAACCCTCACCCTAACCCTAACAATCACAATAACCCTAAACCTAACTCTAAACATAAACCTACCCCTCAACCTAACAATCATCCTAAGCCTAACCCTAAACCTAATCCTCACCCTAACCCTAACCCTAACCCTCACCCTCACCATAACCATCCCCGTCACCCTAACACTAACCCTAAGCCTAACCCTCAACCACACCTTAACCCTCAACCTCACGCGAACCCTCACCCTCACCCTAAAACTCACCCTCAACCTAAACATCACCCGAACCCTAACCCTCAACTTAACCCTAACCCTAACCCTCACCCTAAACCTAATCCTCACCCTGACCCTCAACCTCACCCTAATCCTCACATTAACCCTCATCTATACCTAACCGAAACCCTCACCCTCAACCTCACAATAACCCGCACCCTTACCCTAGCCCTCATCCTAACCCTAACCCTTACACTCACCCTCACACTCACACTCATCCTAATCCTAAGCCTAACTCTAATCCTAACCCTCACCCTCACCCTCACCCTCAGCCCAACCCTTCACCCTCACCCTAACCATCTCCCTAAACCTTACCCTCACCCTAAAACTAAACCTCACCCTCACCCTCACCCTAAACCTAATCCTAACCCTAACCCTCACCCTCACCCTCACCCTAACCGTAACCCTCACCCTCAGCCTAAACCAAACCCTAAACCAAACCCTAAACCTGACACTAAACCTCACCCTAACTCTAATGCTAAGCTTAACCCTCAACCTAACACTAACCCTAACCCACACCCCCAAACTAAACCGAACCCTAACCCTAACCCTAACCCTCATCATAACCCTCACAATAAGACTAAGGCTAACCCTAACCCTCACTATCAACCTCACCTTGACCCTAACCCGAACCCTCACCCTCAACCTAACCCTCACCTCACCCAAAACATCACCCTAAAACTAACCCTCACCCTAGCCCTAACCCTAACCCTCACCCAAACCTTAACTCTCACCCTAACCCTCACCCTCACCCTAACCTCACCCTAACCCTAAGCCTAACCCTAGAACTTACCCTAACCCTAACCCTTACCCTAACACTCACGGTAAACCTAACCCTCAATCTCACCCTAACCCTCACCCTAAACTTTACTCTCAGCCTAACGCTCACAATAAACCAAAATCTCAACCTAACCTTAACGCTAACCATGACCCTAACCCTACCCCTAAACCTCACCCTAACCCTAACCCTCACCCACACCCTAGCCCTCAAACCAACGCTAATCCTAACCCTAACCCTCATCCTTACCCTCACCTTCACCCTAAATCACACACTCACCCTCACCCTAACACTAACCCTAACCCACACCCTAACCCTAAACCTCACCCTAACCCTAACCCTAACCCTCACCCTAAACCATCACCTTCCCCCTTACCCTAATTGTAACCCTAAACCTCACCCTAACCGTAAGCCTAAGACTAATGCTAACTCTAACCCTCACCCTCACTGTCACCCTAACCCTAAACTTATCCCTAAACCTCACCCTATCCCTATCCTTCACCCTAAACCTAACCCAAACCCTCATCCTCATCCTAACCCTAACACTAACCCTGAACCTAAACCTAACACTCACCCTAAACCTCACCCTAATGATTACCCTCAACGTAACCCTAACCCTAACCCTAACCCTAATCCTCACACTAATCCTCATCCAAACCCTAACCCTAAACTTCACCCTAATCCTCACCCTATCCCTAACCCTAACCCTAACACTCACCCTAATACTAACCATAAACCTAACCCTCCCCCTCAGCATAAACATCACCGTCAGCCTAACACTCACCCTCACCCGAAACACCACCCTCACCCTAACAATAACCCTAACCCACACTCTAACCCTAAACCTCACCCTAACCCTAACCTTATCCCTAACTTTAAAACCTCACCTTCCCCCTTACCCTAAACCTCACCCTAACCCTAAGCCTAAGACTAATGCTAACTCTAACCCTCAACCTCACTGTCACCCTAACCCTAAACTTATCCCTGAACCTCACCCTATCCCTATCCTTCACCCTAAACCTAACCCAAACCCTCATCCTCACCCTAACCCTAACACTAACCCTGATACTAAACCTAACACTCACCCTAAAACTCACCCTAAAAATTACCCTCAACCTAACCCTAACCCTAACCTTAATCCTCACACTAATCCACACCCAAACCCTAACCCTATACTTCACCCTAATCCTCACACTATCCCTAACCCTAAGCCTAACACTCACCCTAATACTAACCATAAACCTAACTCTCACCCTCAGCCTAAACATCACCGTCAGCCTAACACTCACCCTCATCCTAAACATCACCCGAACCCTAAACTTCACCCTAACCCTAACCCTAACACTCACCCTAAACCTCACCCTCACTCTCACCCTCACCATAAGCCTAACCATAACCCTACCCCTAATCCTTAACCTAACCCTCTCCATCACCTTCTCCCTAAACCTATCCCTACCCCTACCCCTAAACCTCACCCTCACCCTCACCTTAACACGAACCCTAAATCTAACCCTAAACCTCACCTTAAACCTAACCCTCAAACACAACATAATCCTAACCCTCACCCTAACCCTAACAATCACAATTACCCTAACCCTCTAACCATAAACCCACCCCTCAACCTAACACTCATCCTAACCCTAACCCTAAACGTAATCCTCAACCTCTACCTAAACCTAACCCTCACCCACACCTTAACCCTCAACCTCACGGGAACACTCACCATCACCCTAACAATCACCCTCAACCTAAACATCACCTGAACCCTAACCCTCACCTTAACCCTAACCCTAACCCTCACCCTAAACCTAACCCTCACCCTGACCCTCATCCTAACCCTAATCCTCACATTAACCCTCACCCCTACCTAACCAAAACCCTCACACTCACACTAACCCTAACACTCACCCTCAACCTAGCTCTCACCCTAACCATAACCCTAACCCTCACCCTCACCCTCATCCTAACCCTAAGCCTAACTCTAATCCTAACACTCACCCTCACCCTCACCCTCAGCCTAACCCTCTCCGTCACCCTAACTCTCTCCCTAAACCTTACCCTCACCCTAACCCTAACCCTAAACCTCACCCTAAACCTAAACCTAACCCTAAACCTAACCCTCACCTTCCCCCTCACCCTAAACCTAACCCTAACCCTAACCCTCACCCTCACCCTCACCCTAACCATAACCCTCACCCTCACAAAACCAAACCCTCACCCCAACCCTAACCCTCATCCTAACCATCACCCTAAACCGCACGATAACCCTAACCTTCACTCTCACCCTCACCCTCACCCTAAACGTAACCCTCACCCTCACCTTAAACCAAACCCTAACCCCAATCCTAACCCTCACCCTAACCCTCACCCTAACCCTAATGCTAAGCTTAACACTCAACCTAACGCTAACCAAAACCCACACCCTCATCCTAAAATGAACCCTAACCCTAACCCTAACCCCAACCATAACCCTCACAATAAGACTAAGGCTAACCCTAACCCTCACTGTCACCCTCACCCTAACCCGAACCCGAACCCTCACCCTCACCCTAACCTCACCCTAGCCCTAAACCTAACCCTAGCCCTTACTCTAACCCTAACCCTCACCCTAACACTCACGCTAACCCTAAACCTCAATCTCAGCCTAACCCTCACCCTAACACTTACCCTCACCCTAACCCTTACCCCCAGCCTAACGCTCACGCTAAACCTAAATCTCACCCTAACCTTAACGCTAACCATGACCCTAACCCTACCCCGAAACCTCACCCTAACCAAAACACTCACGCGCACCCTAGCCCTCAAAACAACCCTAAACCTCATCCTTACCCTCACCCTCACCCTAAATCACACACTCACCCTCACCATAACACTATCCCTAACCCACACCCTAAACCTAAACCTCACCATAACCCTAATCCTAACCCTCACCCTAAACCCTCACCTTCCACCTAACCCTAATTCTAACCCTAAACCTCACCCTAACCCTAAGTCTAAGATTAATGCTAACTATAACACTCACCCTCACAGTCACACTAACCCTAAAACTATCCCTAAACCTCACCCTATCCCTAAACTTCACCCTAACCCTAACCCAAACCCTCATCCTCACCCTAATCATAACACTAATCCTGACCCTAACCCTAACCCTCAACCTAACCTCACCCTAACCTAACCCTAACCCTAGCCCTTACCCTAACCCTAAACCACACATTCAACCTCACACACACTCTAACCCTAATCTTAAACCTAGCCCTCACCCTAACCCTAACCCTAACTCTCACCCTCACCCTCATCCTAAACCTAAGCCTAACCCTAATCCTAACCCTCACCCTCACCCTCACCCTCAGCCTAACCCTCACCCTCACCCTAACCCTCTCCGTAAACCTTACCCTCACCCTAACATTAACCCTAATCCTCACCCTCAACCTAAACCTAACCCTAACTCTAACCCTAAACCTAAACCTCACCCTCACCCTCAACCTAAACCTAACGCTAACCATAACCCTAACCCTTACCCTCAGCCTAACCATAACCCTCACCCTCACCCTAAACTAAACCCTAAACCCAACCCTAACCCTCACCCTAACCATCACCCTAAACCTCACGAAAAACGCAACCCTCACTCTCACCCTAAACCTCACCCTAACCCTTACACTCACCCTAACCCTAACCCTTAACCTCACCTAGACCCAAACCTTAATGCTCAATATCACCCTAAACCTAACCCTAATGCTCACCATAAACCTTACCATCACCCAAACCCTAACCCTCAGTCTCACCCTCACCCATACCCTCACCCTAATCCTCACCCACAGCCTAAACTTCACCCTAAGCCTAACCCTCCCCCTTATCCTAACCCTCACCCTCACCCTCACCCTCAGCCTAACCCTAAACTTTACCCTATTCCTAACCCAAACCCTCAACCTCACCCACATCCTCAACCTAACTGTAAACCTATCCCTAATCCTAACCCTCAACCTCACCCTCACCCTAAACCTAACTCTAACCCTAACCCTAACCCTCACCCTAAACCTCACCCTAACCCTAATGCTAAGCTTAACCCTCAACCTAACACTAACCCTAACCCACACCCTCATCCTAAAACGAACCCTAACCCTAACCCTAACCCTAACCCTCACAATAAAACTAAGGCTAACCCTAACCCTCACTATCACCCTCACCCTCACCCTAACCCGAACCCTCACCCTCACCCTAACCCTCACTCTCACCCAAAACATCACCCTAAAACTAACCCTCACCCAAACCTTAACTCTCACCCAAACCCTCACCCTCACCCTAACCTCACCCTAACCCTAAACCTAACCCTAGCCCTTACCCTAACCCTAAACCTCACCCTAACACTCACGCTAAACCTAACCCCCACTCTCACCCTAACCGTCAACCTAACACTTACCCTCACCCTAAACCTTACCCTCAGCCTAACGCTCACACTAAACCTGAATCTCACCCTAACCTTAATGCTAAACATGACCCTAAACCTACCACCAAACCTAACCCTAACCCTAACCCTCACCCACACAATAGCCTTCAAACCAACCCTAATCCCAATCCTAACCCTCATCCTTACCCTCACCCTCACCCTAAATCACACACTCACCCTCACCCTAACACTAACCTTAACCCACAACCTAACCCTAAACCTCACCCTAACCCTAACCCTGACCCTCACCCTAAACCCTCACCTTCCCCCTAAACCTAATTCAAACCCTAAAACTCACCCTAACCCTAAGCCTTAGACTAATGCTAAATCTAACCCTCACCATCACCGTCACCCTAATCCTAAACCTATCCCTAAACCTCACCCTATCCCTAACCTTCACCCTAACCCTAACCCAAACCTCATCCTCACACTAACAATAACACTAACCTGACCCTAACCCTAACCTCAACCTAACGTCACCCCAAACCTTACCCTAATCCTAGCCCTTACCCTAACCCTAACCCTCATATTCACACTCACACTCACCCTAACCCTCATTCAAACACAAGCCCTCACCCTAACCCTAACCCTAAACCTCACCCTCACACACACACTCAAACTCAGCCTAACCCAAACCCTAACCCTAATCCTAAACCTAACCCTCACCCTCACCCACACACTCACCCTAACCCTCACACTCACCCTAGCCCTCACACTAACCCTAACCCTAAGCCAAACCCTAAACCTCAACATCACCCTCACCCTCACCCTCATCCTCAGGCTAACCCTAACCTAAACCTAATCCTAACCCTAACACTCACGCTAAACCTAACCCTCACTCTCACCCTAAACCTCACCCTAACCCTTACCCTCAAACTAACCCTTACCCTCAGCCTAATGCTCACACTAAACTTAAACATCATCCTAACCCTAACACTAACCATGACCCTAACCCTAAACCTAACCCTAAACCTCACCCTAACCCTAACCCTTACCCTCACCCTAGCCCTCAAACCAACCCTAATCCTAACACTAACCCTCATCCTTACCCTCACCCTCACCCTAAATCACACTCTAACCCTCGCCCTAACACTAACCCTAACCCACACCCTAACCCTAACTCTCACCCTAACACTAACCCTAACCCTCACCCTAACACTAACCCTAACCCTCACTCTCACCCTCACTTTCCCCCTAACCCTAATTCTAACCCTAACCCTCACCCTAAACCTAAGCCTAAGCCTAATGCTAACACTAACCCTCACCCACACCGTCACCCTAACCCTAAACTTATCCCTAAACCTCACCCTATCCCTTACCTTCACCCTAACCCTAACCCAAACCCTCATCCTCACCCTAACCCTAACACTAACCCTGATCCTAACTCTAACCATCACCCTAAACCTCACCCTAATGATTACCCTCAACCTAACCCTAAAACTAACCCTAACACTCACCCTAATACTAACCATAAAACTAACCCTCAACCTCAGCCTAAATATCATGTTCAGCCTAACACTCACCCTCACCCTAAACATCACCCTAACCCTAACGTTCACCCTAACCCTAACCCTAACACTCACCCTAAACCTCACCCTCACCCTCACCTTCACACTAAGCCTAACCCTAACACTACCCCTAATCCTTAACCTAACTTTCTCCATCACCTTCACCCTAAACCTATCCCTACACCTGACACTAAACCTCACCCTCACCCTCACCCTAACACAAACCCTAAACCTAACCCTAAACCTCACCTGAAACCTAAACCTCAACCAAAACCTAATACTAACCCTCACCCTAACCCTAACAATCACAATAACCCTAAACCTCACTCTAATCATAAACCTACCCCTCAACCTAACACTCATCCTAAGCCTAAACCTAAACCTAATCCTCACCCTAACCCTAACCCTCACCCTCACCATAACCATCACCATCACATTAACACTCACACTAAGCCTAACCCTCACCCACACCTTAAGCCTCAACCTCACGCGAACCCTCACCCTCACCCTAACTCTCACCCTCAACCTAAACATCACCCGAACCCTAACCCTCACCTTAACCCTAACCCTAACCCTCACCCTAAGCCTAACCCTCAACCTGACCCTCAACCTCACCCTAATCCTAACATTAACCCTCATCCCTACCTAACCGAAACCCTCACCCTCAGCCTCACCCTAACCCTCACCCTCACCCTCACCCTAGCCCTCACCCTAACGCTAAAACCTAACCCTCACCCTCACACTCACACTCATCCTAACCCTAAGCCTAACTCTAATCCTAACCCTCACCCTCACCCTCACCTTCAAGCTAACCCTTAACCTCACCCTAACCCTTTCCCTAAACCTTAAACTCAACCTAACCCTCACCTCACCCTCACCCTAAACCTAACCCTAACCCTAACCCTCACCCTCACCCTCACCCTAACCGTAACCCTCACCTTCACCCTAAACCAAAACCTAACCCCAACCCTAACCCTCACCCTAACCATCACCCTAAACCTCACGATAACCCTAACCCTCACTCTCACCCTAACTCTCACCCTAACCCTTACCCTCACCCTAACCCTAACCCTAAACCTCACCCAGACCCAAACTTTAACGCTCAACGTCACCCTAAACCTAACCCTAATGCTCACCCTAAACCTCACCATCACCCAAACCCTAACCCTCAGTCTCACTCTCACGCATACCCACACCCTAACCCTCACCCTCAGCCTAAACATCACCCTAAGCCTAAACCTCCCCCTTATCCTAACCCTCACCCTCACCCTCACCCTCACCCTCACCCTTAGCCTAACCCTAATCCTAACTCTAACCCTCAACCTCACCTACACCCTCAACCTAACTGTAAACATATCCCTAATCCTAACCCTCAACCTCACCCTCACCCTAAAACTAACTCTAACGCTAACCCTAACCCTCACCCTAAACCTCACCCTAACCCTAATGCTAAGCTTAACCCTCAAACTAACACTAAACCTAACCCACACCCTTATCCTAAACTGAATCCTAACCTTAAACCTAACCCTCACCATAACCCTCACAATAAGACTAAGGCTGACCCTAACCCTCACTATCACCCTCACCCTCACCCTATCCCGAACCCTCACCCTCACCCTAACCCGAAACCTCACCCAAAACATCACCCTAAAACTAACCCTCATCCTAACCCTAACCCTAACCCTCACCCAAACCTTAACTCTCACCCTAACCCTCACCCTCACCCTAACCTCACCCTAACCCTAAACCTAAACCTAGCCCTTACCCTAACCCTAACCCTCACCCTATCACTCACGCTAACCCTAACCCTCACTCTCACCCTAACCCTCACCCTAACACTTACCCTCAACCTAACCCTTACCCTCAGCCTAACGCTCACACGAAACCTAAATCTCAGCTTAACCTTAACCCTAACCATGACCCTAACCCTACGCCTAAACCTCACCCTAAACCTAAACCTCACCGGCACCCTAGCCCTCAAACCAACCCTAATCCCAAGCGTAACCCTCATTCTTACCCTCACCCTCACCCTAAAACATACACCCACCCTCACCCTAACATTAACCCTTACACACACCCTAACCCTAAACCTCACCCTAACCCTGACCCTAAACCCTCACCTTCCCCCTAACCCTAATTCTAACCCTAAACCTCACCCTAACCCTAAGCCTAAGACTAATGCTAACTCTAACCCCCACCCTCACCATCATCCTAACCCTAAACCTATCCCTAACCTCACCCTATCCCTTAACTTCACCCTAACCCTAAACCAAAACCTCATCCTCACCCTAACCCTAACACTAACCCTGACCCTATCCCTAACCCTAAACCTAACCTCACCCTAAACCTAACCCTAACCCTAGCCCTTACCCTAACCCTAACCCTCACATTCACCCTCACACTCACCCTAACTCTAATCCTAACCCTAGCCCTCACCCTAAACCTAAACTTCACCCTCACCCAAACACTCAAACTAAGCCTAACCCAAACCCTAACTCTAATCCTAAACCTAACCCTCACCCTCACCCTCACACTCACCCTAACCCTCACCCTCACCCTAGCCCACACACTAACCCTAACCCTAAGCCAAACCCTAAACCTCAACATCACCCTCACCCTCAAACTCATCCTCAGGCTAACCCTATCCCTAACCCTAATCCTAAACCTAACCCTCACCCTAACACTCACGCTAACCCTAACCTTCACTCTCACACTAACCCTCACCCTAACACTGACCATCACACTAACCCTTACCCTCAGCCTAACGCTCACACTAAACTTAACCCTCACCCTAACCCTAACACTAACCATGACCCTAACCCTAAACCTCAGCCTTACCCTAACCCTTACCCTAACCCTAGCCCTCAAACCAACCCTAATCCTAACCCTAACCCTCATTCTTACCCTCACCCTCACCCTAAATCACACTCTAACCCTCGCCCTAACACTAACCCTAACCCACACCCTAAACCACACCCTCACCCTCACTTTCCCCCTAACCCTAATTCTAAGCCTAACCCTCACCCTCACCCTAAGCCTAAGCCTAATGTTAACTCTAACCCTCACCCTCACCGTCACCCTAACCCTAAACTTATCCCTTAACCTCACCCTATCCCTAACCTTCACCCTAACCCTAACCCAAACCCTCATCCTCACCCTAACCCTAACACTAACCCTGATCCTAACCCTAACCCTCACCCTAAACCTCACCCTAATGATTACCCTCAACCTAACCCTAACCCTAACCATAACCCTAATCCTCACACTAATCCCCACCATAACCCTAACCCTAAACTTCACCCTAATCCTCACCCTATCCCTAACCCTAACCCTAACACTCACCCTAATACTAACCATAAACCTAACCCTCACCCGCAGCCTAAACATCACCGTCAGCCTAACACTCACCCTCACCCTAAACATCACCCTAACCCTAACCTTCACCCTAACCCTAACCCTAACACTCACCCTAAACCTCACCCTCACCCTCACCCTAACACGAACCCTAAATCTAACCCTAAACCTCACCTTAAACCTAACCCTCAACCACAACCTAATCCAAACCCTCACCCTAACCCTAACAATCACAATAACCCTAACCCTCACTCTAACCATAAACCTACCCCTCAACCTAACACTCATCCTAACCCTAACCCTAACCCTCACCCTCACCATAACCATCACCATCACCCTAACACTCAAACAAAGCCTAAACCTCACCCACACCTTAACACTCAACCTCACGGGAGCCCTCACCCTCACCCTAACAATCACCCTCAACCTGAACATCACTCGAACCCTAACCCTCACCTTAACCCTAACCCTAACCCTCACCCTAAACCTAACCCTCACCCTGACCCTCACCCTCACCCTAATCCTCACATTAAAACTCATCCCTACCTAACCGAAACCCTCACCCTCACCCTAACCCTCACCCTAACCCTAACCCTAACCCTCACCCTTACCCTCACACTCATCCTAACCCTAAGCCTAACTCTAATCCTAACCCTCATCCTCACCCTCACCCTCAGCCTAACCCTCACCCTCACCCTAACCCTCTCCCTAAACCTTATCCTCACCCTAACCCTAACCCTAAACCTCACCCTCAACCTAAACCTAACCGTAACCCTAACACTAAACCTAACCCTCACCCTCACCCTCACCCTAAACCTAACCCTAACCCTAACCCTCACCCTCACCCTCACTCTAACCGTAACCCTCACCCTCACCCTAAACCAAACCCTAACCCCAACCCTAACCCTGACGCTAACCATCACCCTAAACCTCACGATAACCCTAACCCTCACTCTCACCCTAACCCTCACCTTAACGCTTACCCTCACCCTAACCCTAACCCTAAACCTCACCCAGACCAAAACCTTAACACTCATTGTCACATTAAACCTAACCCTAATGCTCACCCTAAACCTTACCATCACCCAAACCCTAACCGTCATTCTCACCCTCACCCATACCCTCACCCTAACCCTCTCCCTCAGCCTAAACATCACCCTAAACCTAACCCTCCCCCTTATTCTAAACCTCACCCTCACCCTCACCCTCAGCCTAACCCTAAACCTAACCCTAATCCTAACCCTAACGCTCAACCTCACCCACACCTTCAACCTAACTGTAAACATATCCCTAATCCTCACCCTGAAGCTCATGCTCACCCGAACCCTCACCCTAACCCTCACCCTAACCCTCACCCTAACCCTCACCCTAACTCTAATGCTTAGCTTAACCCTCAATGTAACACTAACCCTAACACACACCCTCATCTTAAACCGAAAGCTAACCCTAACCCTAACACTTACCATAACCCTCACAATAAGACTAAGGCTAACCCTAACCCTCATTATCACCCTCACACTCACTCTAACCCGAACCCTCACCCTCACCCTAACCCTCACCCAAAACATCACCCTAAAACTAACACTCACCCTAACCCTAACCCTAACCCTCACCCAAATCTTAACTCTCACCCTAACCTTCACCCTCACCCTAACCTCACGCTAACCCTAAACCTCACCCTATCCCTTACCCTAACTCTAACCCTCACCCTAACACTCACACTAACCCTAACCCTCACTCTCACCCTAACCCTCACCCTAACACTTACCCTCACCCTAACCCTTACTCTCAGCCTAATGCTCACACTAAACCTAAATCTCACACTAACCTTAACGCTAACCATGACCATAACCCTACCCCTAACCCTCACCCGCACCCTAGCCCTCAAACCAACCCTAATCCTAACCCTAACCCTCATCCTTACCCTCACCCTCACCCTAAATCACACACTCACCCTCACCCTAACCCTAACCCTAACCCACAACTTAACCATAAACCTCACCCTAACCCTAATCCTAACCCTCACCCTAAACCCTCACATTCCCCCTAACCATAATTCTAACCCTAAACCTCAACCTAACCCAAAGCCTAAGACTAATGCTAAATCTAACCTTCACCCTCACCTTAATCCTAACACTAAACCTATCCCTAAACCTCACCCTATCCCTTACCTTCACCCTAACCCTAACCCAAACCCTCATGCTCACCCTAACCCTAACATTAACCCTGACCCTAACCTTAAACCTCAACCTATCCTCACCCTAAACCAAACCCTAACCCTAGCCCTTCCCCTAACCATAACCCTCACATTCACCCTCACACTCACCCTAACCCTCATCCTAACTCTAGCCCTCACCCTAAACCTAACCCTAACCCTAAAACTCACCCTCACCCACACTCTCAAACTCAACCTAACACAAACCCTAACCCTAACCCTCACCCTCACCCTCACTCTCACCCTAACCCTCACCCTCACCCTAGCCCTCACACTAACCCTAACCCTAAGCCAAACCCTAAACCTCAACATCACCCTCACCCTCACCCTCAACCTCAGGCTAACCCTAACCCTAACTCTAATCCTAACCCTAACCCTCACCCTAACACTCACACTAACCCTAACCCTCACTCTCACCCTAACCCTCACCCTAACACTTACCCTCATCCTAACCCTTACCCTCAGCCTAACGCTCACACTAACCTTAATCCTCACTCTAACCCTGACGCTAACCATGACCCTAACCCCAACCCTAACCCTAAACCTCACCCTAACCCTAACCCTTACCCTCACCCTAGCCCTCAAACCAAACTTAATCCTAACCCTAACCCTCATCCTTACACTCACCCTCACCTTAACTCACACTCTAACCCTCACCCTAACAATAACCCTAACCCACACCCTAACCCTTACCCTCAACCTAACCCTAACCCTCACACTCACCCTCAATTTTCCACTAAACCTAATTCTAACCCTAACCCTCACCCTAAACATAAGCCTAAGACTAATGCTAACTCTAAACCTCACCTTACCGTCACCCTAACCCTAAAGTTATCCCTTAACCTCACCCTATCCCTAACTTTCACCCTAACCCTAACCCAAACATTCATCCTCACCCTAACACTAACACTAACCCAGATCCTAACCCTAACCCTCACCCTAAACCTCACCCTAATGATTACCCTCAACCTAACCCTAACTCTAACCCTAAAACTAATCCTCACACTAATCCTCACCCTAACCCTAAACTTCACCCTAATCCTCACACTAACCCTAACCCTAACCCTAACACTCACCCTAATACTAACCATAAACCTAACCCTCACCCTCAGCCTAAACATCACCGTCAGCGTAACACTCACCCTCACCCTAAACATCACCCTAACCCTAACCTTCACCCTAACCCTAACCCTAACACTCACCCTAAACCTCACCCTCACCCTCACCCTCACCCTAAGCCTAATCATAACCCTACCCCTAATCCTTAACCTAACCCTCTCCATCATCTTCACCCTAAACCTATTCCTACCCCTAACACTAACCCTCACCCTCACCCTCACACTAATACGAACCCTAAACCTAGCCCTAAACCTCACCTTAAACCTAATCCTCTACCACAACCTTATCCTAAACCTCACCCTAACCCTAACAATCACAATAACCCTAACCCTCACTCTAACCATAAACCTACCCCTCAACCTAACACTCATTCTAAGCCTAACCCTAAACCTAATCCTCACCCTAACCCTAACCCTAACCCTCACCATCACCATAACCATCACCATCACCATCACCCTAACACTCACCCTAAGCCTAACCCTCACCCACACCTTAACCCTCAACCTCACGCGAACCCTCACCCTCACGCTAACACTCACCCTCAACCTAAACATCACCCGAACCCTAACCCTCACCTTAACCCTAACCCTAACCCTCACCCTAAACCTAACCCTCACCTTGACCCTCACCCTCACCCTAATCCTCACATTAAGCCTCACCCCTACCTAACCGAAACCCTCAACCTCAGCCTCACCCTAACCCTCACACTCACCTCACCCTAGCCCTCAACCTAACGCTAACCCTAACCCTCACCCTCACCCTCACACTCATCCTAACCCTAAGCCTAACACTAATCCTAACCCTCACCCTCACCCTCATCCTCAGCCTAACCCTCAACCTCACCCTAACCCTCTCGCTAAACCTTACCCTCACCCTAACCCTAAACCTAAACCTCACCCTCAACCTAAACCTAACCTTAACCTTAACATTAAACCTAACCCTCACCCTCACCCTCACCCCAAACCTAACCCTAACCCTAACCCTCACCCTCACCCTCACAGTAACCCTCACCCTCACCCTAAACCAAACCCTAACCCCAACCTTAACCATCACCCTAACCATCACCCTAAACCTCACGATAACCCTAACCCTCACTCTCAACCTAACCCTCACCCTAACCTTTACCCTCACCCTAACCCTAACCCTAAACTTCACCCAGACCCAGACCCTAACCCTAACACTCACCCTAAACCTCACCCTAACCCTAATACTAAGCTTAACCCTCAACCTAACACTAACCCTAACCCACAACCTCATCCTAAATCGAACCATAACCATAACCCTAACCCTCACCATAACCCTCACAATAAGACTAAAGCTAACCGTAACCCTCACTATCACCCTAACCCTCACCCGAACTCTTACCCTCACCCTAACCCTAACCCTATCCCTAACCCTCACACTAAACCTAAACTTCACCCTAACCCTAACTCTAACCCTCACCCTAACTCTTATCCTTACCCTAACCCTCACCCTAAGCCTTAGCCTTGCCCTAACCCTCACCGTAACACTAACCGTATCACTAACCCTCAACCTAACCCTCACCGTAACAATCACCCTAACCCTAATCCTAACTCTCACACTAAGCTTAACCCTCAACCTAACACTAAACCTAATTCTCACACTCACACTAACCGTTAACCTCACCAGCACCCTAACACTCACCCTCACGCTAAATATTACCCTAACCCTAACCCTCACACTAAACTTAAGCCTACCCCTCAACCTAACCCTAGTGCTCACCCAAACCATGACCCTCAGCTTAACACTAAACCTAACCCTAATCCTAACGGTAATTCTGGCCCTCACCCTCACCCTCACCCTAACCCTAACCCTCACCCTAACCCTAACCCTCACCGTCACCCTCAGCCAAACAGTATCCCTAAACCTAATCCTAACCCTCCCACTCACCCTCACCGTAACCCTAAACATAACCCTCACCCTAACCCTAATGCTAACCCTCACCCTCACTGTCACCCTCACCCCTCACCCTCAGCCTAACCCTCACCCTCAACCTAACCGTCAACCTAACCCTCACGCTAATTCTCACCCTAACACTCATGATAACCCTAACACTCACTCTCACCCTAACACTCACCCTAACCCTTATCCTCAGGCTAACCCTAACCCTAAACCTAACCCTAACGTTCACACTAACCCTAACCCTCACCCTAACCCTAACCCTCACCCTAACAATCACCCTCATCCTAAACCTAAACCTAACCCTAACCCGTACCCTTACCCTCACACTCGCCCTAAGGCTAAACCTAAACCTCACTCTCACCCTAAACCTCATCTAAAGCCTTAACCTCACCCCAACCCTCACCCTAACCCTAACCCTCCAACTAAACCAAACCCTTACCCTAACCCTAACCCTAAACCTAACCCTAACTCTAACTCTAACCCTCATACTCACCCTCATCTTCACCCTCACCCTCAGCCTAACCCTAACCCTAATCCTAACGCTAACCCTCACTCTCACACAAAACCAAACCCTATGCCTAACCCTAACCCTCACCCTAACCCTAACCTGCACCCTGACGCTAACCCTCATACTAAACCTAACCCTAACACTAACCATAACCCTCAGACTAACCGTAACCTTCACCCTAACCCTACCCCTACCTCTCGCCCTATCCCTCATACTAACCCTGACCCTAACATTTATCCTAACCCTAACCATAACCTCACACTAACCCTAACCCTAAACCTTACCCTCACTCTCAACCTAATGGTAACCATAACCTTAAACCTAACCCTAACCCTAACAATAACCCTAAAGCTAACCCTAATGCTAACCCTCACCCTCACCCTAACCCTAACCCTCACACTAACCCTAACCCTCAATCTAACCGTAACCCTAAACCTAACACTAACCCTCACCCTCAACCTAATTGGAAATCTCAACCTAACCCTAAGCCTAACCCTAACCCTCTACCTAGCCCTCACCTAACACTAATCCTAACCCTAAACCTCACTCTAACCCTAACCCTAACCCTAACCCTATCTCTCACCATAACGGTAATCCTAACCCTAACCCTCACCCTACCCCTAAACCTAATCCTCAAGTTCACCCTAGCCCTCACCCTAAACATAATCATAACTCTAACCCTAATACTAAACCTAACCCTCACCCTAAACTTAACCCTAACCCTCACGCTAACCCTGATCCTAACCCTAACTTTAAACCTAACCATGAACCTCACCCTAACACTAAACCGAACCCTCACCCTCACCCTAACCCTTTGCCTTACCCTAACCCTAACTCTAAGCCTTAGCTCTGTTCTAATCCTCACGCTAATAATAACCCTATCACTAACCCTCACCCTAACCCTTACCCTAACCATCACCCTAACCCTAAACCTAACCCTAATCCTCACACTAAGGCTACCCCTCATCCTAACCCTAACCCTAGCTCTCATGCTAACCATCATCCTATCCCTAAAACTAACCATCCCCCTAACACTAACCCTAAACCTCACCCGCACACTAACCCTCTCCCTAACCATCACCCTCACCATAAACATCACCCTAACCCTAACCTCACCATAACGTTAAGCCTAACCCTCACCCTAACCCTACACACTCACCCTCACCCTCACCCTCCAGTTAAAACTAAACCTAAACCTAATCCTAACCGTAAATCTAGCCCTCACCCGAACCCTAAACCAAACCCTAACCCTCGCCCTAAACCTAACCCTCACACTCACCCTCAGCCTAACCCTAACCCTAACCCTGACCCTCACCCTAACCCTCACCGTCACAATAACCCTCACCCTAAACCTAACCCTCAACCTCACCCTAACGCTCAGCCTCTCCGTCAGCCTAACCCTGAAACTAATCCTACCAATCACATGCAACCTCACCCTAACCCCACCCTAGCCCTTATCCTAAACCTAACCCTCACCCTCATCCTAAACCTAACACTCACCCTATAGCTAACCCTCACTCACACCCTAAACCTCAGTCTCACCTGAACCCGAACCCTCACCCTAACCCTCACCCTAACCCTAACTCTCAACCTCACCCTCACCCTCACCCAAAATCTAAACCTCAGTCTCAACTGAACCCTCACCCTCATCCTAACCCTCACCCTAAACATCACCTAAACCTAACCCTCACCGTCACCATAACACTAGCCCTAAACCTCACCCTAATCCTAACCCTCACCCTCAAACTCACCCTCAGCCTAAGCCTAACCCTAACTCTAATCCTACCCCTAAACCTCACCCTCACCCTCAACCTAACCTTAACACTAACCCTCACCGTCACCCTCACCCTAACCCTAACACTCACCCTAACCCTAACCCTCATTCTCACCCTAACCCTCACCCTAAGACTTACCCTCACCCTAAACCTTAACCTCAGCCTAACTCTCACACTAATCCTAAACCTAATGCTAACCATGACCCTAATCCTAACCCTAAACCTCACCATAACGATAACCATAACCCGAACCGTAAACCTAATGCTAGCCCTTACCCTAACCCTAACCCTCACACTCACACTCACACTCGCCATAAACCCTCACCCTAACACTCACGATAACCCTAACACTCACCCTAACCCTTACCCTCACCCTAACCCTAAACCTAAACGTTACCCTAACCCTCACACTAAACATAACCCTCAACTGAACGCTAAACCTCACCATAACATTCACCCTAATCCTAAACCTAACTCTAAAACTAAGCCGCACCCTTACCTTCACACTCACCCTAAAGCTAACCCTAACCCTCACTCTCACCCTAAACCTCACCCTAAGCCTTAAACTCACACAACCCTCAACCTAACCCTAAAGCTCAAACTAAACCTAACGCTCACACTAACCCTAACTCCACCCCTCACCCTAACACTAGCCCTAAACCTCAGCCTAACCTTAAACCTAACCCTCATCCTCACCCTAGAGCTCACACTAACCCTAAACCTAAGCCTCAGCCTCACCCTCACCCTAAACCCGACACCACCCTTACCTTAACCTAAAGCTCACCCTAAACTAACCCTAACCCTCACACTAACCCTAACCCTCACCATAACCCTAACCCTACCCCTCAGCCTAACCCTCATCCTAATCCTAAACCTAACCCAAACTCTCACCCTAACCCTAACACTAACACTCACCCTAAACCTAAGCCTAACCCTAACCTTAACCCTAACCCTCACCCTCACCTTCAACGTAACCCTTTCCCTAAACCTAATCCTAACCCTAACCCTCACCCTCACCCTGTCTCTAAATTTAACCTTAACCCTAACTCTCACCCTCACTGTAACCCTAACCCTAAACCTATCCTTAAACCTCACCTTAGCCCTAATCCTCACCCTAACCCTAAGCAAAACACTCACCCTCACCATAACCCTAACCCTAACCATACCCTAACCCGCAACCTAAACCCAACCCTAATCCTAACCCTAACCCTCACCCTAATCCTAAAACTAACACTCACACTAAATCTAACCCTCACCCTTAGCCTAACATTAAACCTAACCAAAACCCTGAACCTAACCCTCACACTCACCCTTACTCTAAACATAAGCCTAACCCTAACACAACCCTAACCCTCACACTCACCCTCAGCCTCAACCTAACCCTATGCCTTACCCTAACCCTCACCCTCACCCTAACCCTAACCCTAACCTTAAACCTCACCCTAACCCTAACCCTAAGCCTCACCCTCACCTCACCCTCACCGTAATGCTAACCCTAACATTAACCCTAAACCTCACCATCACCCTCACCCTAAACCGAACCCGAACCCTCATCCTCACCACCACCTTCAACCTAAACCTAACCCTAATTTAACCGTAAACCTTACCCTCAACCTAACCCTGACCCTAACCCTTACTCTCACTCCAACCCTAAACCTAACCCTCATCCTCAACCTAACCCTAATCCTCACCCTAACCCTCACACTCAGCATAACCCTAACCCTAACCCTAACCCTAGCCCTCATCCTAACCCTCATCCTATCCCTAAACCTAACCCTCAACCTAACCCTAACACTAAACCTCACCAGCAACCTAACCCTCACCTTAACCCTCACCCTCACCCTAAACATCGCCCTCAACTTCACACTCAAACTAATCTTTAGCCTAACGCTCACCCACACCCTAGCCCTCACCCTCACCCTAACCCTAACCCTAAACCTAACCCCAACCCTAACCCTCACCATCAACCTCAGCCTAACAGTATCCCTAACCCTAATCCTAAACCTCACACTCACTCTCACCAAAACCCTAAACTTAACACTCACCCTAACACTAATGCTAACCATCACTCTCATACTCACCCTCAGCCTAACCCTAACAGTAACCCTAATCCTAACCCTCATCCTCACCCCTCACCCTCAGCCTAACCCTCACCCTCACCCCTCACACTCAGCCTAACCCTCACCCTCAACCTAACCCTAACCCTAACCCTCACCCTAACACTCACAATAACTCTAGCACTCACTTTCATCCTAACACTCACCCTAAACCTTTGCCTAACCCTAACCCTAAACCTAAACCTAACCCTAACCCTCACATTAACCCTAAAACTAGCCCTAAACCTAACCCTAACACTCACTCTCACCCTAACACTCACCCTCATCCTAAACCTCACCCTACCCTTTACCCTAACCTTCACCCTCACCTATACCTCACCCTAACCCTAACCCTAAGCATACCAATAAACCTAAACCTTACCATAATGCTAACCCGCTTCCTCACCCTATCCCTAACCCTAACCCTCACCCTAACACTAAGCCTTACCCTCACCCTCAGCCTAAACCTAACCCTAATTTAACTGTAACCCTCACGCTCACCCTCAATCTAACCCTGCCCCTAAACCTTAACCTCACCCCAACCCTAACCTCCACACTAACCCTAATACTCACCCTGAGCCTAACCCTAACCTTCACCCTAACCCTAACCCTCATACTCACCCCCACCTAAACCCTAATCTTAACCCTAACCCTAACCCTAACCCTAACCCTAACCCTCATCATAGCCCTCACCCTAACCCTAACCCTATCACTAACCCTAACCCTATCCCTCTCCCTGAACTTAACTCTAACCCTAACCCTCACCCTCACCTCACATTCACGGTAACTCTAAACTTAATCCTAAACCTCACCCTCAACCTAGCCCAAACCCAAACAGTAATGCTAACCCTCACGCTCATCCTCACAATCACACTCAACCTAACCCTGCCCATAACCCTTTCTCTTACCCCAACCCTAACCTCCACCCTAAACTTAACCCTCATCCTAACCCTAACCCTAACGCTAACCCTAACCCTCACCCTAAACCTAACCCTATCCCTCACCCTACCTCTCATACTAACCCTAAACCTAACCCTAATCTTAACCATAACACTAACCCTAAACCTCACCCCAAACCTAACCCTAACCCTCACACTCAACCTCACCCTCACCCTCGCCTTATCCGTAACCCTAACACTAACCCTAACACTATCCCTAAAACTAAACCTAATCCTAAACCTCACCCTCAACCTCACCTTAACAATAACAATAACCGTAACCCTAACCATAACCTTAACCCTCACCTGAAACCTAAACCTAACCCTCACACTCACCCTAACCCTAAACCTAACCCTAACCCTAACCCTCACCCTATAACTCACGGTAACCCTAACCCTCACACTCACCCTAACGTTCACCCTAAACCTTAACTTAATCCTAACCCTAACCCTAAGCCTAAGCCTAACCAGCACATTAACCCTCACCCTAACCCTATCCCTAACCCTAACCATCACCGTAACTCTCACCCTAACTCTAACACTAACACTAACCCTAACCCTAACCCTCACCCTAACACTATCTCTAACCTTAAACCTCACCCTCACCCTAACCCTAACCCTAAACCTAAACCTCTCCCTATGCCTAAGCCTAACAATCACCCTCACCCTCACCCTCACCGTAACCAAAACCATAACCCTAACAATAACCCTAACCGTAACCCTAACCCTAACCCTCTCCCTCATCATAAACCTATCCCTAACCCAAACCCTCACTCTCACCATAACACTCACCCTATCCCTAAACCTCACACTCACCCTAAATCTAACCCTCACACTCACCCTCACCCTCCACCTAACCCTAAACCTAATCCTAATGGTAACCATCACCCTCACAACTCAATCTAACCCTATGCCTAACCTTAACCCTCACCCTAACACTAATACTAACGTAAATCTAAACCTACCCTTAACCCTCACACTAACTGTAAACCTCACGCTAACTCTACCCCTACCCCTCACCCTATCCCTTTTCCTAATCCTAACCCTAACCCTAACCTTAACAATAACCCTAACCCTAAAACTCACCCTAACCCTAACCCTAAACCTCACCCTCACTCTCACCATCATCATAGCAGTAACCGTAACCATAACTCTAACCCTAAAAATTACTCTATACCTAACCCTAATCCTAAACCTCACACTCACCCTAAACCTAACCCAAACCCTCACCCTAACCCTAACCTTCATCCTAACCGTAACCCGAAACCTAACACTACCCCTCACCCTCACCCTAACCCTAAACCTCACCCTAACCCTAACACTAACCCTCACCCTGAACCTAGCCCTCACCCTAAACTAATTGTAACCCTAACCCTCACTCTAACCCTAACCCTAACCCTAACCCTAAATCTCACACTAACGCTAATCTTAACCCTAACCCTCACCCTAACCCTCACCCTTACCCTGACCCTAATAATTACCCTCACGCTAGCCCTCACCCTAACCCTAACCCTAATCCTAACCTCACCCTCACCCTAACCCTAACCCTAACCCTCAACCTAACCCTAACCCTAACCCTCAACCTCATCCTAAACCTAACCTTAACCGTAACCCTAACCCTCATGCTAACCCTCACACTAACCCTGAGGCTAACCCTAACCCTCACTCTCACCCTAACCCTCACCTTAAACCTTACCCTCACCCTAACCCTAACCCTAACCCTCACACTATACCTAACCTTCACCCTAACCCTAACCCTACCCCTCACCCTAACACTAAACCTAAGCCTCTCCCTAAACCTCATCCTAACCCTAAACCTCACCCTAACCCTAAACCAAAACCTAACCCTAACCCTAACCCTCACGCTAACCCTCACCATAACACTCACGATAACGCTAACACTCACTCTCACCCTAACACTCACCCTAACCTTAACCCTAACCCTAACCCTCACCCTAACCCTAACTCTCACCCTAACATACATCCTAATCCTAAACCTAACCCTAACCCTAACCCTCACCCTTACCCTCACACTCACCCTAAGGCTAACCCTAATCCTCACTCTCACCCTAACCCTCACCCTCACCATAACACTAAAATTAACCCTAACCCTAACCATCACACTAAACCTAAACCTCACCCTCACGCTAAACCTACCCTCACTGTAAACCTCACCCTAACCCTTAGCCTCACCCTAACCCACACCCTAACCCTAACCCTAAATCTCACCCCAACTCTAACCCTAACCCGAAACCTCACCCTAACCCTAACCCTAACTATAACCCTAAACCTCACCCTCACCCTAACACTAACCCTAACCCTCACCCTCAGCCTCACCCTCACCGCAAACTTAACCCTAACCATAACACTAACAATAACCCTAACATTAAGCCTAACCCTAACTCTAATCCTCACCCCCACAGTCACCCTCAGCCTAACCCTAAACCTAAACCTAACCTTAACACTACCCCTATCCCTAAACCTAACCCTAAATTTAACCCTTAACCTAACCCTAATCCTCAACCTCAACTGCACCCTAAACCAAACCCTAACCCTAACCCTCACCCTAACTCTCAGCCTAAACCTAAACCTAATCATAAGCAACACACTCACCCTCACCCTAACACTAATCCTAAACCTAACCCTATCGCTAACACTAACCATCACCCTAACCCTTACCCTAACCCTCACCATAACCCTAACCCTAACCCTAAACCTCATCCTAAACCTGACACTAATCAAAACCCTAACCCGAACCCTAACCCGAACCCTAACCCGAACCCTCATGCTCGGCCTAAGCCTAAGCCAAAGCCTAACCCTAACCCTCACACTAACCCTAAACCTAAACCTAACCCTAATTCTAACACTAAATCTCACCCTCACCCGCACCCTAACACTAAATCTAACCCTAACCCTAACCCTAACAATAACCCTAACCCTCACCCTAACCATAATCCTCACCCGAACCCTAAACCTCACCCTAACACTTGCCCTCACCCTACCACTAACCCTAACCCTAACACTAACCCTCACAATAACCCTAACCCTAACCTCACCCTAAACAGAACCCTCACCCGAACCCTCAACCTAAGCCTAATCCTCATGCTCAACTTAACCTAACCCTAACCATAATCTTCACCCTAACCCTAACCCTCATCCTAACACTTACCCTCACCCTAACACTAATCCTAATACTAAACCTAACCCTAACCCTAAACCTCACCCTCACAGTAACCTTAACCCTAACCCTCACCCTAACCATTACCCTCACCCTAAACCTAACCCTCCCCCTAACACTTACTCTCACATTAACACTAACCGTAACCCAAACACTAAACCTCACAATAACCATAAACATAACCAAAACCCTAAACCTCACCCTAACACTAACCCTAAACCTCAACCTAACCCTAGCCCTAACCCTAACCCTAACACTCATCCTCATGGTAAACCTCACACTAAACCTAACACTAATCCTCAATCTAACCCTCACCCTCAACCTAACCCTAACACTAACCCTCAACCTAACCCTAAACCTCACCCTTACTGTAACGCTCACCCTCAGCCTAACCCTTAACTTACCCTTACTCTGACCCCCATCCTAACCCTTATCCTATGCCTAAACCTCACCGAAACACTAACTCTACCCCTAAACCTCACCCTCACCCTAATCCTAACTCTAAATCTAACCCTAACACTAAACCTCACACTAACACTAACCCCAAACCACACGCTCAACCTCACGCTCAGCTTAAACCTAAGCCTAAGCCAAACCCTTACCCGAAACCTCACCCTCACCCTAGCGTTCACCCTAACACAAATCATAACCCTAACCCTAACCCTAAGCCTAACCCTCACCGTAACCCTAACCCCAAACCTAACCCTCACCCTCACCCGCACCTTAAACCTAACTCTAACCTTAAAACTCACCCTCACCCTAACCCTAAACCTAACACTAAACCTCACCCTAAACCTAACCCTAAACCTCACCCTCACCCTAGCCCTCACCCTGACCCTAATCCTAACCCTAACCCTCATCCTAACCCTCCCCATAACCCTAAACCTCACCCTCACACTAACCCTAAACCTAACCCTCACCCTCAGCCTCACCCTCACCGCAAACTTAACCATAACCATAACACTAACATTAACCCAAACCCTAAGCCTAACCCTAACCCTAACTCTAATCCTCACCCACACAGTCACCCTCAGCCTAACCCTAACCCTAACCCTAACCTTAACACTACCCCTATCCCTAAACCTAACCCTAAATTTAACCCTTAACCTAATCCTAATCCTCAACCTCACCTGCACCCTAAACCAAACCCTAACCCTATCCCTCACACTAACTCTCAGACTAAACATAAACCTAACCATAAGCCTCACAGTCACCCTCACCCTAACCCTAATCCTAAACCTAACCCTATCCCTAACCCTAACCCTCACCCTAACCCTCACCCTAACCCTAACCCTAACCCTAAACCTCATCGTAAACCTGACACTAAGCATAAGCCTACCCCTCATCCTAATCCGAACCCTAAACCTCACTCTCATGCTCAGCCTACCTAAGCCTAAGCCTAACCCTCACCCTAACCCTCACCCAAACACTAACCCTCACCCTCACCCCAACCCTCAGCCTAACCCTAACCATAACCCTAACCCTCACACTCACACTCACTCTAACCATAACCCTAATCCTAATCCTAACCCTAATCATACACTCAGCCTCAGACTAACCCTCAGCCTAACCCTAACCCTAAACCTAACACTAACCCTAAACCTAACCCTAACTCTAACCCTAAACTTCACCCTAAAGCTAACCCTTAACGTCAACCTCGACCTAGCCCTTACCCTAACCCGAAACCTAACCATAACCCTCATCCTAACCCTTCCCCTAAACCTAACCCTCACCCTCAACGTCACCCTCAGCCTAACCCTAAGCCTAACCCTAAACCTAACCCTAATACACACAATCACCCTCACCCTCAACCTAATCCTATCCCTAAACCTAACCCTAACCCTAACCCACCCATTAACTCTCATCCTAACCCCAACCCTAACACTAACCCTAACTCTCAACCTAACCATCACCCTAACCTTAACTCTAACCCTAAACCTCACCCTCACCCTAACCCTAACACTAACTCTAACCCAAACCCTAAACCTCACCCTAACCCTAACCCTAACCCTCACCCTCACTCTCACCATAAGCTTAACCCTAAACCTAACCCTAACAATAACCCTAATCCTAAACCTCACCCTAACCATAGCCCTCACCCTAACCCATACCCTAACCCTAACACTTACCCTCACCCTAACACTAACTCTAACCCTAACACTAACACTCACACTAATCATAACCCTCACCCTAATCCTAAACCTCACCCTAACCCTTACCCCAACCCTCACCCTCACCCTAGCCCTCACCCTAACACTAATCCTAAACTTAAACCTCACCCCAACCCTAACCCTAAACTTAACTCTGAACCCCACCCTAACCCTAACCCTAACCCTCACCCGCACCCTCAACCTCACTGGACCTCTAACCTTAACACTAAACCTAACCCGAACCATCACCCTAACCCTAACCTGAACCCACACCCTCAACCTCAGCCTAACTCTAAGCCTAACCCTAAAGCTCAACCTAAACCTCACCCTAACCCTAAACTTCACCCTCACCCTCAACCTCACGGTAACTCTAAACCTAACCCTAACAATAACACTAACCCTAACCCTAAATCTAACCCTCACCCTCAGCCTCACCCTCACCGCAAACTTAACCCTAACCATAACACTAACAATAACCCTAACCATAACACTAATCCTAACCCCCGCCCTCACCCTCAGCCTAACCCTAAGCCTAACTCTAACCCTAACCCTCACCCTAAATCTAAGCCTAACCATAACCCTAAACTTAACACAAACCCTAACCCTAAACCTAGCCCTAAATCTAACCCTAAACCTAAACATAATCCTCAGCCTCACCCTCACCCTAATCTAAACCCTAACCCTAACCGCAACCTAACTCTAAGTCTAACCCTAACCCTAAACCTCACACTCACCCACACCCTAACCCTAATCCTTAACCTAAACCTATCCCTAACCCTAAACCACATCCTAACCCTAAACTTAAGCTTAACCCTACCTCTCACCCTAACACTAACCCTAAACCTCACCCTAACCCTAACCCTCACCCTCACCCTCACCCTCAAACTCACCCGCACCCTCACACTCACAGTAACTCTAACCCTAACCCAAACCCTAACCCTAACACTAAACGTCACCCTAACCCTAACCCTAAACATCACACTCAAACTAGCCCTCACAATAACCCTAATCCTAACCCTAACCCTCATCCTAACCCTCCTCATAACCCTAACCCTAACCCTCAACCTAACCCTAACCCTCATCCTCACCCTCAACTTCAGCCTAACCCTAAGCCTAACGCTAAGCCTAACCCTAAACCTAACCCTAACCCTCACACTCACCCGCTCCCTCACCCACACAGTAACTGTAAACCTAACCCTAACCCTAACCCTAAACCTAACTCTCACCCTCACCCTCACCCTAACAATAACCCTATACCTAACCCTCACCCTACCCCTCCACCTAACCTTATATCTAACCCTAAACCTCACCCTCACCATAACCCTAACAATAACCCTAAACCCCACCCTAAACCTTACCTTATCCCTAACCCTAAACCCCACCCTAACCGTAAACCTAACCCTCACTCTCACCCTCACCCTCACCATAACTCTAACACTAACCCTAACAATAACACTAACCCTAACCTTAACCATCACCCTAACCCTAATACTCACACCCACGCAGATGCTCAGCCTAACCCTAAGTCTTAGCCTACCCCTCAAACTAACCCTCACACTCACGCTCATGCTCAACCTAACCGTAACCCTAACCTCACCCTAACCCTCCCCCAAACCCTAACACTAACCCTAAACCTAACCCTCACCGTAACCCTAACCCTAACCCTAATCCTAAACCTCACCCTAACACTAACCTTCACTCTCACTCTCAACCTCACTGTAAATCTAACCCAAACCCTAACAATAACAGTAACCCTAACCCTAACCCTAACCCTAACCAAAACCCTCACCCTTAGCCTCACGCTCACTGAAAACTTAACTCTAACCATAACACTAACAATGACCTTACCCTAACCCTAACCCTAACCCTAATCCTCACCCCCAACATCTCCCTCACCCTAACCATAACTTAACCCTAAACCTAAACGTAACCCTAACCCTCACCGAAAACCTAAACCTAACCTTAACCCTAACACAAACCATAACCTTAAACCAAAACATAAACCTAACGCTAATCCTCAGTCTCACCCTCACCCTAACCAAAACCCTAACCCTAAACCTCACCCAAACCCTAAGCCTAACCCAACTCTAACCCTCACACTCACCCTCACCCTAACCCAAATGCTAAACCTAACCCTATTGTAACCCTAAACTTCACCCTAGCCCTCACCCTAAACCTAAACCTAAACCTCATCCTAACCCTCACCCTCACCCTAAACCTAATCCTAACCCTAACCCTAACCCTAACACTCAACCTTACCTTAACCCTCACCCTAACACTAAACTTAACCTGAGCCCTAACTCTCAAGCTAACCTTAAACCTAACCCTCAACCTAAAGCTAACCCTCACCCTCACCCTCTCCCTCAGCCTAAACCTAAGCCTAAGCCTAACCCTAACGCTAAACCTCCCACTCACCCTAAACATTACCCTAATCCTAATCCTAACCCTAAGCCTAACCCTCACCCTCACCTTAACCCTCACCCTAACCCTAACTCTAACACTAACCCTAATCCTAAACCTCAACCTCAGCCTCACCCTTACCCTAAATCGAAACCTAAACCTAACCCTCACCCTAACCCTAACCCTAACCCTAAACCTGACCCTAACCCTAACCCTAAACCTCACCCTCAGCCTAGCACTCACTCTAATCCTAATCCTAACCCTCATCCTAACACTCACCCTAACACTAACCTAACCCTCACCCTCACCCTCACCCTAACACTAAACCTAACCCTAAGCCTCAACCTAACCCTAAACCTCACCCTCACCGTAACCCTTACCCTAACCCTCACCCTAAACATAAACTTAACCCGAATCCTAACTCTCACCCTAATTCTAACCCTAACCCTAACCCTCACCCTAACCCTAACCCTAAACCTCACCCTCACCCTAGCCCTCACCCTAAACCTAATCCTAACCCTAACCCTCATCCTAACCATCCCACTAACCCTTACCCTAACCCTCACGCTAACCCTTACCATCACCCTCAACCTCACCCTCACCCTCAGTGTAACCCTAAGCCTAATCCTAACCCTAACCCTAACCCTAACCCTAACAGTCACACTAACCCTTACCCTAATCCTAATCCTAACCCTAACCCTCACCCTCACCCTCAGCCTCACCTTAAGCTTAACTCTAACCCTAAAACTCACCCTCAACCTAAACCTAACCCTAACCCTAAACCTCACCCTCACTCTAGCTCTCACCCTAACACTAATCCTAACTCTAACAATCATCCTAACCCTCCCCATAACCCTAAACCTAACCCTCACCCTAACCCTAATCCTCAAAGTCCAGTGCAAACTGAACAGACCAGCAAAGATTCAGATTTCCAATCAGGTGGTCATATTTCCAACTCCACTACTTGTGACTTGGAGAGATCACATAGACTTGTTGTATCTTAGCTGCCATGTCATAAGCAGAGAATATAATAACTCCCTTCTCCTATTTGTGGATGTTGTTGTTGTTTTAATGGTTGTGTGTGGTGGAAGTACTGGGTTTTAAAGCTTGTACTTTAGTCTTTGTGTTCATGGCTGGTACTCTACCACTTGAGCCACAGATCCACTGGTGGCTTTTTGCTGCTTAATTGGAGTAAGAGACACAGGGACTCACCCTCACCCTCAGCCAAACCCTAAGCGTAACATTAATACTAACCCTAACTCTAACCTTCACACTCACCCTAACCCTAACCCTAATCTTAACCCTGAACCTCACCGTAACCGTAAACTTGACCTTCACCCTAGCACTCACCTTAACCCTAATCCTAATCCTAACCCTCATCCTAACCCTCCCCATAACCCTAAACCTAACCCTTACCCTAACCCTAACCCTCAGCCTCACACTAACCCTCATCCTAAATCTTACCCAAACCCTAAACCTCATACTAAACCTGACACTAATCATAACCCTAACCCTCACCTTAACCTGAACCATAATCCTCACCCTCATGCTCGGCCTAAGCCTAAGCCTAAGCCTAACCCTCACCCTAACCCTAACCCTAACCCTAACTCTAACGCTAAATCTCACCCTCACCCTCACCCTAACACTAAATCTAACCCTAACCCTAACACTAACAATAACCCTAACCCCCACCCTAACCATAATCTCACCCTAACCCTAAACCTCAACATAACACTTGCCCTAACGCTACCACTAACCCTTAAAATAGCCCTAACCCTAAGCTCACCCTAACCAGAACCCTAACACGAACCCTCAACCTAAGCCTAATCTTCATGCTCAACTTAACCCTAACCCTAACCATAATCCTCACCCTAACCCTAACCCTCATCCTAACACTTACACTCACCCTAACACTAACCCTAATCCTAATCCTAACCCTAACCCTAACCCTCACCCTCATCCTCACCCTCACCGTAACCCTAAGCCTTACGCTAACAATAACCCTAACCCTTACCCTAACCCTCACCCTAACCATAACCCACACCATAACCGTAAGCTCACCCTAATACCCTCACCCTAACACTAACCCTAACCCGAACACTAACCCTCACACTAACCCTAACCATCACCCTAACCCTAAACCTCACCCTATCACTAACCCTAAACCTCAACCTCAACTTAGCCCTCACCCTAGTCCTAACCCTCATCCTCACCCTGAACCTCAAACTAACCCTAACACTTATCCTCAATCTAACCCTCACCCTCACTCTAAACCTAACCCTAACCCTCACCCTAACCCTAACCTTCGCCCTTACCATAACCCTCACCCTCAGTCTACCCCTCAAATTTACCCTTACCGTTACCCCCACCCTAAACCTGACCCTAACCCTAACCCTCACCCTAACCCTAACCCTAACCCCTAAACCACACCCTCACTCTAATCCTAACTCTAACCCTAAACCTAACACTAAACCTCACCCTAACTCTAACCCTAACACTTATCCTCAACCAAACGCTCAGCCTAACCCTAAGCCTAAGCCTAACACTTACCCTAAACCACACCCTCACCCTAGCCCTAACCCTAACACTAATCCTAACCATAACCCTCATCATAACACTCACCCTAACCCTAACCCTAAACATCACCCTAAATCTAAGCCTCACACCCACCCTCACCCTCAGCCTAAACCTAAGCCTATGCCTAACACTAACCCTAACCCTCACACTCACCCTCACCCTAAACCTAATCCTAACACTAACTCTAACACTAACCCTAAACCTCCACCTAACCCTCACCTTAACCTTAACCCTAAAACTAACCCTAACCCTAACCCTGACCTAACCCTCCAACTAACCCTAAACCTAACCCTATACCTCACCCTCACCCCAACCCTGGACCTAACCCTCACCCTCACCCTCACCCTCACCATAACTCTAACCCTAACCCTAACAATAACACTAATCCTAACCCTAAACCTAACCCTAACCCTAACCCTAATGCTAACACTCATCCTCACCCTAACCCTAATCCTAACTCTCACCCTAACCCTAACCCTAACACAAACCCTAAACCTAACCCTCAACCTAACACTCACCCTAACCCTAACTCTAACCCTAAAACTCACCCCCACCCAAAACCTAACTCTAACCCTAATGCAAACCCTAAACCTCACCCTAACCATAACCGTAACCCTCACACTCACCCTCACCGTAACCTTAACCCTAAACCTAACCCTATCAATTACCTTAACCCTAAACTTAACCCTCAACCTAACCATAAACCTCACCCTAACCGAAATCCTTACCCTAACACATATCCTCACCCTAACACTAACCCTAACCCCAACACGAACACTCACACTAGCCCTAAACTTAACCTCACCCTAACCCTAACCGTAACCCTAACCCTCACCCTAACCCTAACCCTCACGCTAAACGGCACCCTAACCCTAACCTTAAATCTCACCCTAACACTAACCCTCATCCTTACACACTCACCATAACACTAAACCTAATCCTAATCCTAACCCTAACCCGAAACCTCACCCTCACCCTCACCGTAACCCTAACCCTAACCCTAACACTAACAATAAACCTAACCCTAACCCTAACCCTCACCCTAAACATAACCCTCACACTAAACCTAACCCTCACCCTAACACTTTCACCCTAACACTAACCGTAACCCTAACACTAACCCTCACACTAGCCCTAACCATCACCCTAACCCTAAACTTCACCCTAACACTAACCCTAAACCTCAACCTCACCTTAGCCCTCAGCCTAACCCTAACCCTCATCCTCACCCTAAACCTCACACTAACCCTAACACTTATCCTCAATCTAACCCTCACTCTCACTAACCCTAACCCTAAACCTCACCCTAACCCTAACTCTCACCCTTACCATAAACCTCACCCTCAGCCGAACCTGAACTTTAACCTTACCGTCACACCCACCCTGACCCTCACCTTAACCCTAACCCTCACCCTAACCCTAACTCTACCCCTAAACCTCACCTTCAACCTAACCCTAACTCTAACCCTAACTCTAACACTAAACCTCACCCTAACCCTAACCCTAACCCTTATCCTCAACCAAAGTCTCAGCCTAAACCTAAGCCTAAGCCTAAAACGTACCCTAACCCACACACTCACCCTAGCCCTCAACCTAACCCTAATCCTAACCATAACCCTCATCCTAACCCTCACCCTAACCCTAAAACTAACCATCACCTTAATTCTAATCCTCAACCCCACCCTCATACTCAGCCTAACCCTAAGCCTGAGCCTAAGCCTCAACCTCACCCTAACCCTCACCCTCACCCTCACCCTAACCCTAATCCTAACCCTAACTCTAACACTAACCCTAAACCTCAACCTAACACTCACCCTAACCTTAAACCTAAAACTAACCCTAACCCTAACCGTCGACCTAACCCTCCAACTGACCCTAAACCTAACCCTAAACCTCACCTCACCATAACCCTAATCCTAACCCTAAACCTAAAGCTCACCCTAACCGTAAACCTAACCCTAACCCTCACCCTAACCCTAAAAACTACCCCTCAGCCTAACGCTAACCCTCACCATTAACTCAACTCTGTTGCTAACACAAATGCTCACTCTCAACCTAAGCCTCAGCCTAACCCTTACCTTCACCATAACCCTATCCCTTACCCTCTCTCTAACCCGCACCCTACACTTTCCCCCCACCCTAAGCCTAACCCTAACCCAAACCCTAAACCTAACCCTAACCTTCACCCTAACCCTCACCCTAACTCTCACCCTAACCTAACCCTAACCCTCACCCTAACCCTCACCCTAACCCTAAACGTAACCCTAACCCTCACCCTCACCGGAACTGTCATCGTAAACCTTACCCTCACCCTATCCCTAAACCTAACAATAACCCTCACCCTAACCCTACCCCTCACCCGAACCCTCACTCTCAACTTCACCCTCACCCTAAACATCACCCTAACCCTAAACCTCAACCTAACCTTAACCCTCACCGTCACATTAACCCTCACCCTCATATTAACCATAACTCTAACACTCAACCCCACCCTAAACCTCAGCCTAACCCTAAGCCTAACCCTAACCCTAACCCTCCCTGTAAACCTAACAGTAACACTAAAAGTAACACTAACACTGACCCTAAACCTAAGCCTAACCCAAACCCTAACCCTAATCCTCACCCTAACCATAAGCCTAAACCTATCCTTAACCCTAACCCTCACACTCACTCTCACCCTAACCCAAATCCTAAACCTAACCGTATCATTAACCCTAACCCTCAACTTAACCCTCATACTAGCCCTCACCCTAAACCTAACCCTAACACTCACCCTAACCCGAACCCTAACCCTCTTCCTCATGCTCAGCCTAAGCTTAAGCCTAAGCCTAAGCCTAACCCTAACCCTAAACTTCACCCTATCCCTAACCCTAACACTAACCCTAACTCTAACCCTAAATGTCACCCTCACACTAAGCCCAACTCTAACTCTGACCCTAAACCTAAACCTAACCCTAAAACTAATCCTCACCCTAACATATACCCTCACCCTAACACTAACCCTAACCCGAACACTAACGCTCACACTAACCCTAACCATCACCCTAACCCTTAAACTCACCCTAACACTAACCCTAACCCTCACCCTCACCCTAGCCCTCACCCTAAACCTAACCCTCATCCTCACCCTAAACCTCACACTAACCCTAACACTAACCCTCAATCTAACCCTCACCCTAACCCTAACCCTAACCCAAACCCGAACCCTAACCCTAACCCTCACCCTTACCGTAACCCTCACCCTCAGCTTAACCCTAACCCTCACCCTTACCGTAACCCTCACCCTCAGCTTATCCCTCATCTTTACCCTTAGTGTCACCCGCACCACAACCCTCACCCTAACCCTAACTCTCACTCTAACCCTAACTCTACCCCTAAACCTCATCCTCACCCTAACCCTAACTCTAAACCTTACCCTAACACTAAACCTCACCCTAAACCTGTCCCTAACCCTCACACTCAACTTCACCCTCAGCCTAACCCTAAGCCTAAGCCAAATCCTAACCCTAACCCTCACACTCACCCTCACCCTAACCCTAATCCTAACCCTAACCCTAACCCTAACCCTAAACCTCAACCTAAACCTCACCCTAACCTTAACCCTAACCCTAACCCTAACCCTAACCCTCACCATAAACCTAACACTCATCCTCACCATAAAACTCACACTAACACTTACCCTAACCATAACACTAACCCTAACCCTAACACTAACCCTAACACTAACCCTAACCATCACCCCAATGCTAAACCGCATCCTAACCCAAACCCTAACTCTAACCCTCACCCTCACCCTAGACCTCACCCTAACCCTAATTCTATCCCTAGACCCTCACCCTAACCCTAACACTCATCCTCACCCTAAACCTCACACTAACCCTAACTCTAACCCTAATCCCCAATCTAACCCTCACCCTAACCCTAAACTTAACCCTAAACCTCACCCTTATCTTAACCGTCACGCTCAGCTTAACCCTCAACTTAACTCTTACCATCATCCTCACCCTAACCCTAAACCTCATCCTAACCCTCACCCGAACCGTAAACCTCAACCTCACGCTCAGCCTAAACCTATCCCTAAGCCTAACACTTAACCTAACACTGACCCTCACCCTAGCAATCACCCTAACCCTAAACCTAATCCTAACCCTCACCTTAACCCTAACCCTAACCATCACCCTAACCCTAATCCTCACCCCCACCCTCACGCTCAGCCTAAACCTAATCCTAAACCTAACCCTAACCCTAACACTAAACCTCAACCTAACCCTCACCCAAAACTTATCCCTAACAATAACCCTAACCCTCACCCTCGACCTAACACTCCAACTAACCCTAAATCTAACTCTAAACCTCACCGTCACCATAACCCTAATCCTAACCCTAAACTCACCCTAACCCTAACCCTAACCCTCAACTTCACCCTCACCCTCACACTCTCCATAACCCTAACCCTAACCTCAATAAGAACACTAATTCTAACCCTAATCCTAAATATCACCTTAACACTAACCCTAACCAAAACACTAACCCTCACTCTAACCCTAAACTTAACCGAACCCTAACTCTCACCCTAACACTAACCGTAATCCTCACACTAACCCTAACCCTCACCCTCACCCTCACCCACAGCCTAAGCCTAAGACTAAACCTAACCATAACCATAAACGTCACACTCACCCTAACCTTACCCTAATCCTAATCGTAATCATAAGCCTAACCCTCAACATCAACCTAACACTCAACCTAACCCTAACTCTAACACTAACCCTAACACTAACCCTCACGCTAACCCTAACCCTAACCCTCAACCTAACAATAACCCTCACGCTCACCGTAACACTTACCCTAACCCTCACTCTAACCCTAAACTTAACCGAACCCTAACTCCCACCCTAAACCTAACCCTCACCCTCGCCGTAACCCTAACACTCACCCTAATCCTCAGCCTAACCCTAACTCTACACCTAAACCTAAGCCTCACCCTAACGCTAAATCTAACCCTAACCCTAACACTAAACCTCACCCTAACCCTAACCCTAACCCTCAAACTCACCCTAACCCTAACCCTAATCCAAATCCTAACCCGAAACCTATTCCTCAACTTCACCCTCAGCCTCACCCTAACCCTAATTCTAAACCTAAACTTCACGCTCACCCTAACCCTAACGCTAACAGTAACCATAACCCTAACCCTAACCCTCCCCCTAACTCTCACCGTAACACTAACATTAACACTAACCCTAAACCTCAACCTAACCCACACCAGAACCCTAACTCTAAACCTAAACCTCACCCTCACCCTAACCCTCAGTCTAACACTTACACAAATCGTAAAAATCACCCTAACCCTAATCCAAACCATCACCCTAACCATAAACCTCACCCTAAACCAAACCCTTATCCTAACACTTAACATCACCCTAACCCTCACCCTAAACCTCAACCTAACCCTCACCCTGACCCCAACACTAACCCTAACCCTAAACTCACCCTAATACTCCCCCTAACCCTAAACCTCACCCTCAAACTACCCCTAACCCTAAACCTAAACCTCAACCTAAAGGTCACACTAACTCTAAACCTCAACTTCACCCTCAAACTCACTATAACTCTAACCCTAAAACTAACCGTAAACATAACCATAACACTCACTCTAAGCCTTACCCTCACCACAAACTTAACCCTAACCATAACACTAACAATAACCCTAGCCCTAACCGTAACCGTAACCCTCACCATAACCCTAACCCTAACCCTATCCCTAAGCCTAACCCTAACCCTAACTCTCACACTCACCCTCAACCTAACCCTAATCCTAAACCTAACGCTAGCCTAAACCTAACCCTCACCATAACCCTCACACTAGCCCTCACCCTAACCCTAAACCTAACCTTAAAACTCATCCTAGCACTTACCCTAACCCTAAACCTAATCATCAACCTCACCCTAACCCTAAACCTCAGCCTCAACCTCAACCTCAACATAACCCTAAGCCTAACCTTAAACCTAAACTTAACCCTCAAAATCACCCTATTCTTTACCCTAATCCTAAACCTAACCCTAACCCTACCTTGCACCCTCAGCCTCAACTTAACCCTAACTCTAACCCAAAACCTCACCCTCACCCTAACCCTAACACTAAACCTAAACCTCACCCTAACCCTAACCCTAAACCTCACCCTCACCCTAGCCCTCAACCTAACCCTAATACTAACCCTAAACCTAAACGTAACCCTCCCCATAACCCTAACACAAAACCTCACCTAATCCTCACCCTCACCCTCACCCTCACCCTCAGCCTAACCCTAAGTCTAACCCTAACCCTAACCCTCACACTCACCCTAACCCTAACCCTAATCCTAATCCTAACCCTAAAACTAACCCTCACCCTCAACCTAATGCTCACCTTAATAGTAACCCTAACCCTCAACTTCTGCCTCACTCTAACCCTAATTCTAACCCGAAACCTAACCCTAACCCTAACCCTAACCCTATCCCTAAACCTCATCCGACCCATAACACTAACCCTCACCCTCACCCTCACAGTAACCGTAACCCTAACCCAAACCCTCACCCTAACAAGTACCCTCATCATAACACTTACCCTCACCCTAACACTAACCCTCACACTAACCCTAATCATCACCTTAACCCTAAACCTCACCCTAACACTATCCCTAAACCTTACCCTCACTCTAGGTCTCACCCTAACCCTAACTCTCATCCTCACCCTAAACCTCAAACTAACCCTAACAATAATCCTCAATCTAATCCTCATCCTCACCATAACCCTAAACCTAACCCTAACCCTAACACTAAACCTCACCCTAACCCTAACCCTAACCCTCAAATTAACCCTAAACTTCACCCTCACCCTCACCCTCAGCCTAAACCTAAGGCTAACCCTAACCCTAACCCTAACCCTCACACTCACCCTAACCCTAACCCTAATCCAAATCCTAACCCTAACCCTAATCCTCCCCTTCACCCTCAGCCTCACCCTAACCCTAATTATAAACCTAAAATTCACCCTCAACCTAACCCTAACGCTAACACTAACCATAACCCTAACCCTAACCCTTAACCTCCCTCTAACTCTCACTGTATCCCTAACCCTAAAACTAACCCTAAAACTCAACCTAACCCTCACCAGAACCCTAACTCTAACCCTAAACCTCACCCTCACCCTCACCCTCACTCTAACACTTACCCAAATCCTAAAACTCACCCTAACCCTAATCCAAACACTCACCCTAAACATAACCCTCACCCTAAACCAAACCCTCACCCTAACACTTACCATCACCCTAACCCTCACCCTAAGCCTCACACTCACCCTCACCCTAAACATAATCCTAAACCTAACCCTATCCCTAAACCTCAACCTAACCCTCAACCTCACCCTAACACTAACCCTAACCCTAAACCTCACCCTAACACTCCCCCTAACCCTAACTCTAAACCTAAACCTCACCCTCAACCTACCCCTAACCCTAACCCTACACCTCAACCTAAAGGTCACACTAACCCTAACCCTCACCGTCACACTCAAACTCACTGTTACTCTAACCCTAAACCTAACAATAACACTAAACCTAACCCTAACCCTACCCTAAACATAACCGTTACCCTCAATCTAAGGCTCATCCTCACCACAAACTTAACCATAACCATAACACTAACAATAACCCTAGCCCTAACCCTAACCATAACCCTCACCATAACTCTAACCCTAACCCTAATCCTAAACCTAACCCTATCCCTAAGCCTAATCCTAACCCTAACTCTCACACTCACCCTCAACCTAACGCTAATCCTAAACCTAACCCTAGGCCTTAACCTAAAACACCCCATAACCCTCAGACTAACCCTCACCCTAACCCTAATCCTAACCCTAAACCTCATCCTAGCACTCACGCTAACCCTAAACCTAACCCTCACCCTCACCCTAACCCTAACCCTCACATTCACCCTCAACTTCAGCATAACCCTAAGCCTAACTCTAACCCTAAACTTAACCCTCACACTCACCCTATCCCTTACCCTAATCCTAAAACTAAAACTAACCCTACCCCGCACCCTCAGCCTCAACTTAACCCTAACTCTAACCCTAAACCTCACCCTTACCCTAACATTAACACTAAACCTAAACCTCACCCTAACCCTAACCCTTAACCTATCCCTAAACCTCATCCAAACCATAACCCTAACCGTGAGGGTGAGCCTCACCCTCACAGTAATTGTAACCCTAACCCTAACGCTAACAATAACCCTAACCCTAACCCTCACCCTAAGAGTTACCCTCACCCTAACACTAACCCTCACACTAACACTAATCATCACCTTAACCCAAAACCTCACCATAACACTAACCCTAAAACTTACCCTCACCCTAGCCCTTAACCTAAGCCTAAATCTCATCCGCACCCTAAGCCTCACACTAACCCTAACACTAATCCTCAATCTAAACCTCAACCTCACCATAACCCTAACCCTAACCCTAACACTAAACCTCACCCTAACCCTAATCCTAACCGTCAAACTAACCCTAACCCCCACTCTCACCCTCAGCCTAAACCTAAGGCTAAACCTAACCCTAAAACTAACCCTCATACTCACCCTAACCCTAACCCTAATCCAAATCCTAACCCTAACCCTAATCCTCACCTTCACCCTCAGCCTCACCTTAACCCTAATTCTAAACCTAAACTTCACCCTCACCCTAAGCCTAACGCTAACCCTAACCATAAACCTAACCCTCACCCTAACTCTCACCGTGACCCTAACCCTAACACTAACCCTAAAACTCAACCTAACCCTCACCAGAACCCTAACTCTAACCCTAAACCTCACCCTCACCCTCACCCTCACTCTAACACTTACCCAAATCCTAAAACTCACCCTAACCCTAATCCAAACCCTCACCCTAAAAATAACCCCAACCCTAAACCAAACCCTCACCATAACACTTACCATCACCCTAACCCTCACCCTAAACCTCACCCTAATACTCCCCCTAACCCTAACTCTAACCTTAAACCTCACCCTCAACCTACCCCTAACGCTAATCCTACACCTCAACCTAAAGGTCACACTAACCCTAACCCTCACCGTCACCCTCAAACTCACTGTAACTCTAACCCTAAACCTAACAATAACACTAAACCTAACCCTAACACTAACCCTAAACATAACTCTTACCCTCACCCTAAGACTTACCCTCACCACAAACTTAACCCTAACCATCACACTAACAATAACCCTAGCCCTAACCCTAACTGTAACACTCACCGTAACCCTAACCCTAACCCTAATCCTAAACCTAACCCTATCCCTAAGCCTAACCCTAACCCTAACTCTCATACTCACCCTCAACCTAACGCAAATCCTAAACCTAACCCTATGCCTAAACCTAAAACTCACCATAACCCTCAGACTAACCCTCACCCTAAACCTAATCCTCATATTAAACCTCATCCTAGCACTCACCCTAACCCTAAACCTAACCCTCACCCTCACCCTAACCCTAACACTCACATTCACCCTCAACCTCAGCATAACCCTAAGCCTAACCCTAACCCTAAACTTAACCCTCACACTCACCCTATCCCTTACCCTAATCCTAAAATTAACCCTAACCCTACCCCGCTCCCTCAGCCTCAACTTAACCCTAACTCTAACTCTAAACCTCACCCTCACCCTAACCCTAACACTAAACCTAAACCTCACCCTAACCCTAACCCTAAACCTCACCCTCACCCTAGCCCTCACCCTAACCCTAATACTAAACCTAAACATAATCCTAACCCTCCCCATAACCCTAACCATAACACTCACCCTAACGCTCAACCTCACCCTCACCCTCAGCCTATCCCTAAGCCTGAAACTAACCCTAACCCCACACTAACCCTAACCCTAACCCTAATGCTCATCCTAACCCTAAACTTAACCCTCACCTTCAACCTAACCCTCAACTTAAGCCTAACCCTAACATTAATCCTAACCCTAACCCTCAACTTCTGCCTCACCCTAACCCTAAATCTAACACTAAACCTCACCCTAACCCTAACCCTAACCCTAACCCTATCCCTAAACCTCATCCAAACCATAACCCTAACCCTCACCCTCACCCTCACAGTAAGGTTAACCCTAACCCTAATGCTAACAATAACCCTAACCCTAACCCTAACACTCACCCTAACATTTACCCTCACCCTAACAGTAACCCTAACCATAACACTAACACTCACACTAACTGTAATCATCACCTTAACCCAAAACCTCACCCTAACACTTACCCTAAACCTTACCCTCACCCTAGCCCTCACCCTAACCCTAACTCTAATCCTCACCCTAAACCTCACACTAACCCTAACACTAAATCTCAATCTAACCCTCATCCTCACAATAACCCTCACCCTAACCCTCACACTAACATTAACCCTCACCCTTACCGTAACCCTCACCCTCCGCCTAACCATCACCTTTACCCTTACCATCTCCTCCACACTAACCCTAACACTAAACCTCACCCTAACCCTAACCATAACCCTCACCCTCAACCTCATGCTCAGCCTAATGCTAAGCCTAAGCCTAACCCTTACCCTAACCCTCACCCTCACCCTAGCACTCACCCTAACCCTAATCCTAACCCTAACCCTCATCCTAACCCTAACCCTAATGATCACCCTAACCCTAATCCTTACCCCCACCCTCACCCTCAACCCTAAGCGTAAGCCTAAACCTAACCCTCACACTCACCCTCACGCTAACCTTAATCCTAAACCTAACCCTAACACTAAACCTCAACCTAACCCTCACCCTAACCTTATCCCAAACACTAACCCTAACCCTAACCCTCGACCTAATCCTCCAACTAACCCTAAATCTAACTCTAAACCTCACCCTCAGCCTAACCCTAATCCTAACCCTAACCCTAAACCTCACCCGAACTCTAAGCCTAACCCTCACCCTCACCCTCACCATAACTCTAACCCTAACAGTAACAATAACACTAATCCTAACCATAATCCTAACCCTCATGCTCACCTTAAACCTAACCCTAAACCTCACGCTAACCCTAAACTTAACCGAACCCTAAATCTGTCCCTAACCCTAACCCTAAACCTCACCCCAACCCTAACCCTCACCCTCACCTTAAATCTAAACCTACCCCTAAGAATAACACTAACCCTAAACCTGACCATAACTCTAACCATAACCCTCACCCGCAGCCTCCCCCTCACTGCAAATTTAACCCTAACCATAACACTAAAAATAACCCTAACCCTATCCCTAATAGTAACTCTAACCTCACCCCCACCCTCACCCTCAACCTAACCCGAAGACTAAATGTAACCCTAACCCTAACCCTAACCCTAAACCTCACCACAACCCTAACCCTAACCCTAATCATAAACCTAACCCTATGCCTAAACCTAACCCTCACCATAACCCTCACCCTAGCCCTCAACCTAACCCTAATCCTAACCCTAAACCTCATCCTAACTCTCACACTAACCCTAAACCTAACCTTCACCCTCATTCTTGGCCTAAGCCTAAGCCTAAGCCTAATGCTAAACCTAACCCTCACCCTATCCCTAACCCTAACACTAACCCTAACTCTAACCCTAAAAATAACCCTAACCCCAACCCTAAATCTACCCCTGAACCTCATTCTCACCCTAACCCTAACTCTAACCCTAACCCAAACACTAAAACTCACCCTAATCCTAACCTTAACCCTCACCCTAAACCTAACCCTAACCCTCACACTCACGCTAACACTAACCCTAATCCTAATCCTAACCCTAAACCTAACCCTCACCCTCAACCTAACCCTCACCTTAAGCCTAACCGGAACACTAATCCTAACCCTAACCCTCAACTTCTGCCTCACCCTAAACCTAACTCTAACCCTAAAACTCACCCTAAACCTAACCCTAACCCTATCCCTAAACCTCATCTGAACCATAACCCTAACTGTCACCCTCTCCCTCACAGTAACCGTAACCTTAACCTTAACCTTAACCTTAACCTTAACGCTAACAATAACAATAACGCTAACCCTAACACTTACCCTCATGCTAACACTAACCCTCACACTAACCCTAATCATCACCTTAACCCTAAACCCCACCCTAACACTAACCCTAAACCTTACCCTCATCCTAGCCCTCACCCTAAACCGAACTCTCATCCTCACCCTAAACCTCACACTAACCCTAACACTAATCCTCAATCTAAACCTCACCCTCACCATAACCCTAACCCTAACAATAACCCTAACACTAAACCACACCCTAACCCTAACCCTAACCCTCACACTAACCCTAAACCTCACCCTCACCCTCAGCCTAAACCTAAGGCTAAACCTAACCCTAACCCTAACTCTCACACTCACCCTAACCCTAACCCTAATCCAAATCCTAACCCTAACCCGAATCCTCAACTTCACCCTCAGCCTCACCCTAACCCTAATTCTAAACCTAAACTTCACCCTCACCCTAACCCTAACGCTAAGCCTAACCATAACCCTAACCCACCCCCTAACTCTCACCGTAACCCTAACCCTAATACTAACTCTAAACCTCAACCTAACCCTCACCAGAACCCTAACTCTAACCCTAAACATCACCCTAACCCTCACCCTCACTCTAACACTTACTCAAATCCTAAAACTCACCCTAACCCTAATCCAAACCCTCACCCTAAAAATAACGCGAACCCTAAACCAAACCCTCACCCTAACACTTACCATCACCATAACCCTCACCCTAAACCTCACACTCACCCTTACCCTAAACCTAATCATAAACCTAACCCTATCCCTAAACCTCAACCTAACCCTCACCCTCACCCTAACACTAACCCTAACCCTAAACCTCAACCTAAAGATCACACTAACCCTAAACCTCACCCTCACCCTCAACCTCACTGTAACTCTAACCCTAACCCTAACCCTAAACATAACCATAACCCTCACCCTAAGCCTTACCCTCACCACAAACTTAACCCTAACCATAACACTAACAATAAGCTTAGCCCTAACCCTAACCATAACCCTCACCGTCACTGTAACCCTAACCCTAATCCTAAACCTAACCCTATCCCTAAGCCTAACCCTAACACTAACCCTCACACTCACCCTCAACCTAAACCTAATCCTAAACCTAACCCTATGCCTAAACCTAACCCTCACCATAACTCTCACACTAGCTCTCACCCTAACCCTAATCCTCCCCTAAACCTCATCCTAGCACTCACCCTAACCCTAAAGCTAACCATCACCCTAACCCTCAACCACAGCATAACCCTAAGGCTAATCCTAAACCTAAACTTAACCCTCACACTCAACCTATCCCTTACCCTAATCCTAAAACTAAGCCTAACCCTACCCTGCACACTCAGCCTCAACTTAACCCTAAATCTAACCCTAAACCTCAATCTCACCCTAACCCTAACACTAAACCTAAACCTCACCCTAACCCTAACCCTAAACCTCACCCTCACCCTAGCCCTCACAACAACCCTAATCCTAACCGTAAACCTAATCCTAATCCTCGCCATAACCCTAACCCTAACCCGCACACTAACTCTCAACCTCACCCTCACCCTCACCCTCAGCCTAACCCTAAGCCTAACCCTAACCCTCACACTCACCGTAACACTAACCCTAATGCTAATCCTAACCCTAAACCTAACCCTCACCCTCAACCTAACCCTCACCTTAAGCCTAACCCTAACATTAATCTTAACCCTAACTCTCAACTTCTGCATCACCCTAACCCTAAATCTAAACCTAAACCTCATCCTAACCCTAACCCTAACCCTAAACCTAACCCTCACCCTCACCCTAACATTAACCCTCACCCTTTCCGTAAACCTCACCCTCCACCTAACCATCACCTTTACCCTTACCATCTCCTCCACACTAACCCTAACACTAAACCTCACACTAACCCTAACCATAACCCTCAACCTCAACCTCATGCACAGCCTAACGCTAAGCCTAAGCCTAACCCTAACCTTTACCCTAACCCTCACCCTCACCCTAGCCCTCACCCTAACCCTAATACTAACCCTAACCCTCACCCTAACCCTAACCCTAACGATCACCCTAACCCTACTCCTCATCCCCACCCTCACCCTCAGCCTAACCCTAAGCGTAAACCTAACCCTAACCCTCACTCTCACCCTCACCCTAAACCTAATCCTGAACCTAACCCTAACCCTAACACTAAACCTCAACCTAACCCTCACCCTAACCTTATCCTGAACACTAACCCTAACCCTAACCCTCGACCTAATCCTCCAACTAACCCTAAATCTAACACTAAACCTCACTCTCATCCTAACCCTAATCCTAACCCTAATCGGAAACCTCACCCCAACTCTAAGCCTAACCCTCACCCTCACCCTCACCCTCACCATAACTCTAACCCTAACAGTAACAATAACCCTAATGCTAAACATAATCTTAACCCTCACGCTCACCTTAACCCAAACCCTAACCCTCTCTCTAACCCTAAACTTAACCGAACCCTATCTCTCACCCTAAACCAAACCCTAAACCTCAACCCAACCCTAACCCTCACCCTCACCTTAACTCTAAACCTAACCCTAAGAATAACACTAACCCTAAACCTAACCATAACTCTAACCATAACCCTCACCCGCAGCCTCACCCTCACTGCAAATTTAACCCTAACCATAACACAAAAAATAACTCTAACCCTAATACTAATATTAACTCTAACCTCACCTCCACCCTCACACTCAGCCTAACCCGAAGCCTAAATGTAACCCTAACCCTAACCTTAAACCTCACCTTAACCCTAACCCTAACCCTAATCCTAACCCGAACCCTATGCCTAAACCTAACCATCACCATAACCCTCACCCTAGCCCTCAACCTAATCCTAATCCTAACACTAAACCTCATCCTAACACTCACCCTAATCCTAAACCTAACCCTCACCCTCATGCTCAGCCTAAGCCTAAGCCTAAGCCTAATCCTAACCCTAACCCTCACCCAACCCCTAACCCTAACACTAACCGTAACTCTAACCATAAACCTCATGCTCACCCTAACCCTAACTGTAACCCTAACTCTACACTAACCCTAACCCTAACCCTAAAAATAACCCTAACCCCAACCCTAAATCTACCCCTGAACCTCATGCTCACCCTAACCCTAACTTTAATCCTAACCCTAACACAAAAACTCACCCTAACCCTAAACTTAACCCTCACCCTAAACCTAACCCTCACACTCACCCTCACCCTCAGTCTAAACCTAAGGCCTACCCTAACCCTAACCCTTACCCTCATACTCACCCTAACCCTAACCCTAATCCTAATCCTAAACCTATCCCTAAACCTAACCCTCACCCTAATGCTAAAACTAACACTAACCCTCACCCTCAGCCTCACCCTAACCCTAATTCTATCACTAAACCTCACCCACACCCTAACCCTAACACTAACCCTAAACATAACCCTAACCCTAACCCTCCCCCTAACGCTCACCCTAACCCTAACACTAACACCCTAACCCTAAACCTCAACCTAACCCTGACCTTAAACCTAACTCTATCACTAAACCTCAACCTCACCCTAACCCTCACATTAACCCTAACCCAAACCCTAAACTTCACCCTAACCATAACTCTAACCCTCAACCTCACCCTCACAGTAACCCTAACCCTAAACCTAAACCTAAAAATAACCCTAACCCTAATCCTAACCCTCACCTTAACCATAACCCTCACCCTAAACCAAACCCTCACCTTAACACTTACCCTCACCCTAACACTAACCGTAACCCTAACACTAACCCTCAAACTAACCCTAACCTTAAGCCTAACCCTTAACCTCAACCTAACCCTCACCATCACCCTAACCCTATCACTAACCCTATGACTAAGCCTTATGCTAACCCTCCCCCTAACCCTATAACTAACACTAAACCTAACCCTAACCCTAACCCTAAAAGTAACCCTAATCCTCAGCCTCACCCTCACCTTAACCCAAACCCTAACCCTAACCCACAACCTAACCCTCAACCTACCTCTAAGCCTAACCCTAACTCTAACCCTAACCCTCACAAACACCCTCACACTAACCCTAATCCTAAACCTAACCCATTCCCTAACCCTAACCCTCACCCTTACCCTCACTCTAGCCTTCACCCTAACCCTACTCCTAACACTAAACCTCATCCTAAACCTCACTCTAACCCTAACCCTAACCCTCACCCTAACCCTAACTCTAACCCTCAACCTCATGCTCGGCCTAAGCCTAAGCCTAAGAATAATCCTAAACCTAACCATATCCCTAACCTTCACCCTAACCCTAACCCTAACACTAACTCTAAGTCTAACCCTAAATCTCACCTTCACCCATTCTCTAACTCTAACCCTAACCCTACCCCTAACAATAAACCTAAACCTAACCCTAAACCTCACCCTAAACATTACACTCACCCTTACCCTAACCCTCACCCTACCACTTACCCTCACCCTAACACTAACCCTAACAATAACACTAAGGCTCACACTAACCCTAAACATCACAATAATCCTAAACCTCACCCTAACACTAACCCTAACCCTCACCCTCACTGTAGACCTCACCCTAACCCTAACCCTCATCCTCACCCTAAACCTCACACTAACCCTGATACTAATCCTCAATCTGACCCTCACCCTCACCCTAACCCTAACACTAAACCTCCACCTAACCCTAACACTCAATCTTACCGTAACCCTCATCCTCAGCCTAACCCTCACCTTTACCCTTACCGTTACCCACACACGAACCCGCACCATAACCCTAACCCTGACCCTAACCCGCACCCTCACTCTAACTCTACACCTAAAACTCACATTCACGCTAACAGTAACTCTAACCCTAACCCTAACACTAAACCTCACCCTTACACTAGCCCTCACCCTAACCCTAATCCTAAACCTAATCCTCATCCTAACACTAACCCTAACCCTCACCCTCACCCTCACCCTAACCCTAATCCTAACCCTAACCCTCAACCTAACCCTAACCCTCACCCTCACCGTAACCCTTATCCTAACCCTCAACCAAACCCTAAACTTAACCCGAACCCTAACTCTCACCCTAACCCTAACCCTCACCCTAACCCTAATCCTTCACCTCAACCTCACCCTAGCTCTCACCCTAACCCCAATCTTAACCCTAAACCCACTCCTAACCCTCCCCCTAACCGTTAACCTAACCCTCACCCTAACCCTAATCTTCACCACCAACCTTGCCCTCAGCCTAACATTAAGCCTAAACCTAAACCTAACCCTCAATCTAACCCTCACCCTAACCCTAAATCTAACTCTAAACCTCACCCTCACCCTAACCCTAACTCTAACCCGAACCCAAACATTAAACATCACTCTAACCCTAAACCTCACGCACACCCTCACTGTAAACGTAACACTAAACCTAACCTTAACAATAACCCTAATCCTAATCCTAACCCTCAACCTAATCATAACCTTCACCCTAACCAAAACCCTCACCCTAACACCTACCCTGATCCTAACACTAACCCTAACTCTAACCCTAACCTCACCCTAACCCTAACCCTAACAATAACCCTCAACCTAACCCTAACCCTCACGCTCAAGGTAACCGTAAACCTACCTCACCCTAACCTTAAACTTAACCTGAACCCTAACTCTCACCCTAACCCTAACCCTAACCCTAACCCTAACCCTCACCCTCACCCTCAGCATAACCTTAAGCCTAACCCTAACAATAACCCTAACCCTAACCCTAACACTCATCCTAAACATAACCTTCATCCAAACCATAAACCTCACCCTAACAATTACCCTCACCCTAACACTATCCCTAACCCTAACACTAACCCTCACACTAACCCTAAGTCTCACCCTAACCCTAAACCTCACCCTAAACCTAACCCTCAGCCTCAACTTATCCCTCAACCTAACCCTAACTCTCATCCTCAATCTAAACCTCACACTAACCCTAACACTAATACTCAAATAAACTTCACCCTCACCCTAACCCTAAGACTCAGCCTGACCGTAACCCTCACCCTCAGCCTAAACCTCACCTTAACCCTTACCGTCACCCTCAACCTAACACTCACCCTAACCCTAATCCTCATCCTAACCCTCATCCTAAGGGTAACCCCAACCATAACCCTAACCATAACCCTCAAACTCTCCCTCAGCCTCAGCCTAAACCTAAGTCTAAGCTTAACCCTAACCCTAAACCTCACGCTCAACCAAGCCCTCACCCTCACCCTCACCCTCAGCATAAACTTAAGCCTAAACCTAACCCTAAGCCTAGCCCTCACACTCACTCTATCCCTTACCCTAATCCTAATCCTAACCCTATCCTTAACCCTCACCCTCACCCTCACCCTAACCCTAACCCTAACACTAAACCTCACACTAACCCTAACCCTAAACCTCACCCTCACCCTAGCCCTCACCCTAACCCTAATCCTAACCCTAACCCTCATCCTAACCCTCCCCATAACTCTAACTCTTACCCTCACCCTCACCCTCACCCTCACCCTCAGCCTAACCCTAAGACTAACCCTAACCCTAACACTCACACTCACCCTAACCCTAACCCTAATCCGAATCCTAAACCTAAACCTAACCCTCACCCTCAAACTTACCCTCAACTTAAGCCTAACCCTAACATTAATCCTAACCCTAACCCTCAACTTCAGCCTCACCCTAAACCTAACTCTAACGCTAAAACTCACTGTGACCCTAACCCTAACTCTAACCCTATCCCTAAACCTCATCTGAACCCTAACCCTAACCCTCACCCTCACCCTCACAGTAACCGTAACCCTAACCCTAACGCTAACAATAACCCTAACCCTAACCCTAACACTCACCCTAAACATAAACCTCACCCTAACCCTAACTCTCACTCTTACACTAACCCTAACCCTAACACTAACCCTCACACTAACCCTAATCATCATCTTAACCCTAAACCTCACCCTAACACTAACCCTAAACCTCACCCTCACCCTAGCCCTCACCCTAACCCTAATTCTCATCCTCACCCTAAACCTCACACTAACCGTAACACTAATCCTCAATCTAACCCTCACCCTCAACATAACTCTAATCTTAACCCTCACCCTAACATTAAACCTCACACTTACCGTAACCCTCACGCTCTGCCTAACCCTCACCTTTACACTTACCGTCACCCCCAAAATAACCCCAACACTAATCCTCACCCTTACCCTAACCCTAACCTTTACCCTCAACCTCACGCTCAGCCTACCCCAAATCCTAAGCCTAACACTTACCCTAACCCTCACCCTCACCCTAGCCCTCACCCTAAACCTAATCCTAACCCTAACCCTCAACCTAACACTCACCTGAACCCTAACCCTAACCATCACCCTACCCAAATCCTCACCCCCACCCTCACCCTCAGCCTATCCCTCAGCCTAAGCCTTATCCTAACCCTCACACTCACCCTCACCCTAACCCTAATCCTAAACCTAACCCTAACCCTAACATTAAACCTCAACCTAAACCTCAACCTAACCTTATCCCTAACACTCACCCTAACCCTAACCCTCAACCTAACCCTCCAACGAACCCTAAATCTAACTGTAAACCTCACCCACACCCTAACCCTAATCCTAACCCTAACCGTAAACTTCACCCTAACCCTCCCTAACCCACACACTCACCCTCACCCGGCCCCTCACCATAACTCTAACCCTAACAGTAACAATAACACTAATCCTAACCCTAATCCTAACCCTCACTCTCACCATAACCCTAACCCTAACCCTCCCCCAACCCTAAACTTAACCAAACACTAACTCTCACCCTAACCCTAACCGTAACCCTCGCCTGAACCCTCACCCTCACCCTCACCTTCACCCTCAGCCTAACGCTAAGCCTAAGCCTAACCCTAACCCTAATGTCACTCACCCTAACCCTTACCTTAATCCTAATCGTAACCCTAAGCCTAACCCTCAACCTCAACCTAACCGTCAACCTAACCCTAACTCTAAAACTAACCCTAACCCTCACCCTCACCCTAACCCTAACCCTAACCCTCAACCTAACCCTAATCCTTACTCTCACCATAACCCTTACCGTAACCCTCACCCTAACCCTAAACTTAACCGAACCATAACTCTACCCCTAAACCTCACCCTCAACATAACCCTGAATCTAACAGTAAACCTAACAATAAACCTCAACCTAACCCTAATCCTAACCCTCAAACTAACCCTAACCCTCACCCTCACACTCTCCCTCAGCCTAAACCTAAGGCTAACCCTAACCCTAACCCTCACCCTCACACTCACCGTAACCCTAACCCTAATCCATATCCTACACCTAACCCTAACCCTCACCCTCACCCTCAACCTCACCTTAACCCTAATTCTAAACCTAAACTTCACCATCACCCTAACCCTAACGCTAACCCTAACAATAATCCTAACTCTAACCCTAACCCTCACCCTAACTCTCACCGTAACCCTAACCATAACCCTCAACCTCACCCTCAACCTCAACCTCATCCTAACCGTAAATCTAACCCCAAACCACACCCTCACCCTAACCCACACTCTAACCCTAATACTTACCCTCACCCTAACCCTCACCCTAACCCTCATACTCACCCTCACCCTAAACCTAATCCTAAACTTAACCCTAACCATAACCCTCACCCTAACCCAAACCCTCACCCTAACACTTACCCTCACCCTAACCCTCACCCTTACCCTCACACTCACCCTCACCCTTACCCTAATCCTAAACCTAGCCCTATCCCTAAACGTCAAGCTAACTCTCACCCTCACCATAACACTAACCCCAACCCTAAACCTCACTCTCAACTTACCCCTAACCCTAACCGTAACCCTAAACCTCAACCTAAAGGTCACACTAACCTTAACCTTAACCTCATCCTCAACCTGTAACTCTTAACCTAACCCTAACAATCACCCTAACCCTAACCCTAACCCTCACCCTCATGCTCGGCCTAAGCCTAAGCCTAAGCCTAATCCTAACCCTAACCCTCACCCTAACCCTAAACCTAACACTAACCCTAACTCTAACCGTAAACCTCACTCTCACACTTACACTAACTCTAACCCTAACACTAACCCAAACCCTAACCCGCAACCTAAACATAACCCTCACCCTAACCCTAACCCTCACCCTAACACTTACCCTCAACCTAACACTAAACCTAACCCTATCACTAACACTAACCCTATCACTAACCCTAACCCTAACACTAACGCTCACACTAACCCTTACCATCATCCTAACCCTAAACCTCAACCTAAACCTAAACTTAAACCTCACCCTCACGCTAGCCCTCACCCTAAACCTAATCCTCATCCTCACCCTAAACCTCACACTCACCCCAACACTAATCTTCAATCTAACCCTCACCCACACACTTCTCCTAACCCTAACCCTCACCTTTACCTTAAACCTCATCCTAAGCCTAAACCTCACCTTTACCCTTACCATCATTCTCACCCTAATCCTCCCCCTAACCCTAAAACTCAGCCTAACCCTCACCTAATGGTAAACCTAACCATCACCCTAACCCTAACCCTCACCCTCAACCTCACGCTCAGGCTAACCCTAAAAGCCTGAGCCTAACCCTTACCTTAACTCTCACCCTCACCCTAGTCCTTACCCTAACCCTAATCCTAAACCTAACACACACACTCACCCTCCCCTTAAACCTAATCCTAAGCCTAAAACTAACCCTCCCCCTAACTCTCACCCTAACAGTAACCCTAACACTAACGCTAACCCTAACCCTCAACATAAACCTAACTCTAACCCTAAACCTCACCCTGACCATAAACTTCACCCTAACCCTAAACCTAACCCTCAAACTATCACTAACACTAAATCTAACCCTAAACCTCACTTTCACCCTCAACTTAACCCTAACCCTAACCGTATACCCCACACTAACTCTAACCCTAAACCTCACCCGCAACCTCACCCTCACTGTAACTCTAACCCTAACCCTAACACTAACCCTCACACTAACCCTAAACTTAAACCTAACCCTAAAACTCAACCTAGCCCTCATTCTCACCCTAATCCTAACACTAACCCTGTACCTAACCCTTACCCTAACCCTCCCCTAATCCTATATCTAACCCTAAACCTAACCCTAACCCTAACCCTAAGCCTAAGCCTAACCCTAACCCTAAACATAACCCTAAACATAACATAAATCCTCAGCCTCACCCACACTTTAACCCAAAAACTAACCCCAACCCACACCCTAACCCTCAGCCGAACCATAAGCCTAACCCTAAGCCTAACCCCAACACTCACACTCACCCTCACCCTAACCCTAATACTAAACCTAACCCTATCCCTAAACCTAACCATCTCCCTAACCCTCAGCCTAGCCCTCACCCTAACCCTAATCCTAATGCTAAACCTTATCCTCACCCTCACCCTAACCCTAACCCTAATCCTCACCCTAACCCTAACCCTAACCCTCACCCTCATACTCGACCTAAGCATAAGCCTAAGTCTAAGCTTAACCCTAACCCTAACCCTCATCCTAACCTTAACCCTATTACTAACCCTAACTCTAAAAGTAAACCTCACCTTCACCCTAACCCTAACTCTAATCCTAACCCTAAACCTAAACCTCACCCTAACCCTAAACCTAACCATCACCCTCACCCTCACTGTAACCGTAAACCTAACCCTAAGCCTAAAAATAACCCTAACCGTAAGCCTAACCCTCAAACTATCCATAACTCTCACCCTAAACCTAACCCTCACCCTAACACTTACCCTCACCCTAACACTAACCCTAACCCTATCACTAAACCTCACACTAACCAGAACCATCACTCTAACCCTAAACCTCAGCCTGAACCTAAACCTAAACCTCACCCTCACCCTAGCCCTCACCCTAACCCTAACCCTCACCATCACCCTAAACCACACACTAACCCTGACACTAATCCTCAATCTAACCCTCACTCACATCCTTCCCATAACCCTAACCCTCCCCCTAAACCTAAAAATCATCCGACCATAACCCTTATCCTCAGCCTAACCCTCACGTTTACCCTTATGGTCACCCCACCCTAACCCTTACTCTAACCCTAACACTCACACTAACCCTCACCCTAACCCTAACACTATCCCTAAACCTCATCCTCACCCTAACTCTAACTCTCACCCTAACCCTAACACTAAACCTCACCCTAACCCTAACCCTAACAATCACCCTCACCCTCAGCATAACCATAACCCTAACCCTAACCCTAACAATAACCCTAACCCTAACCCTCAACTTAACCATTACCCTCACCCTAACCCTAACCCTCACCCTAACACTTACCCTAACCCGAACACTAACCCTAAAACTAACACTAACCCTAACCCTCACCCTAATCCTAAACCGCACCCTAACCCTAACCCTAATCCTCAATCTAACCCTCACCCTACTCCTAACCCTTACCCTTACCCTAACCCTAAACCTAACCCTAATCGTCACCCTTAACTTAAATCTTACCTTCAGCCTAAACCTCACCTTTACCCTTACCATCATTCTCACCCTAACCTTCCCCCTAATCCTAAACGTCAACCTACCCCTCACCCAAACTGTAAACCTAACCATCACCCTTACCCTAAACCTCACCCTCAACCCCACGCTCAGCCTAACCCTAAGCCAAAGCCTAACCCTTACACTAAACCTCACCCTCTTCCTAGCCCTCTCCCTAAACCTAATCTTAACACCCACAATCGCCCTCAGCCTAACGCTAAGACTAAGCCTCACCCTAACCCTAACCCTCACACTCACCCTCACCCTAATCCTAATCCTAACCCTACCCCTATCCCTACCCCTTAACCTAAACCTATCACTTACACTAACCTTAACCCTAACACTAACACTAACGGTAACCCACGAACTAACCCTCCCCCTAACCCTAAATCTAACCATAAACCTCACCCTCTCCCTAACCCTAATCCTACTCCTAAACATAAAACTCAACCTAAACCTAACCCTAACCCTCATCCTCACCTTAATTCTAACTCTAACCCTAACCCTAAACCTAACCCTAAACCTAATCCTAACACACACCCTCACCCTAAATCTAATCCTAAACCTAATTATCCTCCTAAACCTTACCCTAAACCTAACAATAACCAACACCCTAACCCTAACCCTAACCCTAACCCTCAACCTAACCCTAACCTTCACGATCACCGTAACCCTAACCCTAAGCCTCACCCTAACCATAAACTTAACTCGAACCCTAACTCTCACCCTAACCCTAAGCCTAAAACTCACCCCAACCCTAACCCTCACCGTCACCCTCACTCTCAGCCTATCCCTAACCCTAACCCTAACCCTAACCTTCAAACAAACCCTAACCCTTTCCCTAATTCTAATCCTAAACCTAATGCTAACCCTCACCCTCACCCTAAACCTAACCCTAACCCTAACCCTAAGTCGAACACTAAACCTAACTCTAACAATCACAATCAGCCTCACCCTAACCCTAACTCTAACCCTAAACCTCACCCTCAACCTAAACCTAAACCTAACCCTAATCCTAACGGCAAACCTCACCCCAACCCTAAACCTCAACCTCAACCTCACCCAAGCCCTCACCCTAACTCTAATCCTAACCCTAACCCTCATCCTAACCCTCACCCTAACACTAACTCTAAAAATAACCATCACCCTAACCCTAACCCTAATGCTAACGCTCAACCTAACCCTAACCCTCACCCTCACCAAAACCCTCACCTTAACCCTCACCCTAACACTAAACTTAACCCTAACCCAAACCTCACCCTAACCCTAAACCTAACCCTCAAGCTAACCCTAAACCTCATGCTCACCCTCACCCTCAGCCTAAGCCAAGCCTAAGCCTAAGCCTAACCCTAACCCTCACACTCACCCTAAGTCTAATCCTAATCCAAATCCTAAACCTAACCCTAATTTGCACCCTTACCCTAACCATCACCTTAACCCTAACCATAACCCTAACACTAACCCTAACCCTCAACCTCAGCCTCACCCTAACCCTAACTCTAACCTTAAACCTCATCCTCCCTTAACCCTAACTCTAACCCTAACCCTCACCATGAACCTCAACCTCAGCCTAACCCTAAGCCTAAACCTAAACCTAACCCTAACGCACACACTGACAATCATCCTAACCCCAATAATAACCCTATCCCTAACCCTAACCCTCCCACTAACTCTCACCCTAACCTTAACCCTAACACTAACCCTAACCCTAAACCTCAACCTAACCCTCACCCTAACCATCACACTAAACCTAATCTTCAGCCCCACCCTCACCCCCAGCCTAACCCTAAGCCTAAGCCTAATAATAAACCTAAAACTTACACTAACCCTCACCCTAACCCTAAGCATACCCTATCCCAAACACTAACCCTTAACCTCAACCTAACCTTCACCCTAACCTTAACCCTAACACTAACCCTAACTCTAACCCACGAACTAACCCTCCCGCTAACCCTAAATCTAACCCTAAACCTCACCCTCAACATAACCCTAACCCTAAACCTCACCCTAACCCTAAACTTCAACCTGACCCTCACCCTCACCCTCACCGTAAGTCTAACCATAAACTTAACAATAACACTAATCCTAACCCTAAACCTAACCCTAACCCTAACCCTAACCCTAATCCTAACACTCACCTTCAGCCTAACCCTCATCTTTACCCTTACCGTCACCCAAACCCTAACCCTCACCCTCACCGTAACCCTAACCCTCATCCAAACCCTCACCCTAACCCTAACCCTAACCCTAAACCTCACCCTAACACTAACAGTAAACTCACCCTCACCTTAGCCCTCACCCTCACCCTAATTCTAACCCTAATTCTAATCCTAATCCTTACCCTAACCCTAACCCTAATCCTCACCCTAAAACTAAACCTAACCCCAACCCTAACCCTCAAACTAACCCTAACCCTCAAGCTCACTGTAACACTAACCCTAACCCTCATCCTAACCATAAACTTACCCTGAACCCTAACCCTCACCCTAACCCAAACCCTCTGTCTCAACCTAGCCCTAACTTTCAGCCTCACCCTCACCCTCAGCCTAACCCTAGGCCTAACCCTAACCCTAACCCTCACACTCACCCTATTACCCTAATCCTAATCCTAACCCTAAACCTAACCCTCACCCTCACCCTATTCCTCACCCTAACCCTAACCCTAACCCTAACCCTAACTCTAACAATCTCAATCAGCCTCACACTAACCCTATCTCTAACCCTAAACCTCACCCTCACCCTAACCCTAACCCTAACTCTAACCTCACCCTAACCCTAAACCTAAACCTCACCCTCACCCTAGCCCTCACCCTAACCCTAATCCTAACCCTAACCCTCATCCTAAACCTCACGCTAACACTAAGCCTAACCCTAACTCTCACCCTCACCTTAATCCTTACCCTAACCCTCACCCTAACCCTAAACTTAACTCGAACCCTAACTCTCACCCTAACACTAACCCTTACACTATCCCTCACCTTCATCCTAAGCCTAAGCCTAATCCTAATCCTAACCCTCACACTCACCCTAAACCTTACCTTAACCCTAACCCTAACACTAAACCTAAACTTAACTCTCACCCTCAGCCTCACCATAACCCTAACTCTAAACCTAAATCTCACCATCAACCTAACCCTAACCCTAAACTTCACCATCACCCTAGGCCTCTCCCTAACCCTAATCCTAACCCTAATCCTCATCCTAACCCTCAACCTAAACCTAACCGTAACCCGCACCTTAACCCTAGCACTTGTCTCTCAACATCACCCTCAGCCTAACCCTAAGCCTAACCATAAACCTAACCCTAACACACACAATCACACTCACCCTAAACCTAATCCTAACCCTATCCCTAACCCTAAACCACCCCCTAACGATCACCCTAACACTAACCCTAACACTAACTCTAACCCTAACCCTCAACCTAACCCTCAACCTAACCCTAACTCTAAACCTAAACCTCACCCTCACCCTAACGCTCATCATAACACTTACCCTCAACCTAAACCTAAACGTAACTAACCCTCCACCTAAGCCTAAACGTCATCTTACCCCTCACCCTAAATTTAACCTAACCATAACCCTAACACTAACCCTAACCCTAAACCTCAACCTAAACCTCACCCTCACCCTAACCGTAACACTAACCCTAACACTAACCCTCCCACTAACCCTCCCACTAACAATATATCTAACCCTAAACCTCACCCTCACCCTCACCCTAAACCTAACCCAAACCCTCACCCTAACCATAACCCTCACCCTAACCCTAACCCTCACCATAACCCTAACACTCACCCTCACATTAACCCTAACCCTCACCCTAATCCTAAACCTCACCCTAACCCTAACACTAACCATAACCCTCAACCTCACCCTAGCCCTCACCCTAACCCTAAATCTAACCCTCACCCTCAGCCTAACCCTAACCCTCACACTCACCCTAAGCCTCACACTAACCCTAAAACTAATCTTCAATCTAACCAACACCTAACACTAACCCTAACCCTAACCTAACCCTAACCCTTATCCTAACCCTAAACCTAACCCTAACACTCACGCTTATCTTAACCCTCAACCTCAGCCTAAACCTCACCATTACCCTTAACATCATCCTCACCCTATCCCTTACCCTAACCCTAACTCTAACCCTAAACCTCACCCTCTCCCTAAATCTTACTCTAACCCTAACCCAAAACCTAAACCTCACCCTAACCCTAACCCTAACCCTCACCCTCACACTCACCCTAGCCCTCAACCTAACCGTAATTCTAAACCTCACCCTCACCCTAATCCTAACCCTCATCCTCATCCTAAATCTCACACTAACCCACACCTTTATCCTCAATCTAACTCTCACCCTCACCCTAACCCTAACACTTACCCTAACCCTAAAACTAACCCTAAACCTCAACCTTAACGAAAACCTCACCCTCAGCTTAATCCTCTCCTTTACCCTTATCATCATCCTCACCATAACCCTCAATATAACTCTAAACCTCATCATAACCCTCACCCTAACCATAAACCTAAACATCACCCTAACCCTAACACAAAACCATACCCTCACCCTCAGCCTAACCATAAGCCTAAGCCTTACCCTAACCCTCACCCTCACCCTAGCCCTCACCCTAACCCTAATCCTAAACCTAACCCACATCCTAGCCCTCAACCTAACCCTAAAACTAACCATCACCCTAACCCTAATCCTAACACCCACCCTCACCCTCAGCCTACCCCTAAGCCTAAGCCTAACCCTAACCCTAACTCTCACACTCACCGTCACCCTAACCCTAACCCTAACCCTAACACTATCCCTAAACGTCAACCTAACCCTCACCCTCACCCTAACCCTAACACTAAACCTAACGTTAACCCTCATCCTAACCCTCCCCCTAACCCTAACTCTAACCCTAAATCTTACCCTCACCCTAACCCTAACCCTAACCCTAAACCTCACCATAAACCTCACCCTAACCCTCACCCTCACCCTCACCGTCAATCGCACTGTAACTCTAACCCAAACCCAAAAATAAGACTAATACTAATCCTAACCCTAACCCTAACACTAACCATAACCCTCACCCTCAGCTTCACCCTGACTGCAAACTTAACCCTTACCATAACACTAACAATAACCCTAACCGTAACTCTAAACCTAACCCTAACCCTAACCCTTACCTACTCTTCACTACCAACCTCATCCTCAGCCTAACCCTAATCCTAAACCTAACCCTAACACTAACCTTCACTGTAACCCTAACCCTAACCATAAACCTAACCCTAACCGAAACACTAACCCTAATCACAAACCTAACCCTAACCCTAACCCGAACCCTAACCCTAATCCTCACCCTCACCCTCATGCTTACCCAAACAATAACCCTAACCCTCACCCTAACCCTAAGCTCAACCCTAACCCTAAGCCTAAACCTAACCCTAACCCTCACACTCACCCTCACTCTAACCCTAATCATAAACCTAACCCTATCCCTAACCCTAACCATCACCCTAACTCTCACCCAACCCCTCAACCTACCCCTAATCCTAATCCTGAACCTCATCCTAAACCTCACCCTAACTCTAATCTTAACACTCAAACTAACCCAAACCCTAAATCTAAACCTCACCCTAACCCTAAACCTAATCTGCACCCTCACCCCTACCCTCAACTTAACTCTAACCATAACAATAACCCTAACCCTAATCCTAAGCCTAATCCTCAAACTCACTGTAACTCTAACCCTAACCCTCACCATAAACAACATCCTAACGCTCACCATAAGCCTCACCCTCACTCTAGCCCTCACCCTAACCCTAATCCTAAACCTAAACCTCATCCTAACCCTCACCCTAACGCTAAAACCCTAACCCTCACACTAACCTTAACCCGCACCCTCACCCTCATGCTCGGCCTAAGCCTAAGCATAAGCCTAAGACTAACCCTATCCCTCACACTCACCTTCACCCTAAACCTAACTGTAACATTAACCCTAACACTAACCCTCACACTATCCCTCAACCTAACGCTAAATCTAACCCTAAACCTCACCCTCACTTAACACTAACCCTCCCCTTACCCCTCCCCCTAACACAAAGCCTAACACTAACTCCAACCCTAACACTAACCCTAACCCAAACCCTCACCCTAACACTCACCCTAACACTCAACCTCACCCTAGCCCACACCCTAAACCTAAGCCTAAGCCTAATCCTCACCCTAATCTTCACTCTAACCCTAACCCCAACCCTCACGCTATCCCGAAACCTCACCCTCACCCTCACCGTAACCCAAACCCTAATCCTAACCTTAACCCTAACCCTCACACTCACCCTAAACCTCACCCTAACCCTAACACTAACACTAGTCCTAACCCTAAACATAACCCTAAACATAACCCTCACCCTCAGCCTCACACGAACCTCAAACTTAACCCTAAACATAACACTAAAATAACCCTAACCCTCACCCTAACAATAACCCTAACCCTAAACCTAACACTAACTCTAACCCTAACCCTAAACCTAAACCTAAACCTGACCCTAACCCTAATCCTAACACTCACCCTAACCCTCCCCGAAACCCTAACTCTAACCCTAAACCTCATCCTCACCCTAACCATAACCCTTACCCTAAACCTAACCCAAACCTGATCTTAAGCCTCACCCTCACCCTCACTGTAACTCTAACCCTAACCCTAACTATTACACTAACCCTAACACTAACCCTAACGCTGAACATCACCCTAATCCTAAACCAAACCCTCACCTTAACCCTAATCCTAACCCTAACCCTCAACCTCACGGTAACCCTAACCCTAAACTCAGCCTAACGCTAACCCTAACCCTCATCCTCACTCTAGCCCTCACCCTAAAACTAATGCTAACCCTAAAACTCACCCTCACCTTCACGCTCGGCCTAAGCCTAAGCCTAAGCCTAAGACTAACCCTGACCCTCACAGTCACCCTCACCCTAACCCTAACCGTAACCTTAACCCTAACCCTAACCCTCACACTAACCCTCACCTGAACGCTAACTCTAACCCTAAACCTCACCCTCACCCTAACCCTAAACCTCACCCTCACCCTCACCCTCTGCCTAACATTAAGCCTAACCCTAACCCCAACACTAACCCTAATACTAACCCTAACCCCCACCCTAACGCTCACCCTAAACCTAACCGTAATCCTAACCCTCACCCACACCATAGCCCATACAGAAACCTAAGCCTAAGCCTAACCCTCAACCTAACCCTCACTCTAACCCTAAGCCCAAAGCTCACGCTAACCATAACCCTCACCCTCACCCAAACCGTAACTCTAATCCTAACGCTAACCCTAACCATAACACTCACCCTCACGTTAAACCTAATCCTTCTCCTAACACTAACGCTAACCGTAACCGTAACCGTAACCCTCACCCTAACCCTAACTCTAACCCTAAACCTCACCCTCACCCTAACCCTAACCCTAATCCTAAACCTCACTCTAAACCTAAACCTTACCCTAACACTTACCCTCATCTTAAAACTAACACTAACCCTAACACTAACCCTCACATTAACACTAACCATCACCCTAAACATAAACCTCACCCTAACCCTAACCCTAACCCTCAACTTCACCCTAGTGATCACACTAACCCTAACCCTCATCCTCACCCTAAACCTCACACTAACCCTAACACTAATCCTCAGTCTAGCCCTCACCCTCACGCTAACCCTAAACCACACCCTTACCATAAACCTCACCCTCAGCCTAACCCTCACCTTTTCTCTTATAGTCACCCTCATCCTAACCCTCACCCTAAACCACAACCCTCATCCTATCCCTCACCCTAACCGTAACCCTAACCATAACCTTAACCCTAATCCTCACCCTCAACTTCAGCCTCAGCGTAAACCTAACCCTAAGCCTATACCTAACCCCAAACCTCACACTCACCCTAGCCCTCACCCTAACCCTAATCCTAACCGTAACCCTCATCGTAACCCTCAACCGAACCTTAACCAGAACCATCACTCTAAACCTAATCCTCATCCCCACACGCACCCTCAGCCTAACCCTAATCCTAAGCCTAACCCCAAGCCTAACCCTCACACTCACCCTCACCCTAACCTTAATCCTAACCCTAAACATAACCCTAAACCTAAACCTAAACCTAACCCTCACCCTAACGCTAACCCTAACTCTAACACTCACCCTCACCTTGGTCCTCACCCTAACCCTCACTCCAAACCTAACCCTCACCCTCACCAAAACACGAACCCTAACCCTCACCCTAACGCTACCCCTAACCCTAAACCTAAACCTCACTTTAACCCTAACCCTAACCCTCACCCTCAACCTAGCCCTCACCCTAAACCTAATTTTAACCCTAACCCTCATCCTAACCCTCACCCTAAATCTAACCCTAATCTTCAACCTAACCCTAAACCTAATTCTAACCCTCAACCTAACCCTAACCCTAACCCTCACCGTAACCTGACCCTAACCCTCTCCCTAACCCTAAACCTAAACCGAACACTAAACCTCACCCTAAGCCTTACCCTAAACCTCACCCTCACCCTAGCCCTCATCCTAACCCTAATCCTAACCCTAACCCTCATGCTAACCCTCACCCTAAACCTAACCCTAACTCTAACCCTAACCCTAAATCTAAAACTCACCCTAACCTTAATCCTAATCCTCACCCTCTCCCTCATTGTAACCATAACCCAAACACTAACACTTACAATAACCCTAACCTAACCCTAACCCTCATCCTAACCATATCCTTCAATCTAACCTTAACTCTCATCCTAACACTTACCCTCACCCTAACCCGAACCCTAAACCTCACACTCACCCTAACCCTCAACCTAACCCCAATTCTCACACTAACCCGAACCCTAATGCTAGGCTTCAGCCTGACCCTAAACGTAACTCTACCCTACACCTCACCCTCACCATAACCATAACCCTACCCATAACTCTAAAGCTCACCCTAACACTAACCATAATCCTCACCCTCACCCTAGCCATAACCCTAAACCGAATTCTCACCCTAACCCTCATCCTAACCCTGACCCTAACACTAACCTTAACCCTCACTCTCACCCTCACCCCAACCCTAAACCTAACCCTAACCCTCAACCTAATCCTAACTGTCACCCTCACCAAAACCCTTACCCTAAACCTCACCCTAACCCTAACCCTAACTCTCACCCTAACCCTAACTCTCACCATCAGCCTCACCCTCAACCTAACCCTAACCCTAACCCTAAATGTTACACTCTCCCTAACCCTAAACCTCACCCTAACCCTAAATTTAATCCTAATAGTAACCCTAACCCAAAGCCTCAACCTCACCCTAACCCTCACCTTAACCCTAACCCTAACACTAACCCTAACCCTAACCCTCACCCTCAGTCACATCCTAACCCTAACTCTAACCCTAAACCTCACGCTCATCCTAACCCTAACCATAAACCTAAACCTCATCCTAACCCTAACCCTAAACCTCACCCTCACCCTAGCCCTCACCCTAACCCTAATCCTAATCCTAACCCTCATCCTAAACCTCCCCCTAACCCTAACCCTAACCATCACCCTAACCCTAACTATCACCCTCAAACTCACCATCAGCCTAAGCCTAAGCCTAAGCCTAACCCTAAACCTAACCCTAACACACACAATCACCTTCAGCTTTACCCTTATCCTAAACCTAAACCTAACCCTAACCCTAAGCCTTGCTCTAACTCTCACCCTAACCATAACCATAACACTAACCTAAACCTAATCCTCAACCTAACCCTCCCCTAACCCGAACTCTAATCCTAAACCGCACCCTCACCCTAAACCTAACTCTAACCCTAACTGAAACCCTAAACCTCACCCTAACCCTAAACCTAACCCTCACCCTCACCCTCACCTTAACCTTAACCCTAAACCTAACCCTAACAATAACCCTAAACATAATGCTAACCCTCACTCTAACCATAACCCTCATCCTAACCCAAACCCTCACCCTAACACTTACCCTCACACTAACACTAACCCTAACGCTAAAACTAACCCTGACACTACCCCTAACCCTAAACCTAACCCTAAATTTCCACCTAACCCTCACCCTTACCCTATCCTTAACACTATCCCTAACCCTAAACCTCACTGTCACCACCCTTAACCCTATATCTAACTGTAAACCTAACCCTCACCCTAATCCAAAACCCGACCCTAACCATAACACTAATCCTCACCTGCACCCTCAACCTCACCTTAACTCTAACCCTAACCATACCAAAAACACTAACCCTAACCCTAACCATCACTGTAACCCTAATCCTCACCCCCACCCTCAGGCTCACCCTCACCTCAAACTTAACCCTAACCATAACACTAATAATAACCCTAACCCTAACCGTAATCCTCACCCCCATACTCATCCTCAGCCTAAACCTAAGCCTAAGCCTAACCCTAACCCTAATCCTCACCCTCACCCAAGCCCTCAACCTAACCCTAACACTCATCCTCACCCTAAACCTCACCCTAACCCTAACACTAATACTTAATCTAACCCTCACCCTAACCCTACCCCTAACCCTAACACTCACCCTAACCCTAACCTTCACCATTACCGTAACTCTTGAACCCAGACTAAACCTCATGTTTACCCTTACCGTCACCCCCACCCTAACCCTCACCCTAAACCTCACCCTCACCCTATTCCTCAACCTAACCCTAACTCTACACCTAAACCTCACCCTCACCCTAGCCCTAACTCTAACCCTAACCCTAACACTAAAACTCACCCTAACCCTAACCCTAAACCTCACCCTCACCCTCAGCCTCAGCCTAACCCTAAGCCTCACCATAAACATATCCCAAACACACACACTCACCCTCACCCTAACACTAATCCTAACCCTAACCCAAACCCTAAACCTCCCCTTAACTCTCACAATAACCCTAACCTTAACACGAACATTAACCCTAACCCTCAACCTAACCCTCACCCTAACCCTAACTCTAACCGAAACCTCACCCTCACCCTAAACCTAACTCTAACACTAACCCAAAACCTAAAACTCACCCTAACCCTAACCCTAACCCTCATCCTCACCCTCACCGTAACCATAACCCTAAACCTAAACCTAAGAATAACCCTAACTCTATTCCTAACCCTCACCCTAACACTTACCGTCACCCTAACACTAACCCTAACCCTCCCTCTAACCCTCACCCTAACCCTATATCGAACCCTCAACCTCACCATCACCCTAACCCTAACCCCTAACCCCACCCTAACCCTAAAACTAACCCTCACCCTTTGCTCGGCCTAAGACTAACCCTAAGCCTAAGCCTAAAACTAAACCTAAACCTCACCCTAACCCCAACAATAACACTAAACCTAACTCTAATCCTAAACTTCAACCTCACCTTAACCCTAACTCTAAACCAACCCTAAACCTAAACCTCACCCTAACCCTAACCCTTACCCTCACCCTCACCCTCACCGTAAACGTAACCCTAACCCTAACCCTAACAATAACCTTAACCATAACCATAAACTTCATCCTAACCATAACTTTCACCATAACAATAACCCTCACCCTAACATTTACCCTCACCCTAACACTAATCCTAAACCTAACACTAACAATAACACTCACCCTCACCCTAGAGCTCACCCAAAACTTAATTGTAAACAACCCTCATCCAAACCCTAACCCTCACCCTAACCCTAACCCTAAATCTAACCCTAACCCTAAACCTCACCCTATTCCTCACCCTAACCCTAACTCTAACCCTAAACCTCACCCTCACTCTAACCCTAACCCTAAACCTCACCCTCACCCTAGCCCTCAACCTAACCCTAATGCTAACCATAACCCTCATCCTAACACTCACCCTAACCCTAAACCTAACCCTCACCCTAACCCTCACCCCCACCCTCAACCTCACCCTTAGCCTAACCCTAAGCCTAACCCTAAACCTAACCCTAACCCACACACTCACCCTCACTCTAACCCTAAACCTAAAACTAACACTAACCCTAACCCTCACCCTCACCTTAGCCTTCACCCTAACCCTAATCCTAATCCTAACCCAAACTCTAACCATAACCCTAACCCTAAACCTCACCCTAAACCTAACACTATCCCTCACCCTCACTGTAAGGGTAACCCTAACTCTAACCCTAACAATAACCGTAACCCTAACTCTAACCCTCACCCTAAACTTAACACTCACCCTAACCCTAACCCTCACCCTAACACTTACCCTCAACCTTATCTTAACCCTCAGCCTTAGCCTAATCCTCACATTTAGGCTTACCATCACACTCACCCTAACCCTAATTCTAACCCTCACCCACACCCTAACCCTCACCCTCATCTTCCCCCTAAACCTCACACTAACCCTAACCCTAATCCTTAATCTAACCCTCACCCTAATCCGAAACCTAACCCTTACTCTAACCCTAAACTTAAACCTAAACCACACCCTTATCTTAACCCTCACCCTCAGACGAAACCTCAACTTTACCCTTACCATCGTCCTCACCCTAACCCTCCCCCTAAACCTAAACCTCATCCTAAAACTCACCCTAACAGTAAACCTAACCATCAGCCTAACCCTAACCCTCACGCTCAACCTCAAGCTCAGCCGAACCCTAAGCCTAAGCCTAACCCTTACCCTAACCCTCACCCTCTCCCGAGCCCTCACCCTAACCCTAAATCCTAACCCTAAGCCTCATCCTAACCCTCAACCTAAGCCTAAACCTAACAATCACCCTAACCCTAATCCTCACGCCCACACTCACCCTCAGCCTAAACATAAGCCGAAGCCTAACCCTAACCCTAACACTCTCACTCACCCTCACCCTAACCCTAATCCAAATCCTAACCCTACCCCTAACACTTAACCTCAACATAACCCTCACCCTAACCTGAACCCTAATATTAACCCTAACTCTAACCCACGAACTAACCCTCTCCTTAACCCTAAATCAAACAATAAATGTCACCTTAACACTAACCCTAACCCTACCCCTAACACCAAACCTCACGCTCACCCTCACAATAACCCTCACCCTCACTGTAACTCTAACCCTCACCCGAGCCCTCACCCTAACCCTATTCCTAACCCTAAATCTTATCCTAACTCTCACCCTAACCCTAACCCTAACCCTCACCCTCATGCTAGGCCTAAGCCTAAGCCTAAGCCTAAGCCTAACTCTAACCTTAACCCTCACCCTAACCCTAACCCAAACACTAACCCTAACTCTAGTCCTAAATCTCACTCTCACCTTAACCCTAACTCTATCCCTAACCCTAAACCTAAACCTCACCCTGACCCTCACCGTGACCATAACCGATACCCTAACCCTGACAATAATCCTAACCCTAACCCTAACCCTTACAATAAACATAATCCTCACCCTAAACCTAACCCTCACCCTAACACTTACCCTCACCCTAACACCTACCTTAACACTAGATAACCCTCAAACTAACCCTAACCATCACCCCAACCTTAAACCTGACCCTAACCCTAACTCTAACCCTCACCTTCACCCTAGCCCTCAACCTAACCCTAACCCTCCTCCTCACCCTAAACCTCACCCTAACCCTAACACTAATCCTCAATCTAACCCTCACCCTCACCCTACCCCTACCCCTAACACTCACTCTAACCCTAACCCTCACCATTACCATAACTCTCACCCTCAACCTAAACCTCACGTTTACCCTTACCTTCACCCCCACCCTAACCCTCACCGTAACCATAACCCTCTCCCTAACCCTCACCCTAACCATAACCCTAACCCTCACCCTAACCCTAACTCTACCCCTAAACCTAACCCTCAACCTAAACCTAACTCTAACCCTAACCCTAACACTAAACCTCACCCTAAACCCTAACACTCACCCTAACCCTAAACCTTAACCGTAACCCTAATCCTAAGCCTAACCATAAACCTATCCCTAACACACACACTCACCCTCACCTTAACACTAATCCTAACCCTAACCCTAATCCTAACCCTCTTTTTAACTCTCACTCTAACCCTATCCTTAACACAAACACTAACCCTAACCCTCAACCTCACCTTCACTCTAACCATAACCCTAAACCCCACCCTAACACTAACCCTAACCCACAACATCATGCTCAGCCTAAACCTAAGCCTAAAACTAACCCTAAAACTCACCCTAACCCCAACAATAACACTAAACCTAACTCTAACCCTAAACCTCACCTAAACCCTAACCCTAACCCTAACCCTAACCCTAACCCTAAAGGTAAACCTCACCCTAACCCTAACACTTCACCTCACCCTCACCCTCACTGTAACCGTAAGCCTAACCCTAACCCTAACAATAACCCTATCCCTAACCATAACCCTCATCCTAACCATAACCTTCACCCTAACACTAACCCTCTCCCTAACACTTACTCTCACCCTAGCACTAACCCTAACACTAACCCTCACACTAACCCTAACCATCACCCTAACCCTAACCCTAATCCTCACCCTAAATCTCAAACTAACCCTAACCCTAATCCTCAATTTAACCCTCATCCTCACCCTAACCCTAACCCTCACCCTCAGCCTAATCCTCACCTTTACACTTATCGTCACCCTCACCCTAAACCTCTCTCTAACCCTAACCCTCACCCTCACCCTCAGCCTCAGCCTAAACGTAAGCCTAAGCATAAACCTAACCTTAACCCTCACCCTCACCCTAGCCCTCACCAGAAACCTAATTTGAACACTAAACCTCATCCTATCCTTAACCTAACCATAAATCTAACCAACATTCTAAACCTAATCCTCATCCCCCACCCATACTCTCAGCCTAATCCTAAGCCTAAGCTGAACCCTCATCGTAAACCTAATCCTAATGGTAACCCTAACCCTAACATTAAACATCAACCCAACCTTCACCCTAACCCTAACTCTAACCCTAAACCTCACCCTCACACTAACCATAACCCTAAACCTAAACCTCACCCTAAACCTGATCCTAACCCTCAGCCTCACCCTCACCCTCACTGTAACTCTAACCCTAACCCTAATCCTAACCCTCACCCTCACCCTAAACCTAAACTTAACCCTCACCCTAACCCTAACCTTCACCCTCACCGTAACCCTAACCCTAACCCTAACCCTAAACCTCACTCTGACCCTAACAATAACACTCACCCTCACCATAGCCCTCACACTAAACCTAATTGTAACCCTAACCCTCATCCCAAATCTCACCCTAACCCTAACCCTAACCATCAACCTAACCCTAAAACTAATTCTAACCCTCAACCTAACCCTAACCCTGACCTAAACCTAACCCTCACCGTAATCCTAACCCTAATCCTCACCCTCATTCTGGGCGTAAGCCTAAGCCTAAGACAAAGCCTAAGCCTAACCCTAACCCTCATCCTAACCCTAACCCTAAAACTAACCCTAACTCCAACCCTAAACTTCACCCTAAACCTAACCCTAACACTAATCCTAACCGTAAACCTAAACCCTATCCCTCACCTTAACCCTAACTTTAACCCTAAACCTCACCCTCACCCTAAATCTAAACCTAACTGTATCTCTAACGCTCACCCTCAACCTAACACTCAACCCTAACCCTCATCCTCACCCTAAACCTCACCCTCACGCTAGCCCTCACACTAGCCCTCACTCTAAACCTAATTCTAACCCTAACCCTCATACTAAACCTTAACCTAACCAGAACCCTAAATATCATTCTAAACCTTATCCTCATCCCCACCCATACACTCAGCCTAACCCTAAGCCTAAACGAACCCTAACCCTAACCCTCACACTCACCCTCACCGTAAACCTAATCCTAAAACTAACCCTACCCATAATTTTAAACCTCAACTTAACCCTCCACCTAACCCCAAGCCTAACATTAACCCTAATCCTAACCCTCAGCCTAACCCTCCCCCAAAGCATAAAACTTACCCTAAACTTCACCTTCACCCTAACCATAACCCTGTCCCTAAACCTCACCCTAACTCTTATCCTAATCCTCACCTTCACCCTCACCCTCACTGTAACTCTAACCCTAACCCTAACTATTACACTAACCCTAACCCTAACCCTGACTCTCACCCTAACACTAACCCTAACCCAAACCCTCACCTTAACCCTAACCGTAACCCTAACCCTCACCCTCACCGTAACCCTAAACCTAAACCTCATCATATCGCTAACCTTAACCCTCATCTTCACTCTAGCCCTCACCTTAAACCTAATGCTAACCCTAAACATCACCCTCACCTTCACGCTCGGCCTAAGCATAAGCCTAAGCCTAAGACAAACCCTGACCCTCACACTCACCCTCACCCTAACCCTAAACGGAAGCCTAACCCTAACCCTAACCCTCACACGAACACTAACTCTAACCCTAAACCTCACCCTCACCCTAACCCTAAACCTCACCCTCACCCTAAACCACTGCCTAACATTATGCCTAATCCTAACCCCAACCCTAACCCTAATACTAACCCTAACCCGTACCCTAACCCTCACCCTAACCCTAACCCTAACCCTCACCCTCAACATAGCCTATGCCAAAAACCTAAGCCAAAGCCTAACCCTCACCCTAACCCTCACTCTAACACTAACCCCAACGCTCACCCTAACCATAACCTCACCCTCACCCTCACCCTAAATCTAATCCTATTCCTAACCCTAACGGTAACACTCACCCTCACCTTAACCCTAATCCTAATCCTAACCCTAACTCGCAACTTCACCCCCACACTAAATTCCACCCTAACCCTCACCCTCAAACTAATCCTAACCCTAACCCTAATCCTAAACCTCACCCTAAACCTAAAACTTACCTTAACACTTACCCTCAGCTTAAAACTAACACCAACCCTAACCCTAACCCTCACACTAACGCTAACCATCACCCTAAACCTAAACCACACCCTAACCCTAACCCTAACCCTCAACTTCACCCTTGCCCTCACCCTAAACCTAACCCTCATCCTCACCCTAAACCTCACACTAACCCTAACACTAATCCTCAATCTAACCCTCACCATCACCCTAACCCGAAACCTCACCCTTACCATAACCCTCACCCTCAGCCTAACCTCACCTTTTCTCTTACAGTCACCCTCATCCTAACCCTCACCCTAAACCATAACCCTCATCCTATCCCTCACCATAACCTTAACCCTAAACATCAACCTAAACCCAACCTTCACTTTCAAATTCAGCCTCAGCCTCAGCCTAACCCTAAGCCTAAACCTAACCCCGAAACTAACACTCACCCTAGCCCTCGCCCTAACCCTAATCCTAACCCTCATCCTAACCCTCAACCTAACCTTAACCAGAACCATCACTCATCCCTACACTCACGCTCAGTCTAACCGTAAGCCTAAGCCTAACCCTCAGCCTAACCCTCACACTCAGCCTCACCTTAACCTTAATCCTAAACCTAAACCTAACCCTAAACCTAAACTTAACCCTCATCCTAACGCTAACCCTAACCCTAACCCTCACCCTCACCTTAGTCCTCACCCTAACCCTCACCCCAAACCTAACCCTCACCCTCACCGAAACATGAACCCTAACCCTCACGCTAACCCTACCCCTAACCATAAACCTAATACTAACCTAATACTAACCTAAACCTAAGCCTCACCCTCACCGAAATATGAACCCTAACCCTCACCCTAACCCTACCCCTAACCCTAATACTAACACTCATCCTCACCCTAGACCTCATCCTAACCCTAATTGTAACCCTAACCCTCATCCTAACCCTCACCCTAACCGTAACCCTAACCCTCAACCTAACCCTAAACCTAATTCTAACCCTCAAGCTAACCCTAACCCTAACCCTCACCGTAACCTAACCATAACCCTCACCCTAACCCTAAACCTAACCCAAACCCTAAACCTCACCCTAAGTATAAACCTAACCCTCACTCTCACATTATCCCTCATCCTAAACCAAATCCTAACCCTAACCCTCATGCTAACCCTCACCCTCACCCTAACACTCACACTAAACCTAGCCCTAATCCTAACCCTCAACATAACCCTAACCCGCACCCTCACCATAAACCTAACGCTAACAATCTCCCTATCCCTAAACTTAATTCTAACTCTAAACCTCACCTAACCCTAACACTAACCCTCACCCTCATGCTAGACCTCATCCTAACTCTAATCCTAGCCCTAACCCTAACCCTAAACCTCACACTCACCCTCACCTTAACACTAGTCCCAATCCTAACCTTAACCCTAGCCTCACCCTCACCCTAAACCTCACCCTAACCCTAACCCTAACACTAACCCTAACCCTAAACATAACCCTAACCCTCACCCTCAACCTAGCGCTCAACCTAACCCTAACCCTCATCCTCACCCTAAACATCACACTAACATCAACACTAATCCTCAATCTAACCTTCACCCTCACCCTAACCCTAAGCCTCACCCTGACCGTAACCCTCACCCTCAGCCTAACCCTCAACTTTACCCTTACCGTCACCCTCGCACTAACCCTCACCATAACCCTAATCCTCATTCTAACCCTCACCCTAAAGGTAACCACAACCATCACCCTAAACCTAACCATCACCCTCACCCTAAGCCTCAGCCTAATCCTAAGCATAAGCCTAACCCTAACCCTAACCCTCACCCTCACCCTAGCCCTCATCCTAACCCTAATTCTAACCCTAACCCTCATCCTAACGCTTAACCTAACCAGAAACCTAACCATCATTCTAAATCTAATCCTCATCCCCACCCATACACTCAGCCTAACCCTAAGCCTAAACGAACCCTAACACTAACCCTCACAGATATCCTCACCGTAAACCTAATCCGAAACCTAACCCTAACCCTAATATTAATCCTCAAACTAACCCTCACCCTAACCCCAAGCCTAACACTAACCCTAATCCTAACCCTCCCCGAAACCCTAACTCTAACCCTAAACCTCACCCTCACCCTAACCATAACTCTTACCCTAAACTTAACCCAAACCTGATCATAACCCTCACCCTCACCCTCACTGTAACTCTAACCCTAACCCTAACTATTACACTAACCCTAACCCTAACCCTGACCCTCACCCTAACCCTAACCCTAACCCAAACCCTCACCATAACCCTAACCCTAACCTTAACCCTCACTGTAATCCTAACCCTAAACCTCACCCAAACGCTAATCCTAACCCTCATACTCACTCTAGCCTTCACCATAACACTAATTCTAACCCTAAACCTCACCCTCACCTTCACGATCGGCCTAAGCCTAAGCCTAAGACTAAGACTAACCCTGACCCTCACAATCAACCTCAAACTAAACCTAACCCTAACCCTATCCCTAACCCTAACTCTCACACTAACCCTCACCTGAACGCTAACTCTAACCCTAAACCTCACCCTCACCCTAACCCTAAACCTCACCCTCACGCTCACCCTCTACCTAACATTAAGACTAAACCTAACCCCAACCCAAACCCTAATACTAACCCTAACCCCCAGCCTAACGCTCACACTAACCCTAACCCTAACCCACACCCACAACATAGCCCATCCCAAACACTAAGCCTAAGCCTAACCCTCACCATAACCCTCACTCTAACCCTAACCCCAACACTCACCCTAACCATAACCCTCATCCTCACCCTCACTCTAACTCTAATCCTAACCCTAACCCTAACCATAACACTCACCTCACCTTAATCCTAATCCTAATATTAACCCTAACTCCAATCCTCACCCCCACCCTAAATCTCACCCTAACCCTAACTCTAATCCTAAACCTAACCCTCACCCTAACCCTAACTCTAACCCTTAACATCACCTTCACCCTAACCTTAACCCTAACCCTAATCGTAAACCTCACCCTAAACCTAAACCTTACCCTAACACTTAATCTCAACTTAAAACAAATATTAAGCCTAAAAATAACCCGCACACCAACGCTAACCATCACCCTAAACCTAAACCTCACCCTAACCCTGAGCTTAACTCTCAAATTCACCCTAGCCCTGACCCTAACCCAAACCCGAACCCTAAACCTCACACTCACCCTGTTACCCTCATCCTAATCCTAACCCTAAGCCTAACCCTCACCCTCACCCTAAGCCTCACCCTATCCCTAATTCTAACACTAACCCTAAACCTAACGCTAGCCCTCAGCCTCACCCTAACCCTAACTCTCACCATAAACCTCACTCTCCACATTACCGTAACCCTAACCATAACTCTTAATCTTACCCTAACAATAAATATAAACCTCACCCTCACCCTAGCTCTCACCCTAACCCGAATCCTTACCATAACCCTCATCCTAACCCTCACCCTAACACTGACCCTAACCCTCACTCTCACCCTCACCCTAACCCTAAACCTAACCCTAACCCTCACCCTAACCCTAACTGTTACCCTCACCATAACCCTTACCCTAACCATCACCCTAACCCTAAACTTATCCCGAAACCGAACTCTCAACCTAACCCTAACCCTAACCCTCACCCTAACCCTCACCCGCACCCTCACCCTCAGCCTAACCGTAAGCCTTACCCTAACACTAACCCTAAACGTTACCCTCACCCTAACCCTAACCCTAACCCTAAAACTCACCCTAACCCTAAACTTAAACCTAATACTAACCCTAACCCTAAACCTCAACCTCACCCTAACCCTCACCTTAACCCTAACCCTAACACTAACCCTAACCCTAAACCTCACCCTCAGCCTCATCCTAATCATAACTCTAACCCTAAACCTCACCCTCATCCTAACCCTAATCCTAACCCTAAACCTCATCCTAAACCTAACACTAAACCTCACCCTCAACCTAGCCCTCACCCTAACCCTAAACCTAATTCTAATCCTCATTGTAACCCTCCCCCTAACCCTAACACTAACCCTCACCCTAACCCTATCCCTCACCCTAAACCTCACCCTCAGCCTAACTGTAAGCCTAACCCTAAACCTAACCCTAACACACAAACAATCACCTTCGGGTTTACCCTAATCCTAACCCTAAACCTAACCCTAAACCTAAGCCTCCCCCTAAATATCACCCTAACCATAACCCTAACACTAACCCTAACCCTAACCCTCAACCTAACCCTCACACTAACACTAAACCTAATCCTAAACCTCACCCTCACCCTAGACCTAAATCTAACCCTAACTGAAACCCTAAACCTCACCCTAACCCTAAACCTAACCCTCACCCTCACCCTCACCTTAACCTTAACCCTAAACATAACCCTAAAAATAACCCTAACCATAAGCCTAACCCTCACTCTAACCATAATCCTAACCCTAACCCAAACCCTCACCTAACACTTACCCTCACACTAACACTAACCGTAACCCTAAAACTAACCCTCACACTAACCCTAACCCTAACACTAACCCTAAACTTCAATGTAACCCTCAACCTCACCCTAACCCTAACACTAACCCCAACCCTAAACCTCACCGTCACTCTCCCCCTAACCCTATATCTAACTGTAAAACTCACCCTCACCTTAACCCTCTCCCTAACCCTAAACCCCTCCGTAACCCTAACCCTAATCCTCACCTGCACCCTCAACCTCACCTTAACTCTAACCTTAACCCTAACAAAAACACTAACCCTAACCCTAATTATCACTCTAACCGTAATCCTCACCCCACCCTCAACCTCACCCTAACCTCAAACTTAACCCTAACCATAACACTAAAAATAACCCTAACCCTAACCCTAACCGTAATCCTCACCCCCACCCTCATACTCAGCCTAACCCTAAGCCTAACCCTAACCCTAACCCTCACCTTCACCCCAGCCCTCAACCTAACCCTAACCCTCATCCTCACTCTAAACCTCACCCTAACCCTAACACTATTCCTTAATCTAACAGTCACCCTCAACCTACCCCTAACCCTAAAACTTACTCTAAATGTAACCTTCAACATTACCATAACTCTCACCCTCAGCCTAATCCTTATGTTTACCCTTACCGTCAACTCAACCCTAAGCCTAAACCTAACCCTAACTCTCACCCTGACCCTAACTCTACCCCTAAACCTCACCCTCAACCTAACCCTAACTCTAAACCTAACCCTAACACTAAACCTCACCCTAACCCTAACCCTAACCCTCACTCTAACCCTAAACCTCAACCTCACCCTTAGCCTCAGCCTAACCCTAAGCCTCACCATAAACTTATCCCTAACACACACTCACCCTCACCCTAACACTAATCCTAACCCTAACCCTAACCCTAACCCTCCCCTTAACTCTTACCCTAACCCTAACCTTAACACGAACACTAAACCGAACCCTCAACCTAACACTCACCCTAACCCTAACTCTAACGGAAACCTCACCCTCACACTAACCCTCACTCTAACACTAACCCGAACACTAAACCTCACCCTAACACTAACCCTAACCCTCACACTCACCCTCACAGTAACCTTAACCCTAAACCTGACCCTAACAATAACCCTAAAGCTAATCCTAACCCTCACCCTAACCATAACCGTCACCCTAACCCAAACCCTCACCCGATCACTTACCCTCACCCTAACACTAACTCTAACCCTAACACTTACCCTCCCACTAACCCTAACCCTAACTCTAACCATAAAACTCATCTAACCCTCACCCCCACCCTAAACCTAAAACTAGCCATATTCCTATCCCTTAACCTAACACTCCCCCTAACCCTATATCTAACCCTAAACCTCACGCTAACCCTAACCCTAAGCCTAAGCCTAAAACTAAACCTAACCCTAACCCTAACCCGAACCGTAAGCCTATCCCCAAACCACACACTCAAGCCTAAACCTAAGCTTAACCCTAACCCTAACCCTAACCATCACATTAACCCTAACCCTATCCCTAAACTTAACACTAAACCTAAGCCTAATCCTCAGCCTCACCCTCACCCTAAACCAAACCCTAACCCTAACCCTCACCGTAAACCAAAGCCTAACGCTAACCCTAACCCTCACACACACCCTCACCCTAACCCTAATCCTAAACCTAACCCTACCCCTAAAGCTAACCCTCATATTAACCCTCAGCCTAGCCCTCACCCTAACCCTAATCGTAAACCTACAACTAATCCTAACCCTCCCCCTAACCCTAACCCTAACACTAAACCTAACCATAAACCTCACCCTCAGCCTCACCCTAACACTAACTCTAAACCTAAACCTGTCCCTACACCTAACCCTAACCCTAACCCTCACCCTAACACTAAACCTCACCCTCACCCTCAACTTCAGCCTAACCCTAAGTCTAACCCTAACCCTAAACCTAACCCTAACATACACACACACCCTCACGCTAACTCTAATCCTAACCCTATCCCTAACCCTAACCCTCCCCCTAACTCTCACCGGAACCCTAACCCTAACACTAATCCTCACCCCCACACTCAACCTCAGCCTAAACCTAACCCTCACCCTAACCCTAACTCTAACCCTAAACCTCACCCTCACCCTAAACCTAACTCTAACCATAACCCAAACCCTAACCCTCACCCTAACCCTACACCTAACCATCAAAATAACCCTAAACCTCAACCCCACCCTCATCTTCAGCCTAACCCGAAGCCTAAGCATAACCCTAACCCTAATCCTCACATTCACCCTCACCCTAACCCTAATCCTAAACCTAACCATAAACCTAACCCTTAACCTCAACATAACTATCACCCATAAACATAACCCTAACCCTAACCCTAACACTAACCCACGATCTAACCCTCCCCCTAACCGTAATCTAACCCTAAAACTCACCCTCACCCTAACCCTAACCCTAAACTTCATCCTAACTCTAAAAGTCACCCTGACCCTCACCCCCACCCTCAACTTAACTCTAACCATAACCTTAATAACACCAATCCTAACCCTAAACCTAACCCTCATGCTAACCCTAGCCCTAATCCTTACACTCACCTTCACCCTAACCCTAATCCTAAACCTAACCATAAACATAACCCTTAACCTCAACCTGTCACCCTAACCTTAACCCTAACACTAACCCTAACACTAACCCACGAACTAACCCTCCCCTTAACCCTGAATCTAACCCTAAACCTCACACTCACCCTAAACCTAATCCTAACCCGAACCCTAAACCTCACTCTAACCCTAACCCTTACCCTCACCCTCACCGTAACTCTAACCCTAACCCTAACAATATCACTAATCCTAACACTAAACCTAACCCAACAACAACCCTAATCGTAAAACTCACCCTCACCCAAAACCTAATAATAACCCTAACCCTCACCCTAACCCTAAACTTGGTCCTCACTGTAAACCTAACGCTCATTCAAACCCCTACCCTAACTCTAACCCTAACCATAAAGCTCACCCTAACAATAACCTTAACATTCACCCTCGCCCTGGCCCTCACCCTAAACCTAAACCGAACCCTAATCCTCAACCTAACCCTCACCCTAACCCTAACCCTCACCCTCACCCTAAACCTAACCCTCAACCTAACCCTAAACTTCACGCTCACCGAAAACGTAACCCTAACCCTAACCCTAACAATAACCCTAAGCCTAACCCTCACCTAAACATAACCCTCACCCTAATCCTAACCCTCACCCTAACCCTAACTCTAACCCTCACCCTCACCCTAACCCTAACCCTCATCCTCACCCTAAACCTCACACTAACCCGAACCCTAACCCTTACCCTAACACTAAACTTAACCCTAACCCACACCCTTATCTTAACCCTCAACCTCAGCCTAAACCTCAACTTTACCCTTACCATCATCCTCACCCTAACCCTCCCTCTAACCCTAAACCTCATCCAAAAACTCACCCTAACAGTAAACCTAACCATCACCCTAACCCTAACCCTCACCCTCAACCTCAAGCTCAGTGTAACCCTAAGCCTAATCCTAACCCTTACCCTAACCCTCACCCTCTCCCTAGTCCTCACCCTAACCCTAATCCAAACCCTAACCCTCATCCTAACCCTCACCCTAAGCCTAAACCTAACAATCACCATAACCCTAATACTCACGCCCACACTCACCCTCCGCATAACCCTAAGCGGAAGCCTAACCCTAACCCTAACACTCACACTCACCCTGACCCTAACCCTAATCTGAAACCTAACCCTACCCCTAAAACTTAACCTCAACCTAACCCTCACCCTAACCTTAACCCTAATATTAACCCTAAGCCTAACCCATGAACTAACCCTTTCCCTAACCCTAAATCTAACCATAAACCTCACCCAAACCCTAACCCTAAACCTTCCCCTAACACTAAACCTCACCTTCACCCGAATCCTAACCCTCACCCTCACTGTAACTCTAACCCTCACCCTAGCCCTCACCTTAACCCTATTCCTAACCCTAAACCTCATCCTAACCCTCACCCTAACCTTAATCTTCACCTTCATGGTAGGCCTAAGCCTAAGCCTAAGCCTAAGCCTAACCCTAACCGTAACCCTCACCCTAACCCTAACACAAGCACTAACCCTAACTCTAACCCTAAACCTCACTCTCACCCTAACCCTAACTCTAACCCTAACCCTAAACCTAAACCTCACCCTAACCCTAACCCTAACCCTCAGCCTTACCCTCACTGTTCCCATACCCGATACCCTAACCCTAACAATAACCCTAACCCTAACCCTAACACTCACCCTAAACATAACCCTCACCCTAACCCTAAAACTCACCCTAACACTTACCCTCACCCTAACACTAACCCTAACAATAACACTAAACTTCACCCTAACCCTAACCCTCACTCTAACCCAACCCTCACACTCATGCTTGTCCTAAGCCTAAGCCTAAGCCAAAAACTAACCCTAAACCTCACCCTAACCCCAACAATAACACTAAAACTAACTTTAATCCTAAACCTCACCCTCACCCTAACCCTAACTCTAACCCCAACCCTAAAGCTAAACCTCATCCGAACCCTAACCCTCACCCTCACCCTCACCCTCACTGTAACCATAACCCTAACACTAACACTAACAATAACCCTAACCCTAACCCTAACCCTCATCCTAAACATAACCTTCACCCTAACCCTAACCCTCACCCTTACACTTACCCTCACCCTAACACTAATGCTAACCCTAACACTAACCCTCACACTAAACCTAACCATCAACCTAACCCTAAATCTCACCCTAACCCTAACCCTCGTCCTCACCCTAAACCTCACACTAACCATAACACTAATCCTCAATCTAACTCTCACCCTCACCCTAACCCTAACCCTCACCCTTACCCCAACCCTCACCCTCAGCCTAACCCTCACATTTACCCTTACTTTCACCCTCAACCTAACTCTCACCCTAACACTAATCCTTATCCTGACCCTCACCCTAACAGTAACTCCAACCATCAACCTAACCCTAACCCTCACCCTCAACCTTAGCCTCAGCCTAACAATAAGCCTAAGCCTAAACCTAACCCTAACCCTCACCCTCACCCTAACCCTAACCCTAACCCTAATCCTTACCCTAAGCCTCATCCTAACGCTTAACTTAACCATAAACTTAACCATCTTTCTAAACCTAATCCTCATATACACCCATACCCTCAGCATAATCCTAAGCCTACGCTGAACACTAACCCTAACCCTCACACTCACCCTTACCTTAACTAATCCTAAACGTAACCCTAATTATAAATGTAACCCTAACTCTAACATTAACCCTCATCCTAGCCCTCACCCTCACCCTAACCCTAACCCTAAACCTCACCCTAACACTAACCCTAACCCTCACCCTCACCCTAGCCCTCACCCTAACCCTAATCCTAACCCTAATCCTAATCCTCACCCTTAACTTAACCATAAACCTAACCATCTTGCTAAACCTAATCCTCATATACACCCATACCCTCAGCATAACCCTAAGCCTAAGCCGAACCCTATCCCTAACCCTCACACTCACCCTTACCGTAAACCTAAACCTAAATGTAACCCTAACCCTAACATTAATCCTCAACCAAACCCTCACCCTAACCCCAACCCTAACCCTAACCCTAACCCTAACCCTCACCCTAAGCATAATCCTCACCATAACCCTAACCCTCACCCTAAAACTTACCCTCACCCTAACCCTAATCATAACCCTAACACTAACCCTCACACTAACCCTAACCCTCACCCGAATCCTAAACCTCACCCTAACCCTAAACCTCAACCTCACCCTAGCCCTCACCCTAAACCTAATTCTAACCCTCACGCTCAACCTAGCCTTTAACCTAACTCTAACCCTCATCCTCACCCTAGCCCTCACCCTAACCCTAATTCTAACCCTCACCCACACCCTTACCCTAACCCTCATTCTCACCCTAAACCTCACACTAACCCTAAACCTAATCCTCAATCTAACCCTCACCCTAACCCTAACCCTAACCCTTACCCTAACCCTAAACCTAGCCCTAACACTCGCCCTTATCTTAACCCTCAACCTCAGCCTAAACCTCAACTTTACCCTTACCATCATCTTCAACCTAAACCTCACCCTAACCCTAAACCTCATCCTAACCAACACCATAAACTTAAACTTAACCATCACCCTAACCCTAACCCTCAACCTCAACCTCACACTCAGCCTAAGCCTAAGCCTAAACCTAACCCTAAACTTTATCCTAAACCTCACACTGACCCTCAAAGTAACCCTAACCATCACCATCACCAAAATCCTTACCCTAACCATCAATCTAACCCTAAACTTAACCCAATCCCTAACTCTCAACCTAACCTTAACCCTCACCTTTACCGGAACCCTCACCCGAACTCTCACCCTCAGCCTAACCCTAAGCCTAAGCCTAACCATAACCCTAAAAATTACCCAAAACCTAACCATCACTATAACCCTAACCCTAATCCTAACACTAAACCTCACCCTAAACCTAAACTTAATCCTAATCCTAACCCTAAACCTAACCCTCAACCTCACCCTAACCCTCAACTTAACCCTAACCCTAACACTAACCCTAACCATATCCTTCAACTCAGTCTCATCCTAATCCTAACTGTAACCCTAAACCTCATCCTCATCCTAACACTCACCCTAAACCTAAACCTCATGTAACCCTAAACCTAAACCTTACCCTAGACCTAGCCCTCACCCTAACCCTAACCCTAACCCTAACCCTAATCCTAACCCTCCCCCTAACCGTAACCCTAAACCTCACCCTAACCCTCACCCTAACGTTAACCCTCACCCTCAACCTCACCCTCAGCCTAACCCTAAACCTAACCCTAACACACATACTCACCCTCAGGTTTACCCTAATACTAACCCTAACCCTAACCATAACCCTCACCCTAACCCTAACCCTCACCTTAACCCTAACCCTAACATTAACCCTAACCCTAAACCACACCCTCAGCCTCACCCCAACCCTAACCCTAAAACTAAACCTCACCCTCACCCTCACCCTAACCCTCACCCTCACCGTAGCGCTCATCCAAACCCTAATCCTAACCCTAAACCTCATCCTAAACCTCCCCCCTAACCCTATGACTAACCCTGACCCTAACCCTAACATTCTCACCCTCAACCTCACCCTCAGCCTAACCCTAAGCCTAACCCTAAAGCTAACCCTAACACACACACTCACCCTCAGCCTAACCCTAAGTGTATACCTAAAACTAACCCTAACTCTCACCCTCAGCCTCACCCTAACCCTAATTCTATCCCTAAACCTCACCCTCACCCTACCCCTAATGCTAAACCTTAACCCTTGCCCGAACCCTAACCCAAACCCTCACCCTAACTCTCACCCTAACCCTAAAACTAACACTAACGCTAACTCTAACCCTAACACTAAACCTCAACCTAACCCTAACCCTAACCCTATCCCTCACCCTAACCCTCACCCTCACACTCAGCCTAACCTTAAGCCTAACCCTAATCCTAAACCTAACCCTCACACTCACCCTCTCCCTAACCGTAATCCTAATCCTAACCCTAACGCTATCCCTCACCCTCACACTAACACTCACCCGAACTCTAACCCTAACACTAACCCTAACCCTAACCCTCACTATCAACCTGACCCTCAGCCTAACCCTAAGCCTAACGCTTAACCTAACACTCACACACACACTCACCCTCACCCTAACCCTAATCCTAAACCTAAACGTAACCATAAACCTCCGCCTAACTCTCACCCTAACGCTAACCCTAACACTAACCCTAACCCTCAACCAAACCCTCACCCTAACCATAGCTCTAACCCTAAACCTCACCCTCACCCTAAACCTAACTCTAACACTAACCCAAACCCGAAACCTCACCCTAAGCCTAACCCTAAACCTCATCCTCACCTTCACCCTAACCCTATCTCTAACAATAATGCTAACACTATTTCTCACCCTAACCCTAACCCTAAACCTCATCTTCCCCTTCACCCTCACAGTAACCATAACCCTAACCCTAGCAATAAACCTTACCCTAACCCTAAACATCACCCTAACCATAACCCTCACCCTAACCCTAAAACTCACCTTAAAACATACCCTCAAACTAACACTAACCCTCACACTAACCCTAACCCTAACCATAACCCTAAACCTCACCCTAACACTAACCCTAACCCTAACCTTCACCCTAACCCTAAATCTAACCCTAACCCTCACCCTAACCATAAATCTCATCCTCACCATAAACCTCACACTAACCCTAACCCTAATCCTAAATCTAACCCTCACCCTCACAATAACCCTAAACCTAACCCGTAACCTAACCCTCAGCCTAATCTTAACCCTCACCCTTACAGTAACCCTCACCCTCAGCCTAACACTCACCTTTAACCTTAACGACACCCGCAACCTAACCCTCACCCTAAGCCTAAACTTAACCGAAACCTAACTCTCACCATAACCTTAAACCTAACCCTCACCTTAACCCTAAACCTCACCCTCACCCTCACCCTCAGCCTAACCCTAAGCCTAACCCTAAACCTAACCCTAATCCTCACACTGACCCTCTCCCTAACCCCAATCCTAATCCTAACCCTAACCCTAACACACACCCTCACCCTAACCATCACCCTAAACTTAACCCTAACACTAACACGAACCCGAACCCTAATCCTCACCCTAACCCTATATCTAACCGTAAACTACAAACTCACAGTGAACCTAACCCTAACCCTAACCCTAAACCTCACCCTAACCCTAACCCTAAACCTCACCCTCACCCTAGCCGTCACCCTAACCCTAATCCTAAACCTAACCCACATCCTAATCCTCAAACTAACCCTAAATCTAACCCTCACCCTAACCCTAAACCTCACACTCAACCTAACCCTCAGGCTAACCCTAAGACTAACCCTAAACCTAACCGTAACCCACACACTCACCCTCACCCTAACACTAACTATAACCCTAACCCTAAATTTAAACCGAACACTAACACTCACACTAACCGTAACCCTAACCGTGATCCTAACACACAACCTAACCCTATCCGTATCCATCACCCTAATCCCAACGCTCACCCTCAGCCTAACCCTAAGCCTAAGCATAACTCTAACCCTAACCCTCAACCTCACCCTAAACCTAATCCTAACCCTAACCTTCATCCTAACACTCACCATAACCCTAACCCTAACCATCATCCAAAACCTGTTCCTCACCTCCACTCTCACCCTCAGCCTAACCCTAAGCCTAAGCCTAAACCTAACCATAACCCTCACCCTCAGCCTCACCCTCACCCTAACCCAAATCCTAACCCTAACCCTAAACCTAACATACCCTCACAGTACCCTAACCCTAACCCTAACCCTAACCCTAACCCTAACCCTAAACCTAAACCTAACCCTAACCCTAACTCTAACCCTCACCCTCACCCTAGCCCTAACCCTAACCCTAATTCTAACCCTCCCCCTCACCTTAACCCTAAACCTTAACCTAACCCTTAACCCTATACTCACACTCACCATAACAATTACCCTAATCCTAAACCTAACATTAAGACTAACCCTCACCCTCACCCTAATCCTCACCGTAACCCTAACTCTAACAATAACCTTAACCCCAACCCACACCATCAGCCTCAAACTAAACCTAACTCTAACCATAAACCTCACTCTCACCTTAAGCCTAACCCTAACCTTAACCCTCAAACTAACCCTAACGCTCACCCTCACTGTAACCCTTACCCTAACTCTCACCCTAACCCTTAACTTAACCCAAACCCTAACTGTCACCCTAACTCTAACCCTAAACCTCACCATAAGCCTCACACTCACCCTCAGCCTAACCGTAACCCCAACCCTAACCCTCACACTCACCTTAACCTTAACCCTAATCCTAATAGTAAACTTAACCCTAACCCTCACCCTCACCCTAACCATCACCTTAAGCCTAACCCTAACATTAATCGTAACCAAAACCCTTACCCTAAACCTCACCCTAACACTAACCCTACCCATCCCCCTCACCCTAGCCCTCAACCTAAGACTAACCCTCATCCTCACCCTAAACCTCACACTAACCCTAACACTAATCCTCAATCTAAACCTCAACCTCACACTAAACCTAACCCTAAACCTCACCATAACCCTAACCAGCACCCTTACCGTAACCCTCATCCTCAGCCTTAACCCTCACGTTTAAACTTACCTTCACTCCCACCCTAACCCTCACCCAAACCCTAACCGTAACCCTAACCCTAACTCTACCCCTAAACCTCACCATCAGGCTAACCCTAACTCTAATCCTAACCCTAACACTAAACCTCACCCTAACTCTAATCCTAACCCTAACACTAAACCTCACCCTAACCCTAAACCTAACCCTCACCCTCAACCTCATCCTCAGTCTAAACCTAAGCCTAAGCCTAACCCTTAACCTAACCCTCACCCTCACCATAGCCTCACCCTAAACTGAATCCTAACCCTAACCCTCATCCTAACCCTCACACTAAACCTAAACCTAACCATCACCATAACCCTAATTCTCACCCCCCCCCTCACCCTAAGCCTAAGCCTAACCCTAACCATCACACTCACCCTCACCCTAACCCTAATCCTAACCATAACCCTAACCCTAACCCTAAACCTCAACCTAACCCTCACCCTAACCTTAAGCCTAAAACTAAACCTAACCCTAACCCTCGTCCTAACCCAACAAGTAACCCTAAATCTAACCCTAATCCTCATCCTCACCCTAAACCTAATACTAACCCTAACCCTAACAATATCACTAATCCTAACGAGAAACAGAACCCTAATGCTAAACCTAACCCTAATTCTAACAATCACCCTCACGCTAACACTAATCCTAACCCGTACCCTCAACCTAACCCTAACCCTCACCCTCACTGTAACCCTAAACCTCATCCTAACCCTCACCCTAACCGTGACCCTAAACCTAAACCTTACCCTAAAACTAACCGTAACGCTCAACCTCACCCTAGCCCTCACTCTAACCCTCATCGTAACCCTAATGCTCACCCTACCCTAATCTTAACCGAACCCTAACTCTCACCCTAACCCTATCCCTAAGCCTCACCCTAACCCTAACCCTCACACTCACCCTCAACCTCAGCCTAACCCTACGGCTAAGCCTAACCCTAACCCTAACTGTCACACTCACACTAACCCGTATCCTAATCCTAATCCTAACCCTAAGCCTTAACCTCACCCTATCCCTAACCCTAACCCTAACCCTAACTCTCTCCCTAACCCTAAACCTAACCCTCACCCTAACTCTAACCCTCACCCTCACCCTCATCCTCAGCCTAACCTTAAGCTTAAGCTTAACCCAAACTCTAAAGCTCAGCCTCACCCTAACCCCAACCCTCACCCTAAAGCTTACCCTAAACCTAACGCTAAACTTCAACCCCACCCTAGCCCTCACCCTAACCCGAATCCTAACACTAACCCTCGTCCTAACCCTCCCCAAAACCCTAACCCAATCCCTCACCCTAACCCTAACCCTCACCCAAATCCTCATCCTTAGCCTAACCCTAACCCTAACCCTAACCCTCAACCTAACCCTCCACCTAAACCAAACCCTCAACCTCACCCTAACCCTAACCATCATCCTCAACCTCACCTTCACCCTAAACCTAACCCTAACCCTCACATTAACCCTAAGCCTAACCCTCACTCTCAGCCTCACCCTTACCCTAACTCTAACCCTAAACCTCACCCTCTCACTAACACTAACCCTAACCTGAAATCTAAACCTCATCATAACCCTAACCCTAAACCTCAACCTCACCTTACCCCTTACACCAAACTTAATCCTAACCCTAACCCTAATCCTATCCCTTACCCTAACACTAACCCTAACCCTCCCTCTAAATCTCACCCTCAGCCTAATCCTCACGTTTACCCTTACCTTCACCCCCACCCTAACCCTCAACCTAACCCTAACCCTAACCCTAACCCTAACTCTACCCCTAAACCTCACCCTCAGGCTAACCTTAACTCTAATCCTATCCTTAACACTAAACCACACTCTAACCCTAACCCTAACCCTCACCCTCACCCTAGCCTCACCCTAAACCGAATCCTAACCCTAACCCTCATCCTAACCCTCACATTAACCTAAACCTAACCATCACCATAACCCTAATTCTCACCCCCCTGCACCCTCAGCCTAACCCTACGCCTAAGCCTAACCCTAACCATCACACTCACCCTCACCCTAACCCTAATCCTAACCCTAACCCTAACCTTAACCCTAAACCTCAACCTAACCCTCACCCTAACCTTAAGCTTAACAGTAACCCTAACCCTAACCCTCGTCCTAACCCAACAACTAAACCTAAATCTAACCCTAAACCTCAAATTCACCCTAACCCTACTACTAATCCTAACCTTAACAATATCACTAATCCTAACGATAAACATAACCATATTGCTAAACCTAAACCTAATTCTAACTGTCACACTCACCCTAACCCTAATCCTAACCCTAACCCTCACCCTAACTCTAACCCTAAACCTAAACCTTACCCTAACACTAACCCTAACCCTCAGCCTCACCCTAGCCCTCACCCTAAACCGAATCCTAACCCTAATGCTCACCCTAACCCTAAATTTAACGGAACCCTAACTCTCACCCTAACCCTAACCCTAAGCCGCACCCTAACCCTAGCCCTCACCCTCACCCTCACCCTCAGCCGAAAACTAAGGCTAAGCCTAACCCTAACCCTAACTGTCACACTAACCCTAACCCATATCATAATCCTAATCCTACCACTAAGCCTTAACCTCACCCTCACCCTAAACCTCACCCTAATCCTAACGCTCATGCTCACCCCAACCCTAACCCTCACCCTCAACGTCACCCTCAGCCTAACCCTAAGCCTAAGCTTAACCCTAACTCTAAATCTTAGCCTCACCCTAACCCTAACCCTAACCCTAAAGCTTCCGCTATACCTAAACCTAAACCTCACCCTCAGCCTAGCCCTCAACCTAACCCTAATCCTAACCCTCAAGCTAACCCTCACTCTCAGCCTCACCCAAAACCTAACTCTAACCCTAAACCTCACCCTCTCACTTAACCTAACCCTATCCCGAGCACAAAACTTCACCATAACCCTAAACCTAAACCTCACCCTCACCTTAGACCTTACACCAAACCTAATCCTAACCCTAACTCTAATCCTATCCCTTACCCTAACACTAACTCTTACCTCCCTCTAAATCTCAACCTAACCCTAACCCTAACACTAACCCTAACCTTAACCCTCAACCTAACCCTCACCCTAACCCTGACTCTAACCCTAAACCTCACCCTCACCCTAACCCTAACTCTAACCCTAACACAGACCCTAAACCTCACGTTAACCCTAACTCTAACCCTCACCCTCAGCCTCACATTTGCCCTCACCCTAACCCTAATCCTAACCTTAACCCTAACCCTAACCCTAACCCTAAACCTCACCCTAACACTAACCCTAACCCTCACCCTCACCCTAGCCCTCAACCTAACCCTAATCCTAACCCTAATCCTCACTCTAACCCTCATCCTAACTCTAACCCTAAACCTCACCCTAACCCTAACCCTAACCCTAACCCTCAAACTAACCCTAACACTCATGCACAATTTAAGCCTAACCCTAAACCTCACCCTAAACCTAAAATAACCGGAACCCTAACTCTCACCCTAACCCTAACCCTAACGCATACACTAACCCTAACCCTCACCCTCACTCTCAGTGTAATCCTAAGCCTAATCCTAACAATAACCCTAACCCTCACACTCACACTAACCCTTACCCTAATCCTAATCCTAACCCTAACCCTAACCCTAACCCTCACCCTCAACCTCAGCCTAACCTTAATGGTAACTCTAACCCCAAACCTCATCCTCAACCTAACCCTAACCCTAACCCTAGCCCTCACCCTAACCCTAATCCTAAACCTAACCCTCATCCTAACCTTCCCCATAACCCTAACCCTAACCCTCACCCTAACCCTAAGCCTCACCCTCACATTCACCCTCAGCCTAATCCTAAGCCTAAACCTAAGCCTACCCCTAAACCTAACCCTAACCCTCACAGTCAACATCAACCTCACCCTCACTGTAAATCTAACCCTAACCCTAACCCTCACCCTAACCCTAACCCTAAACCTCCGCCTAACCCTAACCCTCCCCCAAACTCTATATCTAACCCTAAACCACACCCTCACCCTAACCCTAACACTAACCCTAACCCTAACCCTCACCCGAACCCTCTCCCTAACCCTATATCAAACCCTAAACCTCAACCTCACCCTAACTGTAAACCTAACCCTAACCCTATACCCCATCAAAACCCTAAACCTAACCCTCACCCGCACACTCACCCTCACTGTAACTCTAACCCTAACCCTAACAATGACACTAACCCTAAAATGAAACATCTCCCTAACCGTAATCCTCACCCCCAACCTCAACCTCTGCCTAACCCTAACCCTAAGCCTAACCCTCACCCTAACCATTACACTCACCCTCATCCTAACTCTAATCCTAAAACTAACCCTATCCCTAAACCTCAACCTAACCCTAACCCTCACCCTAACCCTAACACTAACCCTAACCCTAAACCTCACCCTAACCCTAACCCTCAACTTCACCCTCAACCTCACCATAAGTCTAACCCTAACCCTAACAATAACACTAACCATAACCCTAACCCTAAACATAACCCTCAACCTCAGCCTCACCCTCACTACAAACTTAACCCTGACCATAACACTAACAATAACCCTAACCCTAACCCTAAACCTAACTCTAATCCTTACACCCACCCTCATCCTCCGCCTAAACCTAACCCTAACCCTAAACCTAACCCTCACCGTAACCCTAACACAAACCCCAACACTGACACTAACCCTAATCCTAAACCAAACGCTAAACCTAACACTAAACCTAACCCTAATCCTCAGTCGCACCCTCATCCTAACCCAAACCCTAACCCTAACCATCACCCAAAACCTAAGCCTAACCCTAATCCTTACCCTCACCCTAAACCTAATCCTAACACTAACCCTCACCTTAACCCTAACCCTAACCCTCACCCTCATGCTCGGCCTAAGCCTAAGCCTAAACCTAAGCCTAACCCTAACCCTAACCCTAACTCTCACCTTATCCCTAAACCTAACACTACCCCTAACTCTAACCCTAAACCTCACCCTCACCCTAAACCTAACTCTGATCATAACCCAAACCTAACCCTCATACTAACCCTAACCCTCACCCTCACCTTCACCATAACCCTAACTGTAACCCTAAACTTAACAAAAACCCTAAACCTAACCCTAACCCTCACCCTACTCATAAACCTCACCCTAACCTTAACCATCACCTAACACTAAACCTAAGGCTAACACTAACGCTCAAACTAACCCTAACCATCACCCTAACCCTAAACCTCACCCTAACATAAACCCTAACAATCACCCTAAACCTAAACCTTACCCTAACCCTAAACCTCACCCTCATCCTCACCTTTACTGTAAACCTAAGCCTAACCCTAACCCTAACCCTCACACACACCCTAACCCTTACCCTAATCCTAATCCTAACCCTATCCCTAACCCTCACCCTCAGCCTCAACTTAACCCTAATTCTAACCCTAAACCTCACCCTCAACCTAATCCTAAAGCTAACCCTAACACTAAAACTCATCCTCATCCTAACCCTAAACATCACCCTCACCCTAACCCTAATCCTATCCCTAACCCTCGTGCTAACCTTCCTCATAACCCTAATCATAACCCTTACCTTAACACTAACTCTCACCCTCACCCTCAGCCTAACCCTAAGCCTAACCCTAAGCCTAACCCTAAACCTAAAACTAAACCTCACACTCACTCGCACCCTCACCCTCACTGTAACTCTAACCCTAACCCTAACCCTAAACCTCACCCTAATCCTAACCGTAACCCTTCCCCTAAACCTATATCTAACCGTAAACCTCACCCTCACCCTAACCCTAACACTAACCCTAAACCTAACCCTCACGCTAACCACCTCCATAACCCTATATATAACCCTAAACCTCACCCACACCCTAACAGTAACCCTAACCATAACCCTAAACCCCACCCTAATCCTAAACCTAAACCTCAACCGCACCCTCAGCTTCACCATAACTCTAACAATAACCCTAACAATAACACTAACCCTAACCCGGACCATCACCCTAACCCTAATCCTCACCCCCAACCTCACCCTCTGCCTAAGCCTAAGTCTAAGCCTAAACCTCACCCTAACCTTTACACTCACCCTCATTGTAACTCTAATCCTAAACCTAACCCTATACCTAACCCTCAACCTCATCCTAACCCTAACACTAACGCTAACCCAAACCTCAACCTAAACCTCCCCCTAAACCTATGTGTAACCCTAAACCTCACCCTCAACCTAAACCTAACCTTAACCCTAACCCTAAACCTCAGCCTAACACTAACCTTCACCCTCACCCTCAACCTCAACATAAGTCTAACCCTAACCCTAACAATAACACTAACCCTAACCCTAACCATATCCATAACCCTCACCGTCAGCCTCACCCTCACTGGAAACTTGACCCTAACCATAACACTAACATTAACCCTAACCCTAACCCTAACTCTAATCCTCACCCCAACAGTCACCCTCAGCCTAACCCTAACCCTAACCCCAACTCTAATCCTAACCCCCACTGTAACCCTAAAACTAACCCTAACACTAACACTAACCCTAAACGAAACCCTAACCCTAACCCTAAACTTAAACCTAACCCTAACCCTAACCTTAAATTTAACCTGAAACCTAACTCTCACCCTAACCCTACAACTAACCCTCACCCTAACCCTAACCCTCATCCTCACACTCACCCTCATCCTAACCCTAAGCCTAACCCTAACTGAAACCCAAACCCTCACACACACCCTAACCTTTCCCCTAATCCCAATCCTAACACTAAGCCTAAACCATACCCTCACCCTAACGCTCACTCTAACCCTAACTCTAACACTAACCCTAAACCTAACCCTCAACCTCAGCCTCATCCTAACCCTAACTCTAACACTAAACCTGCCCCTAACCCTAACTCTAACCATCACCCTAACCCTAATTCTCACCCACACCCTCACCCTCAGCCTAATCCTAAGCCTAAGCCTAACCCTAAACCTAACCATCACACTCACCCTCACCATAACCCTAATCCTAATCCTAACCTTAACTCTAACCCTAACCCTAAACCTCAACCTAAACCTCACCCTAACCTTAGCACTAACACTAACCATAACCCTAACCCTGGACCTAACCCTGTAACTAACCCTAAATCTAACCCTAAACCTCACCCTCACCCTAACCCTAATCCTAATAATAACCCTAAACCTCACAGAAACCTTAACCCAAACCCTCACCCTCACCATAACTATAACCCTAACCCTAAAAATAACACTAGTCCTAACCCTAAACCTAACCATAACCCTAACCCTAATGCTAACACTCACCCTCACCCTATGCCTAATCCTAACACTAACTCTCACCCTAACACTAACCCTCACCCTGACCATAACGCTAACCCTCCTCCTAATCCTCATCCTCACCCTAGCCCTCACCCTAACCCTAATCCTAACACTTACTCTCATCAAAACCCTCACCCTAACAATCACCCTAAACCTAATACTCACCCCCACCCTCACCCTCAGCCTGACCCTAAACCTAAGCCTAACCCTAAGCCTAACCCTCACACTCCCCCTTACAATAACCCTAAACCTAACCCTAACACTAACCATAACCCTAAACTTCAAAGTAACCCTCACCTAAACTTAACCGTAACACTTACTCTAACCCTGGACCTAAGCGTCCCCCTAACGCTAAATCTAACCCTAAAACTCACCCTCACACTAACACAAGTCCTAACCCTTACCCTCATCCTAACCCCAATCCTCACCCTAAAGGTAACCCTAACCCTCATGCTAACCCTCACCCTAACATTAACCCTAACACTAAACCTTACCCTAACACTAACCCTAATCCTCAACCTCACCCTCGCCCTCACCCTTACCCTAATCATAACCCTAATCCTCATCCTAACCCTCACACTAACCCTAACTTTAACCCTAATCCTTACCCTAAATCTAACCCTCACCCTAACCCTAAACTTAACCGAACACTAACACTCACCCTAACCGTAAACCTAAACTCACCCTCACCCTCACCCTCAGCCTAATCCTAAGCCTCAGCCTAAACCTAACCCTAACCCTCACACTCACCCTAACCCTTACCCTAAACCTAATCATAACACTAAGCATAACCCTCACACTCAGTCTAACCCTCACCGTAACCCGAAATCTAACACTAAACCTAACCCTAAACCTCAAGATCAGCCTCACCCTTACCCTAACTCTAACCCTAAACCTCACCCACAGCCTAACCCTAAGCCCAACCCTAAACCTAACCCAAACAAACACACTCACCATCACCCTAACCCTAATCCTAACCCTAACCCTAAACATAAACTTCAACCTAACCCTCACCCTTACTATAAACCTAAACCTCACCCTCACCCTAAACCTAACTCTAACCCTAACCCAAACCATAAACCTCACCCTAACCCAAACCCTAACCCTCAATCTCACCCTCAACATAACCATAAACCTAGACCTATCCCAAACAATAACCCTAACCCTAATCCTAACCCTCAACCTAACCATGACCCTCACCCTAACGCAAACCCTCACCCTAACATTTACCGTCACCCTAACACTAACCCTAACCCTAACACTAACCCTCACACTAACCCTAACCGTAATCTCACCCTAACCCTAACCCTAACCCTAACCCTCAACCAAACCATAAACCTCACGCTCCACGTAACCCTAACCGTAACCCACACCCTAAACCTAAACTTAACTTGAACCCTAACTCTCACCCTAACCTTAATCCTAACCCTAACCCTCACCCTCACCCTCACCATCAGCGTAACCCTAAGCCTAACCCTAACCCTAACCCTAACCCTCACACTCAACCTAGCCCTTACCCTAATCCTTATCCTAACCCTAACGCTAAGCCTCACCCTCAGCCTCACTTTAACCCTAACTCTAACCCTAATCCTAACCCTAACTCTCCTCCTAACCCTCCCCATAACCCTAACCCTAAACCTCACCATAACCCTAAACCTCAACCTCATGCTCAGCCTAAACCTAAACCTAAACCTAACCCTAAACCTCACACTCACCCTAATCCTAACTGTAAGTATCACCCTCACCCTAACCCTGACCCTCACCCTCACCCTCATCCTAACCCTAAGCCTAACCCTAACCCTTACCCTAATCCTCACACTCACCCTAACCCTAACCCTAATCCTACTCCTAACCCTAACCCAAACCCTCACCCTCAACCTAACCCTCATCTTAAGAATAACCTTAACATTAATCATAAGCCTCAACCGCACCCTCAGCCTCACCCTAAACCTAACTCAAACACTGAACCTAACCCTGAACCTAACTCTAACTCTAACCCTATCCCTAAACCTCATCCTAACCCTAACGCTAACCCTCACCCTCACCCTCACCCTAACACTAACCCTTACCCTAACACTTATGCTAACTCTAAAACTAACCCTCACAATAACACTAAACATCACCCTAACCCTAAACCCCACCGTAACACTAACCCTAAACCTCACCCTCACTCTAGCCCCCACCCTAACCCTTACCCTCATCCTCAACCTAAACCTCACACTAACCCTAACACTAATCCTCAATCTAACCCTCACCCTCACCCTGACCCTAATGTTAAACCTCACCCTAACCCTAACTCTCACCCATACCTTAACCCTCACCCTCACCCTAAACCTCACCTTTACCCTTACGGTCAACACCACCCTAACCCTAACCCTAATCCTAACCCTCACCCTATCCATAACTGTACCCCTAAACCACACCCTCACTCTAACCCTAACTCTAACCCTAACTCTAACACTAACCCTCACCCTATCCCTAACACTAAACATCACCCTAACCCTAATCCTCACCCCCACCCTCACACTCAGCCTAAAACTATGCCTAAGCCTAATCCTAACCCTAACCCTAACCCACACCCTCACACTCACCCTCACCATAACTCTAACACTAACCCTAACAATAACACTAATCCTAACCCTAAACCTAACCCAAACAATAACCATAACCCTAATGCTAACACTCCGCCTCACCCTAACCCTAATCCTAATCCTCTCTGTAACTCTCCCTCTAATCCTATATCTAAGCCTCAACCTCATCCTCAACCTAACCCTAAAACTAACCATAACCATAAACCCCACACTAACCCTAACTCTAAACCTTACCGCAACCTCACTCACACGATAAATCAAACCCTAACACTAACAATAACACTAACCCTAACCATCACCCTAACCCTAATCCTCACACCCACCCTCACCCTCAGTCTAAACCTAAGCCTAAGCCTAACCCTCACCCTAACCCTCACACTCAGCCTCACCCTAACCCTAATCCTAAACCTAATCCTATCCCTAAACCTCAAACTAAACCTCACCCTCAACCTAACCCTAACCCTAACCCTAAACCTCACCCTCAGGCGAACCCTAACCTTAACTCTAACCCCAAACCTCAACCTCACCCTAACCCCAACCCTAACCCTAACCCTAAACTTCACCCTAACCCTAACCCTAAACTTCACCCTCTCCCTAGCCCAAACCCTAACCCTAATCCTAACACTAACCCTCATCCTAACCCTCCCCCTAACCCTAAACTTCACCCTCACCCTAACCCTCAACTTAAGCCTAACCCTAACATTAATCCTAACCCTAACCCTAATGCTCAGCCTCACCCTAAAACTGTCTCTAACCCTAAACCTCAACCTGACACTAACCCTAAACCTAACCCTATCTCTATAATTCATCCTAACCCTAAACCTCACCCTAACCCTAACCTTAAACCTCACCCTCACCCAAGCCCTCACCCTAACACTAATCCTACCCCTACCCCTCATCCTAAACTTCATCAAAACACTAACCCTAACCCTCAGCCTCACCCTCACCCTAATGCTAATCTGAAACCTAACCCTCAACCTAAACCTAACCCTGACCCTCACCGTAACTCTTACCCTAACCATCAAATAACCCGAAATAAAACTATCACCCTAAACCTAACCCCAACCCTCACCCTAACCCTCACCCTAAACCTCATGCTCATCCGAGCCCTCATCCTAACCCTAATCCTAACACTAACCCTCAACCTAACCCTCCCCCTAACCCTTACCATTACCCTCACCCTAACCCTAACCCTCACCCTCAACCTCACCCTCAACCTAACCCTAAACCTAACCCTAAACCTAAACCTAACACACACCCTCACCCTCACCCTAACCCAAATCCTAACCCTAACCCTAATCGTAACCCTAACCCTCCCCCAACTCTTAACCTAAGCCTAACCCTAACCCAAACAATAACCCTAAACCTAATTCTAACCCTCACCCTAACCAAAACCCTCACCCTAACCAAACCCTCACCCTAACACTTACCCTCACCCTAACACTAACCCTAACCCTAACAATAACCCTAACCCTAACCTCACCAGAACCCTAAACCTAACCCTAACCCTCAACCTAACCCTAAACCTCATGCTCAAGGTAACCCTAAACCTAAACCTCACTCTAATCCTACGATTAAACTGAACCATAAATCTCACCCTAACCCTAAACCTGACACTAACCCTAACCCTCACACTCACCCTAACCCTTACCGTAATCCTAATCCTATCCCTAACCCTAACCCTCACCCTCAGCCTCACCTTACCCTAATTCAAACCCTAAACCACACCCACTCCCTAACCTATGCCTAACCCTAAACCTCACCTTAACCCTTATCCTAATCCTAATCCTAACCCTAACCCTAACACTCACCCTCATCCACACTGTAAAATTAAGCATAACCCTAATCCTAACCCTAACCCTCAAGCTCACCCTAACCCTTACCCTAATCCTAATCCTAGCCCTAACCCTAACCCTCAACCTCAGCCTCACCTTAACCCTACCTCTAACTCTAAACCTCATGCTCACCCTAACCCTAAACCTATACCTCACCCTAATCCTAACCTCAGCCTCACCCACACCCTCAGCCTAAACCTAACCCTAACCCTCACACTCACCCTAACCCTAACCGTAATCCTAATCCTAACCCTAACCCTAACCCTCACCCTCACCCTAACCCTCACCCTAACCCCATCCCTAACACTAACACTAACCCTAACCCTAACCCTCACCCTCATCCTCACCCGAACCCTAACTCTAAACCTAAACCTCACCCTCACCCTCACCCTCACCCTCACCCTAACCATAACCCTAACCCTCACCCTAACCCTAACCCTAAACCTCACCCTCACCCTAGCCCTTACCATAAACCTAATCCTAAACCTAACCCTCATACTAAGTCTCCCTCTAAATCTATCCCTCCCCCTCAACCTCCCACTCTGCCTAACCCTAAGCCTAACCCTAAAACTAACCCTAACACAAACAATCAGCCTCACCCTAACCCTAATCCTCACCCCACCCTCACCTTCAGTCTAACCCTAACAAAAACCCTAAACCGCACCCTAAACCTAAACTTCACGCTCACACTCAACCTAACCGTAACTCTAAGCCTAACCCTAACAATAACACAAACCCTAACCCTAACAATAACCCTAACCATAACTCTCTCACTCAGCCTCAGCCTCACCGCAAACTTAACCCTAACCATAACACTAGAAATAAACCTAACACTAAGCCTAACCCTAAGGCTAACTCTAATCCTCAGCCCCACCCTCACCCTCAGCCTAACCCTAAGCCTAAACCTAACCCTAACCCTAACCCTCACCCTCAGCTTTACCTTAACCCTACCTCTAACACTAAACCTCATGCTCACCCTAACCCTAAACCTAACCCTAAACCTAAACCTCACCCTAACCCTAACCTCACCCTCACCCTCACCCTCAGCCTAACCCTAAATCTAACCATAACCCTCACACTCACCCTAACCCTAACCATAATCCTAATCCTAAACCTAACCTTAAACCTCACCCTCACCCTAAACCTCATCCTAACCCTAATCGTGAGCCTTACCCTCAACCGAACCCTAACCCTTACCCTCACCTTAATCCTTACCCTAACCCTCACCCTAACCCTAAACATAACTCGAAACGTAACTCTCAACCTAAAACTAACCCAAACCTAAAACCTCACCCTAAACCTAAAGCTAAACCTCACCCTCAACCAAGCCCTCACCCTAAACTTAATCCTAACCTTAACCCTCATCGTAACCCTATCCCTAACCCTTAAGCCAACCCTCACCCTAAACCTAACCCTCAACATCAACCTCACCCTCAGCCTAACCCTAAGCCTAACGCTAAACCTAACCCTAACACACACAATCACCCTCACACTAATCCAAATCCTAACCCTAACCCTCACCCTCACCCTCACCCTCAGTGTAACCAAAAGCCTGACCCTAACACTAACCCTAACTCTCACACTCACCCTAACCTTTACCCTAATCCTAATCCTACCCCTAACCCTAACCCTCACCCTCAGCCTCTCCTTAAACCTAACTCTAATCCTAAAACTCACCCTCACTTTCACCGTATCATTAACCCTAACCCTAAACCTAATCCTAAACCTCACCCTTATCTTAACCCTCACCCTCAGCCTAAAAGTCAACTTTACCCTTACCATCATCCTCACCCTAACCCACACCCTAACCCTAACCTCATTCTAACCCTCACCCTAACCTTAAAATTAACCATCATGCGAACACTAACCCTCACACTCGACCTCTTGCTCAGCCTAACCCTAAGCCTAAGCCTAAGACTTACCCTAAACCTCACCCTCTCCCCACCCCTCACCCTAACCATAATCCTAACCATCACCCTAACCCTAATCATCAACCCCACACTCACGCTCAGCCTAACCCTAACCCTAAGCCTAACCGTAAACCGAACCCTCACAGACACCCTCACCCTAACCTTAATTCTAACCCTAACCTTAAAACTCAACCTAACCATCACCCTAAACTTAAACCTAACACTTCACCCTAACCATAACTCTAACCCTAAACTTCACCCTCACCCTAACCCTAACCCTAACCCTGACCCTAAACCTAAACTTCACCCTAACCCTAACCCTAAACCTCACCCTCACACTAGCCCTCCCCCTTCCCCTAATCCTAACCCTCATCCTAACCCTCACACTAACACTAACCCTAACCCTCACACTCACCATCACCCTAACCCTAATCCTAACCCTAACGTAAACCTAACCCTCACCCTCACCATAACCCTTATCCTAACCCTAAACTTAACCCGAACCAAAACCCTCACCCTAACCCTAACACTAACCCTCACCATAAACCTAACCTTAAACCTCACCGTCACCCTAGTCCTCACCCTAACCCTATTCCTAAACCTAACCGTCATCCTAACACTCCCTCTAACCCTTACACTAACCATTATCCTAACCCTAACTGTCATCCTCAACCTCACCCTCAGCCTAACCCTAAGCCTACCCCTAAACCTAACCCTAACACACATGCTCACCTTTACCCTAACCCTAATCCTAACCCTAACCTTCACCCTCACCCTCACCATCAGTGTAACCCTAAGCCTAACCCTAACCCTAACCCTAACCCTCATGCTCACACTAACCCTTACCCTAATCCTAATCCTAACCCTAACCCTAAAACTCACCCGCAGCATCACCTTAACCCTAACTCTAACCTTAACCCTAAACCTCACCCTAAAACTAAACCTAAACCTCACCCTCACACTAGAACTCAGCCTAACCCTAATCCTAACCCAACCATCATCCTAACGCTCCTCATAACCCTAACCCTAACCCTCACCCTAACCCTAACCCTCACAGTCACAATCAGCCTAACCCTAAGCCTAACCCTAACCCTATCCCTAACTCTCACAGTCACCCTAAAATTAACCCTAAGCCTAAGCGTAATCCTCACCCTAAACCTAACCCTAAACCTAAGCCTAACACTAACCCTAACACTAACGATAACCCTAACCCTCAACTTCAGCATCACCTTAACCCTAACTCTAACCCTAAACCTCACCCTCAAACTAACCCTAACCCTAAACCTAAACCTCACCCTAACCCTAACACTAAACCTCACCCTCACCCTAGCCCTTACCCTAACCCTAATCCCAACCCTAACCCTCATCCTAATCCTCCCCCTAAACCTAACCCTCACCCTCAACCTATCCCTCAGCCTAACGCTAAGCCTAAATCTAAACCTAACCCTAACACACACACTCACACTCACCCTAACCCTAATCATTTCCCTAAGACTAACTCCAATCCTAATCCTCTCCCTATCTCTCACCTAACCCTAACCCTAACACTAACGCTAACCCTAACCCTCAACCTAACCCTCACCCAAACCATAACCCTAACACTAAACCTCACCCTCACTCTAACCCTAAATCTAACCCTAACCCAAACCCTGAACCTCACCCTAACCCTAACCCTAACTATCGCCCTCACCCTCACCGCAACCATAACCCTAAACCTAACAATACCAATAACCCTAACCCAAATCCTAACCCTCACCCTAAGACTAACCCTAACCCTAACACTAACTGTCACATTTACCCTAAACCTAACCCTAACCCTAAACCTCAACTTAACCCTCACACTCCACCTAACACTAACACAAACCCTAACCCTAACCCTCACCCTAACCCTCATCCTAACCCTATATCTAAACCTAAACCTCACCCTCACCCTCACCCTAACCCTAACCCTAACCCTAACTCTAAACCCCACCCTAAACCTAACCCACAACCGCACCCTCACTCTCACCTTAACCCTAACCCTAACCTAACAATAACTCTAACCCTAATCCTAAACCTCACCCTAACCATAACCCTCACCCTAACCCATACCCTCACCCTAACACTTACCCTCACAGTTAGAGTAACCCTAACGCTAACACTAACCCTCATACTAAGCCTAACCCTAATCCTAACCCTAAACCTCAACCTAACCCTCACCCACAACCTAACCCTAACACTAACCTTAACCCTAACCCTCACCTAATCCTCACCTTAACACTCACCCTAACCCTATATCTAACCCTAAACCCCACCCTAACCCTAACCCTCAACCGCACCCTCACCCTCACCGTATCTATAACACTAACCCTAACAATAACACTAACCCTAACCCGAAACATCACCCTAACCCTAATCCTCACTCCCACCCTCACCCTGAGCCTAACCTTAAGCCTAAGCCTAACCCTCACACTCACCCTAACCCTAACCCTAATCCTAAACCTAACCCTATCCCAAAACCTCAACCTAATCCTCACCCTCAACCTAACACTAACACTAACCCTAAACCTGAACCTCATCCTAATCCACCCCGTATCCCTAATTCTAACCCTAAACCTCACCCTCACCCAACCCTAACTCTAACTCTAAACCCCACCCTAAACCTAACCTTCACGCTCACCCTCAACCTCACTGTAACTCTAACCCTAACACTAACAATAACCCTAACCCAAAACCTAACCTTCACCCTAACCATAACCCTCACCCTAACCCTAAACCTAATCCTCAATGTAAACCTCACCCTTACCCTAAACCTAACCCTACCCTAACCCTAATACTAACCCTAAACTTCACCCTTATCTTAATCCTCACCCTCAGCCTGAACCTCCCCTTTACCCTTACCATCACCCTAACCCAAACCCTAACCCTAACCTCATCCTAACACTCAACCTAACGGTAATCCTAACCATCATGCTAACCCTAACCCACACACTCCACCTCATGCTCAGCCTAACCCTAAGCCTAAGCCTAAGTCTTACCCTGAACCTCACCCTCTCCCCAGCCCTCACCCTAACCCTAATCCTAACCATCACCCTAACCCTAATCCTCAACTCCACCCTCAACCTCAGACTAACCCAAAGCCTAACCCTAACCCTAACCCTAATACTAACCCTAAACCTAAACACAACCCTACACCTAACCCTAAACCTAACCCTAATCCTCAGCCTCAACCTCAGCTTAACCCAAACCCTAACCCTGACACTCACCTTTACCCTAACCCTAATCGTAACCCTAACCCTATCCCTAACACAAACCCTCACCCTAAACCTCACCCTAGCACTCACCCTAACGCTAATCCTAACCCTAAACCTCATCATAACCCTCACCCTAACCCTAACCCTAACCCTCACCCAATCCCGAACCCTAAACCTCACCCTCTTGCTGGGCCTAAGCCTAAGCCTAACCCTAATCCCAACCCTCACCCTAACCCTAACCCTAACCCTCACTCTCAGACTAACCCTCACCTTTACTCTAACCGTTACCCCCACCCTAACCCGCACCCTAACCCCAACCCTCACCCTAACCCTCACCTTAACCCTAACTCTACCCCTAAACCTCAACCTCGCCCTAACCCTAACACTAAACCTCACCCTAACCCTAACCCTCACCCTCACCCTGACCATAACCGTAACCCTAACCCTAAAACTAACAATAATCCTAAACCGAACCCTAACCCCCACCCTAACCATAACCCTCACATTAACCCTAAACCTAATCCTCAATATAACCCACACTAACCCTCACTCTAACTCTAACAGTAACACTAACGCTAACTCTAGCCCTAAACCTCACCCTAACCCTAACTCTAACCCTAACACTTAATATAAACCTCACCCTAAACCGAACCCTAAACCTCACTCTCACAGTAACCGTAACCCTAACCCTAACCCTAACAATAACACTAAACCTAAACCTAACCCTCATTGTAAATATAACCATTACCATAACCCTAACCCTCACCCTAACACTTACCCTCACCCTAACACTAACCCTAACCCTAACACTAATCCTCACACTAACCCTAACCATCACCCTAACCCTAAACCTCACCCTAACCCTAAACCCCACCCTCACCCTAGCCCTCAACCTAACCCTCACCCTAAACCTAGACCTAATCCTAACCCTCAAATTTACCCTAACCCTCACCCTCATCATAACCTTAACCCTAACACCCACCCTGTGCCTAAAAATAATCCTAAACCTCACCCTAACCCTAACCCTAAACCTCACCCTCATGCTAGCCCTCACCCTAATCCTAATGCTAAACCTAACCCTCATCCTAACCCTCACCGTAACCCTAAAACTAAACCTCACCCTAAACCTAAACCTCACCCTCACCCTCAGCCTAACCTTAAGCATAATCATAAAGCTAAACATAACCCTCACACTCAACCTCACACAAAACCTCATCCTAAACCTAACCCTATCCCTAACCCTAACCCTCACCCTAACCCCCACCCTAACCCTAACCCTAACACTAAACCTAACACTAACCCACACAGTAAATCTCAACTTAACACTAACTCTAACCCTAAAACTCACCCTCACCCTAACTCTAACCCTCACCCTCACCCTCACCCTCAGCCTATCCCTAAGCCTAAACCTAACCCTAACCCTAAACCTCATACTCACCCTCACACTAACCCTAATCCTAATCCTAAACCTAAACCTAACCCTCACCCTAACACTAACCCTCACCATAACCATAACCCTATCACTAACCCTAACCCTAAACCTCACCCTATCCCTCACCCTAACCCTAACTCTAATACTAAACCTCACCCTCACTCTCACCCTAACCCTAACCCTAAACATCACCCTCATCCTAACCCTCACACTAAACCTAACCCTAACACTAATCCTAACCCTAATCCTCATCCTAACTCTCACCCTAAACCTAACACTAACTCTCACCCAAACACTAACCCTAACCTAATCCTCACCCTCATCCTCACCCTCACCCTCAGCTTAATGCTAAGCCTAACCCTAACCCTAAGCCTAACCCAAACTCTCACCCTAATGCTAAACCTAATCCTAATCCTAGCCCTAACACTAAACCTCACCCTAATCCTCACCCTCATCCTAACCCTCACCTTAACCCTAAACCTAACACTAACCCTAACCCTAAACCTCACCCTAAACCTCACCTTAACCCTACATGTAACCCTAAACCTCATCCTCACCCTCACGCTAAACCTAACACTAACCTAATCCTCACCCTAGGACATACCCTAACCCTAATCTAACCCAAACCCTCACACTAACCCTCACTCTAACCCTAAACAAAACCCTCACCCTAAATCTAACCCTAATCCTCACCCTCAGCCTCAGCTTAAACCTAAGCCTAACACTAACCCTAACCCTAACTGTCACACTCACAGTCACCATAACCCTACTCCTAAACCTAACACCAACCCTAACCCTAACACTAAACCTAAACCTTAACCTGCACCTAACCCTCACTCTAACCCTAACCTGAACCCTATTGCTCATCCTAGCACATACCCTAACTCTAATCCTATCCCTAACCCTCACCATAACCCTCACCCGTACCCTCACTCTAAACCTAACCCTAAAGTTAACCCTCAACCTCACCCTAAAACTAATGCTAACACTAACCCTAACACTAACACTAACCCTCACACTCACCCTCACCTTATCCCTAATCCTAATCCTAACCCTTACCCTAACCCTCATGCTCACCCGAACTCTCATCCTAACCCTACACCCAACACTAACACTAACACTAACCCTCACCCTAACCCTCACCCTAACCCTAATTCTAACCCTAACCCTCACCCTCGCCTTAACCGTAACCCTAACCATAACCCTAAAACTCACACTAACCCTAACCCTAAACCTCACCCTCACCCTAAACCTCACCCTAACCCTAACCCTAAACCTCACTCTCACCCTAGCCCTCACCCTACCCCTAAACGAAACCCTCAATCTCGGCCTAAGCCTAAACCTAACCCTAAGCTTAAGCCTAACCCTAACCCTCACACTAAGCCTCATCCTAACCCTAACACTAACACTAAAGCTAACTCTAACCCTAAAACTTACCCTAACCCTAACTCTAACCCTAAACCTTAATATAAACCTCACCCTAAAAAGAACCCTAACCCTCACCCTCACAGTAACCGCAACCCTATCCCTAACCCTAACAATAACACTAAAACTAAATCTAACCCTTATTGTAACCATAACCGTCACCATAAAACTAACCCTCACCCTAACACTTACCCTCACATTAACACTAATCCTAACCCTAACACTAATCCTCACTCTAACACTAACCATCATCCTAACCCTAAACCTCACCCTAACCCTAAACCTCACCCTCACCCTAGCCCTCAACCTAACCCTAAACCTCACCCTAAACCTAGACCTAATCCTAACCATCAAACTTACCCTAAACCTCACCCAAATCATAACCGTAACCATAACCCCCACCCTATGCCTAAACTTAATCCTAACCCTAAACCTCACCCTAACCCTAACCCTAACCCTCAACCTCATAGTAGCCCTCACACTAATCCTAATCCTAAACCTAATCCTAACCCTCAACATAACCATAACCATAAACATAACCATAAACCTGACACTCACCCAAACCCTAAACCTCACCCTCACCCTCAGCCTAACCCTAAGCATATTCATAATCCTAACCATAACCCTCACACTCAACCTCACCCAAAACCTAATCCTAAACCTAACCCTATCCCTAACACTAACCCTAACACTAACCCTCACACTAAACCTCAACTTAACACTAACTAACCCTAAATCTCACCCTCACCCTAACACTAAACCTCACCCTTACCCTCACCCTCAGCCTATACCTAAGCCTAAACCTAACCCTAACCCTAACCCTCATACTCACCCTCACACTAATCCTAATCCTAATCCTAACCCTAAACCTAACCCTCACCCTAACACTGATCCTCACCCTAACCCTAACCCTAACACTAAACCTAACCCTAAACCTCACCCTATCCCTTACTCTAACCCTAACTCTAACCCTAGAACTCACCCTCAAGCTCACCCTAATCCTAATCCTAAACATCACCATCATCCTAACCCTCACGCTAACCCTAACCCTAACACTAATCCTAACCCTAATCCTCATCCCAACTCTCACCCTAACCCTAACCCTAACTCTCACCCAAAGGCTAACCCTAACCCAAACCCAAACTCTAATCCTCACCCTCACCCTCACCTTCAGCTTAATGCTAAGCCAAACCCTAACTCTAAGTCTAACCCAAACACTCACCCTAATGCTAACCCTAATCCTAGCCCTAACTCTAAACCTCAACCTAACCCGCACCCTCATCCTAGCCCTCACACTAACACTAACCCTAACACTAACCCTAACCCTAAATCTCAATCTAAACCTCACCCTAAGCCTAAATCTAACCCTAAACCACACCCTCACCCTCACCCTAAACCTAACCCTAACCTTAAACCTCACCTAACCCTAACCCTCACACTCACCCTCACCTTCACCGTAACTCACCCTAACCCTAACAATAACACTAACCCTCACCCTAAACCTAACACTCACCCTCAACGTAATCATAAAACTAAACCAAAACCTCACCCTAAACCTTACCCTAACCTTAACCTAAACCTCACCCTAACCCTAAATCTAACCCTCACCCTCAGCCTCACCCTCACTGTAAACTTAAACATAACCATAACACTAACAATAACAATAACCGTAACCCTAAACTTACCCTCAACCTCACACTAACCCTAACCCTCACCCTAAACCTATCCCTCACCCTCACTTTAACCCTCACCATAACACTCACCTAACCCTAAACCTAACCCTATCCCTGAAACTCACCCTAACTCTAACCCTAACCCTCACCCTCAACCTAGCACTCAAGCTAGCCCTAGTCTTAAACCTAAACCTCACCCTAAACCTCACCCTAATCCTAATGCTAACCCTCACCCTAACCCTAAAACCCTAAAAATCACCCTAAACCTAACCCTCACCTTCACCCTCAAGCTCGGCCTAAGCATAAGCCTAAGCCTAAGGCTAAGCCTAACCCTGACACTCACCCTCACCCTCACCGTAACCGTAACACTAACCCTACCCCTAACCCTCACACTAACCCGCACTCTAACGCTAACCCTAACCGTAAACCTCACCCTCAGCCTTAACCTAACCCTCATCCTCACCCTCAGCTTAACACTAAGCCTAAGCCTAACCCTAACCCTAACCCTCACACTCACACTAGCCGTCACCAAAACCCTAACCATAACACTAAACCTAACCCTAACACTCACACTATCCCTAACCCTAACCCTAAAAATAACCCTAAACCTCACCCTCACCCTAAAACTAAACCTAACTCTAAACCTCATCCTAACCCTAACCCTAACCCTCAACATCACCCTCACCCTCAACCTTACCTTAACCTTAACCTTAACCCTAACCCTAAGAATAACCATAACCCGAAACCTAAACTTAAAACTCACCCTCACCGTAACTCTAACCCTAACCCAAACCGTCACCCTAACCCTAACCCTGACCCTAACCCTAATGCTTAACCTCACCCTAAACCTAAAACTAATCCTAATCCTCACCCTAGGACATACCCTAACCCTAATCCAACCCGAACCCTCACCCTAACCCTCACTCTAACCCTAAACCAAACCCTCACCCTAAATCTAACCCTCACCCACACCCTAAGACTCAGCCTAACCCTAAGCCTAACACTAACCCTAACCTTAACTGTCACAATCACAGTCACCGTAACCCTAATCCTAACCCTAACACTAACACTAACCCTAAATGTAACACTCATCCTAACCCTCACTCTAACCCTAACCCTAACAGTGTTGCTGGTTCTAGCACATACCGTAACGCTAATCCTATCCCTAACCTTCACCATAACCTTCACCCTATCGCTCACTCTAAACATAACCCTAAAGCTAAACCTCACCCTCACCCGAACCCTAATGCTAACCCTACCGCTAACACTAACACTAACCCTCACACTCACCCTCACCTTAACCCTAATCCTAAACCTAAGCCTTACCCTAACCCTCACCCTCACCCTAACCCTCATCCTAACCCTACCCCTAACACTAACCCTAACACTAACCCTCACCCTAACCCTCACGCTAACCCTAACTCTAATCCTAACCCTCAACCTCGCCTTAACCGTAACCCTAACCATAGCCCTAAACCTCACCCTAACCCTAACCCTAAACCTCACCCTCAACCTAAACCTCACCCTAACCCTAACCCTAAACCTCACTCTCACCCTAGCCCTCACCCTAACCTTAACCTAACCCTAACCCTCACCATAAACCTAACTTTCACACTAAACCTAACCCTAACCCTCACCCTCACCCTCACCCTAACCCTAACCCTAACCCTCACCATAACCCTAACTTTCACACTAAACCTAACCCTAACCCTCACCCTCACCCTCACACTAACCCTAACCCTAACCCTCACCCTCACCCTAAACCAAACCCTAACCCTAACACTCACTCTAACCCTAAGCCTGAGCCTAATCCTCACCCTAACCCTCACACTCACCCTCAATCTAAACCTAATCCTATACCTAACCCTATCCCTAACACTAACCCTCACATTAACCATCACCCTAGTGCTCACCCTAACCCTAATCCTAACACTACACCACATCCTAACACTCACCCTAACCCTAACCCTAACCCTCAACCTAACCCTAACCCTAACCCTCACCCTCAGTCTTGGCCTAAGCCTAAGACTAACCCTAAGATTAAGCCTAACCCTAAACCTCACTCTAACCCTCACCTTAACTCTAACACTAACACTAACACTAACTCTAACCTTAAACCACACCCTCACCCTAACCCTAACTCTAACCCTAACCCTTAATATAAACCTCAACCTAAACCGAACCCTAACCCTCACCCTAACAATAACCAAAACCCTAACCCTAACCCTAACAATAACCCTAAATTTAGCCCTAACCCTCATTGTAACCATAAATGTCAACATAACCCTAAATCTCACCATAACACTTACCCTCACCCTAACACTAACCCCAACCCTAACACTAATCCTCACACTAATCCTATCCATCACTCTAACCCTAAAGCTCACCCTAACCCTAAACCTCACCCTCACCCTAGCCCTCACCCTAACCCTAACACTCACCCTAAACCTAGACCTAATCCTAACCCTCAACCTTCATCATAACCTTAACCTTAACCCTCACGGTATGCCTAAACTTAATCCTAACCCTAAACCTCTCCCTAACCCTAAGACTAAACCTCACCCTCATTCTATCCCTCACCCTAATCCTAATCCTAAATCTAACACTCATAATAACTCTCACCCTAACCCTAACCCTCAACCTCACCCTCAGCCTAACCCTAAGCATATTCATAACCCTAATCATAACCCTCACACTCAACCTCACCCAAAACCTAATCCTAAACCTAAAGCTATCCCTAACCCTAACCCTCACCCTAACCCTAACCCTCACCCTAACCCTAACCCTAACACTAACCCTAACACTAACCCTCACACTAAACCTCAACATAACACTAACTCTAACCCTAAACCTCACCCTCACCCTAACGCTAACCCTCACCCTCACCCTCACCCTCAGCCTAACCCTAAGCCTAAACCTAACCCTAATCCTAACCCTCATACTCACCCTCACACTAACCCTAATCCTAATCCTAACCCTAAACCTAACCCTCACCCTAACACTAACCCTCAACCTAACCCTAACCCTAACACTAACCCTAACCCTGAACCTCACCCTATCCCTTACCCTAACCCTAACTCTAACCCTAAAACTCACCCTCGCCCTCACCCTAACCCTAATCCTAAAATCACCCTCATCCTAAACCTCAACCTAAACCTAACCTTAACACTAATCCTAACCCTAATCCTCATCCTAACCCTAACATTAACTCTCACCCAAACGCTAACCCTAACCCCAAATCTAACCCTAATCCTCACCATCAACCTCACCCTCAGCTTAACGCTAAGCCTAACCCTAACCCTGAGACTAACCCAAACACTCATCCTAACACTAACCCTAATCCTAATCCTAACCCTAACTCTAAAGCTCACCTTAACTCTCACCCTCATCCTAACCCTCACCCTAACCCTAACCCTAACAATAACCCTAAACCTCACCCTAACCATCAATCTAACCCTAAATATAACCCTAAACCTCACCCTCACCCTCACCCTAAACCTAACCCTAACCCTAAACCTCACCCTAACCCTAACCCTCACACTCACCCTCACCTTCACAGTAACTCTAACCCTAATCCTAACAATAACACTAACCCTCACCCCAAACCTAACACTCACCCTCACCATAATCGTAAACCTGACCCAAACCCTCACCCTAACCCTTACTCTAACCCTAACCTAAACCTAACCCTAACCCTAAATCTAACCCTCACCCTCAGCCTCACCCTCACTGTAAACTTAAACCTAACCATAACACTAACAATAACAATAACCCTACCTTAATCTTACCCTCACCCTCACACTAACCCTAACTCTCACCCTAACCCTAACGCTCACCCTCAATGTAACACTCACCCTAACACTAAACCTAACCCTATCCCTAAACCGCACCCTAACTCTAACCCTAACCCTCACCCTCACCCTAGCACTCTCCCTAGCCCTAATCTTTTTTTTTTTTGGTTTTTCTTTTCTTTTTTAATTTAATTTTATTTTATTTGAGAACATACTGTACAGAGGGGCTACAATTACATGGGCAGGATAATGCATACATTTCTTACTAAGCATTGCAGCCTCCTCCTTTGTTTACCCTTCAACTCCCTTCCCAGCCTCCCTCCTCCCCCCACCCAATTATACCCCCTCCCCCCCCCACACCGACATTGTAAACCTGGTTTTGACATGCCCTAATCTTAAACCTAAACATCACCCTAAGCCTCACCCTAACCCTAACCCTAAACCTCACCCTAACCCTAAAACTCTAACAATCACCCTAACCCTAACCCTCACCTGCACCCTCAAGCTCAGCCTAAGCATAAGTCTAGGCTTAAGGTTAACCCTAACCCTCACCCTCACCCTCAGCTTAATACTAAGCCTAAACCTAACCCTAACCCTAACCCTCACCCTCACACTAGCCCTCACCATAACCTAAATCATAACACTAAACCTAACCCTAACACTCACACTATCCCTAACCCTAACCCTAACCATAACCCTAAACCTCACCCTCACCCTAACACTAACCCTAACTCTAAACCTCATCCTAACCCTAAAACTAACCCTCAACCTCACCCTCACCCTCACCCTTACCTTAACCTTAACCCTAACCCTAAGAAGAACAATAATCCTAAACCTAAACTTAAAACTAAACCTCACCATAACTCTAACCCTAACCCAAAACTTCACCCTAACCCTAGCCCTCACCCTAAACCTAGTGCTAAACCTAACCCTCAATTATAACCTTACTGTCACCCTCAACCTATCCCTAACCCTAACCCTAACCCTCATCCTAACCCTCAGCCTAACCATAACCTAACCATCATGCTAACCCTAACCTTCAACCTCACGCTCAGCATCAGCCGTAACCTAAGCCTAAGCCTAGGCCTAACCCTAACCCTCACCCTCACCCTAGCCCTCACCCTCACCCTAATCCTAACCCTAACCCTCATCCTAACCCTAACCCTAACACAAACAATAACCTTAACCCTAACCCTAACCCTCATTCTAACCATAAGCCTCACCCTAACCTTAACCCTCACCCTAACACTAACGCTAACCCTAACACTAACCCTCACCTTAACCCTAACCATCACCCTAACCCTAACACTCACCCTAACCCTAGCCCTAACCCTAACCCTAAACCTAACCCTCACCCTAACACTTACCCTCACCCTAACACTAACGCTTACCCTAACACTAAGCCTAACCCTAACCCTAATCCTCACCCTCACCCTAGCCCTCACCCTAAACCTAATTCTAACCCTAACCCTAATCTTAACCCTAAACCTAACCCTAACCCTAACCATCAACCTAAACCTAATCATCATCCCCACACTCACCCTCAGCATAACCCTAAGCCTAAGCCTAAGCCTAACCCTAAACCTCACCCTCACACTCACCAAAACCCTAATCCTAAACCTAACCCCAACCCTAAACCACAACCTAACCCTTACCCTAACCCTAAGCCTAACACTAACCCTAACCCTAACCCTCACCCTAACCCTCCCCCTGAACCTAACTCTAACCCTAAACCTCACCCTCACCCTAAACCTAAACCTCACCCTCACCGTAACTCTAACCCTAACCCTAACAATAACAATAACCCTAACCCTAACCCTAACGCTCACCCTCACCGTAACCCTAACCTAAACCCAATCCCTCACCCTAACCCTAAACCTAAACCTAACCCTAAACCACACCCTAACCCTAAACCTATACCTCACCCTCAGCCTCACCCTCACTGTGAACTTAACCTTAACCTTAACACTAAAAATAACCCTAACCCTAATCCTAACCCTTACCCTCACACTAATCCTAACCCTAATCCTCACAGTAACCATAACCCTGACCCTCACCCTAACACTAAACCTAATCCTAATACTTAACCTCGCCATTATGCTAACTCTAAACCTCACCCTCACCCTTGCCCTCATCCTAACCCTAATCCTAACTCTAAACCTCATCCTAACCCTCACCCAAACCCTAAACCTAACATTCACCCTAACCCTAACCCTCACCCTCACCCTCACCCTCTGCCTAACCCTATGCCTAAGGCTAACTCTAACCCTAACCCTCACACTCGCCCTCACCCTAAACCTAATCCTAACACTAACCCTAACTCTAACACTAACCCTCACCCTAACCCTCCCCTAACCCTAAATCTAAACCTAAACCTCACCTTCAACCTAACCCTAACTCTAACCATAAACCTAAAACTAAACCTCACGCTAACCCTAACCCTAACCCTCCCCCTCTCCCTAAACCTAAAAATAACACTAACCCAAATACTAATCCTAATCCTAACTATAACCCTCACACTAACCCTAACCGTCACCCTAACACTTACCCTCACCCTAAAACTTACCCTAATCCTAACGCTAACCCTCACACTATCCCTAACCATCACCTTAACCCTAAACCTCAACCTAACCCTATCCCTAACCCTCACCCTCACCCTAGGCCTCATCCTAACCCTACCCCTCATCCTCACCCTAAACCTCACACTAACCCTTATACTAATACTCAGTCTAACCCTCACCCTCACCTTACCCTAACCCTAATCCTCACCCTAACCCTAACCCTCACATTTACCCTTATTGTCACCCTCACCCTAAACCTCACCCTAACCCAAAACCTCATCCTAACCCTCAGCCTAACCGTAACCCTAACCATCACGCTAACCCTAACCCTCAACCTCACCCTCAGCCTCATCCTAAACCTAAGCCTAAGCTTAACCCTAACACTCACCCTCACCCTAGCCCTCACCCTAATCCTTATCCTAACCCTAACCCTCATCCTATCCCTAAACCCAACCCCAACAATAGCCCTAAACCTAAACCTAACCCTCATTCTAACCATAAACCTAACCGTAACCCTAACCCTCACCCTAAAACTTACCCAAACCCTAACACTAACTCTAACCATAACACTAACCCTCACACTAACCCTAACACTCACCCTAACCCTAACACTCACCCTAACCCTAAACCTAACCCTCACCCTCACCCTAGCCCTCACCCAACCTTAACTATCATCCTCATCCTAAACCTCACACTAACCCTAAAACTAATCCTCAATCTAAACCACACCCTCACCCTAACCCTAACTCTAACCCTCACTCTAACCCTAACCCTCACATTTACCGTAATCCTCATTCTCAGCCTAACCCTCAACTTTACACTTACTATCACCCTCACGCTAACTCTCACACTAACCCTAACCCTCATCCTAACCCTCACCCTGACCATAACCTTAAGCATCAACCTAACTCTAACCCTCACACACACCCTCACCATAACATTAACCCTCACAGTAACACTAACTCTAACCGTAAACATCACCCTCAGCCTAACCCTAAACCTAATCCTAATCCTAAACATAACCATAACCCTAACCCTTACCCTAACACTCACCCTAACCCTAACCTGAACACTAACCCTAACCCTAACCCTTACCCTAACACTCACCCTAACCCTAACCTGAACACTAACCCTAACCCTAACCCTCACCCTAACACTAACTCTAACACTAAACTTCACCCTCACCCTAATCCTAAACCTAAAGCTCACCATAACCCTAACCCTATACCTCACCCTCAAGCTAGCACCCACCATAACACTAGTACTAACCCTAACCCTCATCCTAACCCTCAACCTAACCTTAATCCTAACTCTCACCCTAACCTTAAACCTCACCCTCAACCTCACCCTCAGCCTAACACTAAGCCTAACCCTAAACCTAACCCTAACCCACATGCTCACCCTCAACCTTACCCTAATCCTAACCCTAACCCTAACTCTAATCCTAACACTCATACTAACCCTCACCCTAACCCTAACCTAACACTAACTCTAAACCGAACCCTAACTGTAACCCTCACCCTAAGCCTAAATCTAACCATAAACCTCACCCTCACCCTAACCCTAACTCTAACCCTAATCTTAACCCTGAACCTCACCCTAAACCTAACCGTAACCCGCACCCTAACTATAAATCTCACCCTAACACTAACCCCCACCCTAACACTAACCCTAACCCTAACACTAACCCTCACACTAACCCTAAACCTCACCCTAAGCCTAAACCTCACCCTAACCCTAACACTAACCCTAACCCTCACCTTCACCCTAGCTCTCACTCTAACCCTAATTCTAACCCTTACCTTCACATAACCCTAACACTCATCCTCAACCTAAAGCTCACACTAACCCTAATCCTAATCCAAAATCTAACCCTCAGCCTCACCCTAATCCCTAACCCACACCCTTGCCCTAACCCTCACCCTAACTGTAACACTCTCCCTTATCTTAACCATCACCCTCAGCCTAACTCTCAACTTTAACCTTACCATCACCCTCACCCTAACCCTCACCCTATCCCTAAAACTCATCCTAAATTTCAAGCTAACCGTAAACCTAACCATCACCCTAAACCTAACCCTCACCCTCACCCTCACCCTAGCCCTCACCCTAATCCTAATCCTAACCCTAACCATCATCCTAAACCTCACTCTAACCCTAACCCTAACCATCACCCTAAAACTGACCCTCACCCTCAACCTCACCATCAGACTAAAACTATTCATAAACCTAATCCTAACCCTAAACCTGAACCTCAAACTAAGCCTCACCCTAATCCTAACCCTAAGACTAACCCTAACCTTAACCCCAACCCTAACCCTCCCCCTATCCCTAACACTAATCCTAACCCTAACCCTAACGCTAACACCAACAATCACACGTATTCTAACCCTAAACTTCATCTTAACCCTAACCCTAACTCTCACCCTCACCCTCACCCTAACCCTCACCCTAATCCTTACCCTAAGCCTAAGCCAAACCGTAACCCTAAACCTCACATTCACAGTCACCCTAACCCTAATCCTAACCCTAACTCTATCCCTAAACCTCAACCTAACCCTCACCCTCACCCTAAGGCTAAAACTAACCCTAAACCTAACGCTCACCCTAAACCTAAATTTCACCCTAACCCTAATCGTAACCCTAATCCTCATCCCCACCCTCACCCTCAGCCTAACCCTAAGCCTAACCCTAAGCCTAACCCTAACACTAACCCTAACTCTAACCCTAAAGCTCACCCTCACCCTAACCCTATCTCTAACCCTAACCCTAAACCTCACCCTAACCCTAAACCTAACCCTCACCCGCACCCTCACCCTCACCTTAACTCTAACCCTAACCCTAATAATAACACTAACCCTAACCCTAACCATCACCCTAACCCTAATCCTCACACTCACCCTCACCCAAAGGTTACCCAGAGCCAAACCTAACACTTACCCTAACCCTCACCCTCACCCTAACCCTAATCCTAACCCTAACCCTATCCAAAAACCTCAACCTAACCCTTTCCCTCACCCTCAAGCTCGGCAGAAGCCTAAGCCTAAGCCTTACCGAACTCTAACACTCACCCTAACCCTCACCCTAACCCTAACCATAACACTAACTCTAACTCTAACCCTAAATCACACCCTCACACTAAGCCTAACTCTAACCCTAACTTTAAACCTAAACCTCACCTTAACCCTAAGCCTAACCCTCACCCTCACCCTCACCGTAACCGTAACCCTAAACATAACCGTGACAATAACCCTAACCCTAAACCTAAACCTCACCCTAACCATAACCCTCAACATAAACCTAACCCTCAATCTAACCCTCACACTCACCCTAACCCTAACCCTAACCCTCACCCTAACCCTCACCCTAACCCTAATCCTCACCCTTACCATAAACATCACCCTAACATTAACCCTCACCTTTACCCTTACCGTCACCCTCACCCTAACCCTAACCCTCATGCTAACCCTCACCCTAAACGTAACCCTAACCATCACCCCAATCCTAAACCTCACCCTCAACCTCCGCCTCAGCCTAACCCTAATCCTAACCCTAAACCACATCCTAACCAAGGTAACTATAACACTAACCATCTCTTTAAACCTAATCTTCATCTCCACACTTATCATCAGCCTAAACCTAAGCCTAAGCCTAAACCTAACCCTAACCCTAACCATCACTTTAACCCTAACCCTAATAGTAACACTAACCCTAAACCTCACCCTCATCCTAAACCAAACCCTAACCCTAAACCTAAGCCTAGCCCTAACCTTAACCCTCACACTCACTCTCAACCTAAACCTAATCCTAAACCTAACCCTATCCCTAAACCTAACCCTCACACTAACCCTCAACCTAAGCCTAACTGTAACCCTAAACCTCACCCTCACTCTTATCCTAAACGTAAACCTAAACCTAACAATAACAATAACCCTAACACTAACCCTAAACCTCACCCGAACACTTAACCTCACCCTAACCCTAAACCTAACCCTCACTCTCATCCTAGCCCTCACCCTAAACCTAATTCTAACCCTTTCCCTCACCCTAACCCTAACCCTCATAAACAATCTAACCCTCACCTCACCCTAACACCTAACCCTCACCCTTACCATAACCCTCACCCTAACCCTAACCCTGAACCTTAACTTAACCCTCACACTTAGCCTAACCCTCAACTTTACCCTTACCATCATCCTCACCCTAACCCTCACCCTATCCCTAAACCTCAGGCTAACCTTCAACCTAACCGTCACCCTAAACATCACCCAAACCCTAACCCTCACCCTCAAACTCACCCTCATCCTAACCCTCACCCTAATCATAAACCTAACCATCACCCGAACCCTTATCCTCACCCCCACCATCACCCTCAGCCTAACGCTGAACCTAAGCCTAAGCCTCAACCTAACCTTCACACTCACACTCACCCTAACCCTAAACCTCAACCTAACACTCACCCTAACCCAAATCCTCCCCCTAACCCTCCCTCTAACCCTAACTCTAACCCTAAACTTCACCCTCACACTAACCCTAATACTCACCCTAACCCTAAACCTAATCCTAACCCTAACCCTCACACTTACCCTCATCCTAACCCTAATCCTAACCCTAAGCTTTCCCTAAACCTCAACTTAACCCTCACCCTCACCATAAGACTAACACGAACCCTAACACTAACCCTAACCCTAACCCTCGCCCTAAACCTCACAATAACCTTAACTCTAACCCTAAACATCTGCCTCATCCTAAGCATAACCCTAACCCTAAAACCCTAACCCTAACCCTCACCCTCACCCTCACCCTCTTGCTCGGCCTAAGCCTAAGCCTAAGCCTAAGACTAATCCTGACCCTCACACTCACCCTCACCCTAACCCTAACCGTAATACTAACCCTAACCCTAACTCTCACACTAACCCTCACCCTAATGCTAACTCTAATCCTAAACCTCATCCTCACCCTAACCCTAACCCTCCCCCTCCCCCTCCCCCTCCGACTAACATTAAGCCTAACCCTAACACTAACCCTAACCCTAACACTAACCCAAAATCTCACCATAACCCTAACCCTAACCCTCACATTCACCCAAGCCAATACCCAAACCCTAAGCCTAAGCCTAACCCTCACCCTAACCTTCACTCTAACCCTAACCTCAACACTCACCCTAACTGTAAACCTCACACTAACCCTCACCTTAACCCTAAGCCTAATCCTAACCCTAACACCAAGCCTCACCCCCACCCTAAACCTCACACTAACCCTAACCCTAACAGTAACCCTAACCCTAACCCTCAACTTCACCCTAGCACTCACCCAAACCCTAACCCTCATCCTCATCCTAAACCTCACACTAAACCAAACACTAACCCTCAATCTAACCCTCACCCTCACCCTAACCCTAATCCGAACCCTCACCCTTAACATAACCCTCACCCTCAGCCTAACCCTCACCTTTACTTTTATTGTCACACTCATTCTAAACCTCACCCTAATCCTAACCCACATCCTAACCCTCACCCTAACCATAATCCTAACCATCACCCTAACCCTAATGCTCACCCTCACCTTCAGCCTCGGCTAACCCTAAGCCTAAACCTAACCCTAAACTTCACACTCATCCTAGCCCTCAAGCCTAAACCTAATCCTAACCCTAAGCTTCATGCTAAATCTCAACCTAACCATAACCGGAATCATAATTCTAAACCTAATCCTCATCCCCACCCTCACTCTCAGCCTAACCTAAGCCTAAGCCTAACCCTAACCCTAATCCTCACACTAACCCTCACCCTAATCCTAATCCTAACCCTAACCCTAAACCTAAACCTAAACCTCAACCTAACCCTCACCCTAACCCTAACTTTAACACTAACTCTCAACCTCACCTTTGTCCTCACCCAAAACCTCACCCCCAACTTAAACCTCACCCTCACCGTAACCCGAACCCTAAATCTCACCCTAACCCTATCCCTACCCCTAACCCTAAACCTCACCCTAATCCTAACACTAACACTGCCCCTCACCCTAGCCCTCACCCTAATCCAAATTGTAACCCTAACCCTCATCCTAACCTTCATCATAATCCTAACGCTAACCCTCACTCTAACCCTAAAACTAATTCTAACCCTCAACTAAACCTTAACACTGACCCTCACCATAAACCTAAACCTAACCCTCACCCTAACCCGAAACCTAACCCGAAACCTAAACCTCACCATAACCCCAAACCTAACCCTCACCCTCAACCTTGCCCTCATCCTAACCCTAATCCTAACCCTAACCCTCATGCTAACCCTCAACCTAACCTAACCCTTACCCTATACCTAGCCCTAATCTTAAATCTCAATCTAACCATAAACCTAAACCTCACCCTAACCCTAACCCTAACCCTCACCAGCATGCTAGCCCGCACGCTAAACCTAATCCTAAACCTAACACTCATCCTAACCCTTACCCTAACCCTAACCCTAACCCTCATTCTAACCCTAACCCTCACCTTCACCCTCAGCCTAACCCTAAGCCTAACCCTAACCATAACCCTCACACTCACCCTCACACAAACCCTAATCCTAAACCTAACCCTATACCTAACACTAACCCTCACCCTAAGCCACATCCTAACCCTAACACTAACACTAACACTAAACATCACCCTAAACCTAAACCTCACACTAACCCTAACACTAATCCTCAATCTAACACTAACCCTCAAGCTCACCCTAACCCTAACCCTCACATTAACATTAACTCTTACCCTAAACCTCACCCTAACACTCACCCTCACCCTCACCCTCAGCCTATCCCTAAGCCTAACCCTAACCCTAACCCTAACCCTCACACTCACCCTCACCCTAACCCTAATCCTAATCCTAACCCTAAACTTAACCCTCACCCTAAACTTAACCCTCACCCTAACCCGAACCCTAACAGTAACCCTAACCCTAAACCTCAACCTATCCCTCACCCTAACCGTAACGGTAATGCTGAACCTCCCTCTCCCTCTCCCCCTAACCCTAACCCTAAACATCACCCTCACCTTAGCCCTCACACTAAACCTAATCCTAACCTTAACCCTCATCCTAACCCTCACCATAACCTTAAACCTAACCCCCACCCTAACCCTATCATTCACCCTTAACCTTACCCTTAGCCTAACCCTAAAACTAATCCTAAGCCACACACTCTCCCTCAACCTAACCCTAAATCTAACCCTTACCCTAACCCTAACCCTCACCATCAAACTCACCCTTAGCCTAACCCTAAGCCTAACCCTATACATAACCCTAACCCACACACTCACCCTCAACCTAACCCTAATCCTAACCCTAAACCTAACGTGAACCCTAACCCTCACCCTAACCCTAACCCTCACCCTTACCCTAAACCTAACCCGAACCCTAAACCTCAGCGTAACACTAACCCTAAACCTCACCCTCACCCTAGCCCTCATCCTAACCCTAATCCTAACCGTAACCCTCATGATAACCCTCACCCTTACCCTAACACTAACCCTCACCCTCAACCTAGCCCTAATCCAAACCCTCAACCTAACCCTAAACCTCACCCTCAACATAACCCTAACCCTATCCCTCAACCTATCCCTAAACCTAAGCCTAACGCTAAACCTCGCCCTAACCCTAACCCTAACCCTCACCCTAACACTAGCCCTCACTCTAACCCTAATCCTAACCTTAACCCACATCTTAACCCTCAATCTAAACCTGAACCTAACCCTCACCCTAACCCTAACTCTCAAACTTAACCTCACCCTTAGCCTAACCCTAAGCCTAAACCTAAACCTAAACCTAACCCATACACTCACCCTCAACCTAACCCTAAACCTAACCCTCACCCTAACCCTAACCTTCAACCTCAACCTCACCCTTAGCCTAACCCTCAGCCTAACCCTATACATAACCCTAACCCACACACTCACCATCACCCTAACCCTAAAACTAACCCTAAATCTAACACTAACCCTCACATTCACTGTAAGGGTAACCCTAACCCAAACCCTAACAATAACCCTAACCCTAACTCTAACACTTACCCTAATCAAAATACTCACCCTAACCTAACGCTCTCCCTAAAAGTTACCCTCACCCTTACACTAACCTTAACCCTAACATTAACCCTCACATTAATCTTCACCCTCAACCAAACCCTAAACCTCACCCTAACCCTAACCCTCACCCTCACTCTAGCCCTCACCAAAATCATAATTCTAACAGTAACCCTTACCCTAACCCAAACCCTTAACGCTAACCCTTACCCTTATCTTAACCCTCACCCACAGCCTAAACCTCACCTTTACGCTTACCATCAACTTCACCGTAATACTCAGCCTAACCCTAACCCTCATCCTAAACCTCACCCTAAACTTAACCCTACCCATCACACTAACCCTAAACCTCACCCTCAACCTCACACTCAGACTAAAAATAAGCCTAAGCCTAAACCTAAACCTAACCCTCAACATCACCCTAGCCTTCACCCTAACACTTATCCCAACCCTAATCCTCATCCTAACCCTCAACCTAACCCTAACCCTAACCATCACCCAAACCCTAATCCTCACACCCAACCTCACCCTCAGCCTAACCTAAGCCTAAGCCTAACCCTAAAACTAAACCTCACACTCACCGTCACCCTAACCCTAATCCTAACCCTAACCCTAACCATAACCCTTAACCTCAACCTAACCCTCACCCTATCCCTAACCCTAACACTAACCCTAACCCTAACCCTCCCACTAACACTAACTCTAACCCTAAACCTCACACGCATCCTAACCCTAACCCTCACCTCACCCTAACCGTAAGCCTAACCTCAACTGTACCATCACCCACACCCTCACTGTAACTCTAAACCTAACCCTAACAATAACACAAATCCTAACCCTAAACCTAACTCTAACACTAATCCTAGCCCTAACCTCACCCTCACTGCAAACGTAGACATAACCATAACAGTAACAATAATTGTAACCCTAACCCTCATCCTAATCCTCACGCTCACCCTAACACTCATCCTACCCCTACCCCTCACCCTAACCCTAACCCTCACCCTCACCATAACCCTAACCCTCATCCTCAACGTCACCCTCACCCTAACCCTTGTCCTCACCCTAACCCTAATCCTAACCCTTATCCTCAACCTAACACTAACCTAACCTTAAACATAACACTCACCCTAACTCTAATCTTAACACTAATCCTTAACCTAACCCTAACCCTCACCCTAACCCTCAGCTGAAACCTAAGCCTAACCCTAACCCTAAACCTCACCCTCACACTTACCCTCACCATAACCCTAACTGTAACACTAAACCTAACCCTAACACTCCCAGTAAACCTAACCGTAAACCTAACTCTAACCCTAAACCTCACCTTCACCCTAATCCTAACCCTAACCCTAAACCTAAACTTAACCCTCACCCTCACCCTCACCCTAATGCTAACCCTAACCCTCAGACTCACCCTAACCCTAACACTAAACCTCATCCTAACCCTAAACCTAACCCTCAGCCTAATCTTCATCCTAACCCTAATCCTAACTCTAACCCACACCCTATCTTTAACCCTAAACCTAACCCTCAACCATACCCTAACCCTCAACCTCATCCTCAACCTCACCCTCACCCTCACCCTAACCCTCACCCTCACCCTCACCCTAACCATAATCATAAACCTAACCTTCACACTAAACCTATCTCTGACACTCACCCTCACCCTATGCCTAACCCTACACTAAAGCGTAATCCTAAACCTAACTCTCACTCTCACCCTCACTCTAAACTTAAACCTTACCCTAACCCTAAACCTAACCCTCACCATAACCATAACCCTAAACCTCACCATAACCGTAACACTAAGCCTAACCCTAATCCTCACTCTAAACCTACCATTAACCCTAATGCTATCCCTAACTCTCACCCTCACCCTAAACCTCTCTCTAACCCTTACCCTAACCCTAACCCTAACCCTAAACCTCACCCTAACCCTAATCTTAACACTAACACTAAACCTCACCCTAACCCTCACCCTAACACTAAACCTAAACCTAATGCTCACCCTAACCCATAACCTAACCCTAACCCTCACCCTCACCCTAACGCTCACCCTAAAACATACCCTCATCCTAAACCTAACCCGAATCCTAACACTAACCTTCACCCTCACCTAACTAACCTGGATCCTAACCCTCACAGTAACCCTCACCCTAAATATCACGCTATCCCTAAACTTCACCTTCACCCTAAACCTCATCCTAAACCTTACCCTCACCATAACCCTAAACCTAACCCTAACACTAATCCTCACCGTAACCTTAACCCTCACCGTCACCCTAACCCTCAACCTCACCTAAAACCTCACCCTAACCCTAACCGTCAACCAAACCCGAAAACTCACCCTCACCCGAAACCTACCCCTCACCCTAACCCTACCCTAACCCTCAACCTAACCCTAACTCTCACCCTAAACCTAACTCTAACCCTCACCCTAACCATAACCCTGATCCTAAACCTCACCCTAACCATAACCCTAACACTAATGCTAACCCTAAACCTCACTCTCACCCTAACCCTCACCCTTACCCTTATCCTCACACTAACCCTAACTCTAACCCTATTTCTCACATTAACCCTAACCCTCAACCTCACCCTATCCCTAATCCTAACCCTCATGCTATCCCTAACCCTAAACCTAAACCTCACCCTAAACCTAACCCTAATCCTAATGCTATCCCTAACCCTCATCCTCACCCTTACCCTCACTCTAATCCTTACCAACACCCTAACCCTCACCCTAACGCTAACCCTAATGCTATTCCTAACCCTAACCCTAACACTAACCCTCACCCTAACCCTCACCCTAAACCTAAGCCTAACAATAAGCCTAACCTTCACCATAAACCTCACCCTAAACCTTAACCTCACCCGAACCCTAACGCTAACCCTCATTCTAACCCTAACCATAACCCTCACCCTAAACATCATGCTAACACTCACATTAATCCTAACCCTCACTCTCAGCCTCAACCTCACCCTCAGCCTAACCCTAACCCTAAAGCTAATCCAAACACTAACCCTCACCCTCACCCTCACCCTAACTCTAAACCTATCCCTAACCAAAACCCTCACCCTAATACTAACCCTATCCCTAACCCTCACCCTAAACCTTACTCTAATCCTAAAACTAACCCTTCACCTCACCATAACCCTTAACCTCACCCTAACCCTCACCCTAACTCTTATCCTAACCCTAAGACTTACAATAACCCTCACCCTAAACTTATCCCTAAACCTAACCCAAAACCTAACCCTCACCCTCACACAAAACCTCACCCTCACTCTCACCCTAACCTTCACCCTCACCCTCAACCTAACCCTAACCATTACCATAAACCTCACCCTAAACCTAAAGCTGACACTCACACTCAGCCTCACCCTAAACTTTACCCTAACCCTAACCCTAACCCTCACCCTAACCCTCACACTCACCCCCACCCTAACCCTAATCCCACCCTAACCCTATCCCTAAACCACAACCTAACCCTCACCCTAAGACTAACACTAACCCTAAACCTAACCCTCACCCTAACTGTTCTCCTAACCCTAACTCTAACCCTAAAACTCACCAGCACTCTACACCTAACCCTAACCCTAAACCTCACCCTAAAACTCACTCTAACCCTCACCCTCACACTCAACATAACTCTAACCCTAACCCTAACAATAACACTAACCCTAACCCTAACCCCAACCCTAACACTAACCATAACCCTCACCCTCATCCTCACCCTCACCCCAAACTTAACTCTAACCATAACCATAACAATAACAATAACAATAACCCTAAACCTAATCCTAACCCTAACCCTCACGGTAACCCTAAACGTAAGCCTAACCCTAACCCTAAAACTCATCCTAACTCTCACCCTAAACCTAACTCTAACCCTCACCCTAACCCTAACCCTAACCCTCACCCTCACGCTTGGCCTAAGCCTAAGCCTAAACCTAATCCGAACTCTAACCCTCACCCTAACTCTAACCCTAATCCTAACCCTAACAATGACCCTAACCCTAAACCTAACCCTCACCCTAACCATAACCCTCAACATAATCCTAACCCTAAATCTAACCCTCACCCTCACCCTCACCCTAACACTCACCCTAACCCTAACACTCACCCTTGGCGTAACCCTCAACCTAACCCTAACCCTCACCTTTATGCTTACCTTCACCCTCACCCTAATCACCCTAACACTAACCCTCATCTTAACCCTCACCCTAACCATAATCCTAAACATCACCCTAATATTAACTCTCACCCTCACCCTCAGCCTAAACCTAAGCCTAAGCCTAAACCTAAGACTAACCCTCACACTCACCCTCACCCTAACCCTAATCCTAACCCTAACCCTATCCCTAAAACTTAACCTAACCCTCAGCCTCACCCTAAGACAAACACAAACCCTAAAACTAACCCTCAAACTAACCCTCCCACTAACCGTCACTCTACCCCTAAACTTCACACTCAACCTAACCCTAACACTTAAACTAACCCTATAACTCACCCTAACCCTAACCTGCACCCTCACCCTCACACTCACCCTCACCGTAACTCTAACCCTAACCCTAACAATAACACGGACCCTAAACCTAACCCTAATCTTAAACCTCACCCTCAGCCTCACCCTCATTGCAAACTTAACCCTAACCATGACACTAATAATAACCCTAAACCTAACCCTATCTCTAACCCAAACCCAAACCCAAACCCTAATTCTCACCCCCTCACACACACTTAACCTAACCCTAACACTAACACTAACTCTAATCCTAAACCTCACCCTCACCCTAACCCTTTGTCTAACCCTAATCCTAAACCTCAACCTAACCCTAAACCTAACCCTCACCCGCACCCTCAACCTCACTGTAAATCTAACCCTAACCCTAACAATAACACTAACTTTAACCCTAACCATCACCCTAGCCCTAATACTCAGGCCCACCTTCACCCTCAGCCTAACCCTAAGCCTAAGCCTAACCCTAAACCTAACACTCACACTCACCCTCACCCTAACCCTAATCCTAACCCTATCCCTAAACCTCAACCTAACACTCACCCTCACCCTAATGCTAACACTAAACCTAACCCTAACCCTCCCCCTAACCCTGCCCCTAACCTTAAATCTAATCTGAAACCTCACCAGCACCCTAACCCTTACCCTAACCCTAACCCTAAACCTCACCCTAACCCTCAACCTCACCCTCACTCTCACCCTCACCGTAACTCTAACCCTAACCCTAACAATAACACTAACCCTAACCCTAATCCTAACATTAACCATAACCCTCACCCTCAGCCTCACCCTCACCGCAAACTTAACCCTAACCAAAACAATAACAATAACCCTCACCCTAACCCTCAATGTAACCCTAACCCTAAACCTAAACCTAAACCTAACCCTAAAATTAACCCCAACCATAATCCTCACCCTCACCCTCACCCCAACCCAAACCATAAACTTAATCCTCACCCTAACCCTAACCTAATCCTAAACCTAACCCTAACGCTAAACATAAACCTCACCCTAACCCTAACCCTAACCCTAAACCTCATCCTAACCCTCACCCTAAATCTAACCCTAACCCTAACCCTAACCCTAACCCTAACCCTCACCCTCACGCTCAGCTTAACCCTAAGCCAAAGCCTAAATCGAACTCTAACTCTCACCATAACCCTCACACTAACCCTATCCCTAACACTAAACCTAACTAACCCTACACCTAACCCTCACCCTAAGCCTAACTCTAACACTAAGCCTAATCCTAAACCTTACCGTAAACCTAACACTAACCCTCACCCTCACCGTAAATATAACCCTAACAATAACTCTAACCCTAAACCTAACCCTCACCCTAAATATAAACCTCAACATAACCCTAACCCTCAATCTAACCCTAACCCTCACCCTAACCCTAACCCTCACCTTTACACTTACCTTCACCCTTACCAAAACCTCACCCTAACCCTAACCCTCATCCTAACCCTCACCTTAACCATAACCCTAACCATCAACCTAACCCTAATCCTCACCCTCACCCTCAGCCTCAACCTAACTCTAATCCTAAGCCTAAACCTAACCCTGACCCTCACCGTCACCTTCGCCCACACCGTAACCCTAATCCTAAACCAAACCCTCATCCTATCCCTCAACGTAACCTTAACGCTAACCATCACTCTAAACATAAACCTCATCCCCACCCTCACCATCAGCCTAACCCGAAGCCTAAGCCTAAACCTAAACCTAACACTAACCCTAACTCTAACCCTAAACCACACCCTCACCCTAACTCTAACCCTAAACCTAAACCTCACCCTAACCCTAACCCTATACCTCACCTTCACCGTAACCGTATCCCTAACCCTAACACTAAAAATAACCCTAACACTAACCCTCACCCTAAACATAACCCTCAACATAACCCTATCCCTCAATCTAACACTCACCCTCACCCTAACCCTAACCCTAACCCTCACCCTAAACCTCACCCAAACACTAACCCTCACCTTTCCCGTAACCCTCACCCTAAACCTAACCCTCACCTTCAAACTTATCGTCACCCTCACCCTAACACACACCCTAACCCTAACCCTCATCCTAACCGTCACCCTAACCTTAACCCTAACCATCAGCCTAACCCTAAGACTCACCCTCAGCGTCAGCCTCAACCTAAACCTAATCCTAAGCCTAACCCTAACCCTAACATTCACCCTCATCTTAGCCCTCACCGTAACCCTAATGCTAACCCTAACCCTCATCCTAACCCTCAATGTAACCTTAACCCTAACCATCACTCTAAACCTAATCCTCATCCCCACCCTCAGCATCAACCTAACCCTAAGCCTAAGCCTATTCCTAACCCTAACCCTAACCCTCACTGTAACCCTAACCCTAACCCTAACCCTAATCCTCACCCTCACCCTAAACCAAAACCTAACCCTAAACATAACCCTAACCCTAACCCTAACCCTAACCGTAACCCTCACACTCACTCTCAACCTAACACTAATCCTAAACCTAACCCTATCCCTAAACCTAACACTCACACTAACTGGCACCACAGCTCTTACCCTAAACCTAATCCTAACCCTAACCCTCATCCTAACCCTCAAACTAACCCTAAACCTAACACTCACCCTAACCCTAAACCTCACCCTCAACCTCAAACTCAGACTAAAACTAAGCCCAACCCTAAACCTAATCCTCACATTAACAATAACTCTAAAACTAACCCTAAAACTAAACCTAACCCTAACACTAACCCTAACCATAATCCTCACCCTCACCCTCACCCTAACCCAAACCCTAACCCTAACCCTCACCCTAACTCTAACCCTAAATCTTACCCTAATCCAAACCCTAAACCTCACCCTAAGCCTAACCCTAAACCTCACCCTCACCCTCACCCTCAAAGTAAACCGAAACCTAACAATAACAATAACCCTAACACTAAACCCTAACCCTCAGCCTAACTATAACCCTCACCCTAACCCTAACCCTCACCCTAATACTTACCCTCATCCTAACACTAACCCTAACCCTAACCCTCACCCTCACCCTAGCCCTCACCCTAACACTAACCCTAACCCTAACCCTAATCCTCACCCTCACCCTCACCCTAAACCAAACCCTAACCCTAACCCTAACCCTCATCATAAACCTCACCCTAACCCTAATTCTCCCACTCACCGTAACACTAACCCTCACACCCACCCTCTCACTCAGCCTAACCCTTAGCCGTAGCCTAAAACCTAACCCTAACCCTCACACTAACCCTCACCCTAAGCCTAATGCTAACCCTAATTCTATCCTTAAACCTCAACCTAAACCTCACCCACACCCTAAGTCTAACACTAACCCTAAACCTAACCCTCACCCTCAACATAACCCTATCCCTAAACCTCACCCTAAACATCCCCCTAACCCTCACCCTCACCCTAACCCTAACCCTCACCCTCACGCTGGGCCTAAGCCTATTCCTAAGCCTAAACCTAACCCAAAGTCTAAACCTCACCCTAACCCGCACCCTAAACCTAACCCTAACAATCACCCTAACTCTAACCCTAAACCTCACCCTCACCCTAAGCCTAACTCAAACCCTAACCCTAAACCTAAAACTCACCCTAACCCTAACCCTAACCTTCACCCTCACCCTCACCGTAACTGTAACCCTAAACTTAACTAACCCTAACCATAAACCTAACCCTCACCCTAACCATAACACTCAACATAACCCTAACACTCAATCAAAGCCTCACCCTCACCCTAAACCTAACCCTAATCCTCACACTAATCCTAACCCTCACCCTTATTGTAACCCTCACCCTAACCCTAACCCTCATCCTAACCCTCACCCTAACCCTAACCCTAACCATCATGCTAACCCTAACCCTCATCCTCACCCTCAGCCTCAGCCTAACCCTAATCCTAAGCCTAACCCTAACCCTAACACTAACCCTCACCCTAAACCAAACCCTAACCCTAACCCTAAACCTAACCCTCATCCTAACCCTAACCCTAATCCTAATCCTCACCCTCACTGTAACACTAACCCTCACCCCCCACTCACCCTCAGCCTAACCCTAAGCCTAAGACTAACCCTAAACCTATCCCTAAACCCCAACCTAACCTCAACCTCACCCTAAGTCTAACACTAACCCTAAACCTAACCCTCACCCTAACCCTCCCACTAACCCTTACTCTAACCCTAATCCTCAACCTCAACCTCAACCTAACCCTAAACCTAATTAAACCCCACCCTAAACCTAACACCCACCCTCACCCTCACCCTCACTGTAATTCTAAACCTAACCCTAACCATAACACTAACCCTAACCCTAACCCTAAACCTAACCCTAACCATAAACCATCCTCAGCTTCACCCTCACCGCAAACTTAACCCTAACCATAGCACTAACAATAACCCTAACCCTAACCCTAACCCTAACTCTAATCCTAACCCTAAACCGAACCCTAATCCTCACCCCCACCTTCATCCTCAGCCTAACGCTAAGCCTAAACCTAACACTAACCCTAACTCTAACCCTAAACCTCACCCTCTCCCTTACCCTAACTCTAACCCTAACCCTAAACCTCACCCTAACTATAACCCTAACCCTCACCCTCACCCTCACACTCAACATAACACTAAAGCTAACAATAACAATAATCCTAACCCTCACCCTAACCCTCACCCTAACTCTTACCCTCACACGAACCCTAAATCTCAGCCTAACCCTCATCCTATCTCTAACCCTACCCCTCACCCTAACCTTAACACTAACCATAAACCTAACCCTCATATTAACCCTAACCCTCACCCTCACCCTCAACCTCACCCTCAGCCTAACCTTATCCCTAACCCTAATTTAAACCCTAACCCTCACCCTCAACCGCAACTTAGCTCTAAAACTAACCCTAACCAAAACCCTCACCCTAATCCTAACCCTATCCCTAACCCTCATGCTAACCCTAAACCTAATCCTAAACCTAACCCTCAACATCATCATAAACCTTATGCTCACTCTAACCCTAACCCTAACCCTCAGCCTAACCCTCCTCCTAAACCTAACCCTAACCCTAACCCTCACCCTAACATTAAACCTAACCCTAAATGTCACCCAAACCCTAACCCTCACCCTCACCCTCAACCTCACCCTCAACCTCACCCTAACCTTCACCCTCACCCTCACCCTAACCATAACCATAACCCTAACCCTCACCCTAAACCTACCTCTGACATTCACCATCACCGTCACCCTAAGCCTAACACTATACCTAAGCCTAATCCTACACCTAACCCTCACCCTTACCCTCACCCTAAACCTAAAGCTTACCCTAACCATAATCCTAGCCCTCACCTAATCCTAACCCTAACCCTAACCCTAACCCTCACCCTCACATTAACCCTATCTCTAATGCTAGCCCTAACACTCACCCTCAACATAACCCTAAACTTAAGCCTCACCCTAAACGTAACCTTAACCCTAATACTATATGTAACCCTCACTCTCACCCTAAACCGCACTGTAACCCTTACCATAACCCTAACCCTCACCCTAACCCTAACCCTAACACTAACACTAAACCTCAACCTAACCCTCACCCTACCCCTAAACCTAAACCTAACCCTCAAGCTAACGCTCAACCTAACCCTCAACCTAAACCTAAACCACAACCTCACCCTAACCCTCACCCTAAAACTTACACTCACCCTAACCCTAACAATAACACTCACCCTAATCCTCACAGTAACCCTAAGCCTGAACATCACCCTAACCATCACTGTCACCTTAACCCTCACCCGAACCCGAACCATCACTCTCACTCTAAAACTCAACCTCTCCTGAACCCGAACCCTCACCTTAACCATACCCTAAACCTCACCCTAGCCCTAACCTTCACCCTAATCCGAACTATAAACCTCACCCTCATACTAACCCAAACCCTCACCTTAAACCTAACCCTAACCCTCACCCTAACACTAAAGCTAACCCTAACTCTCACTCCCACCCTAAACCTCACCCTAACCCTTATCCTCACACTAACCATAACCCTAACACTAATCCTCACATTAATGCTAACCCTCATCCTAACCCTAATCCTACCCCTCACCCTAACCCTCAACATAACCCTAACCCTAACACTCACCCTCACCCTCACCCTAACTGTAACTCTAAACTTAACCCTCACCCTCGCTCTCACACTAATCCTAACCCTAAAACCCTAACCATAAAAATAACACTAACCTTAAACCTAAACCTCACCCTCACCCTCACCCTAACCATAACCCTAACCCTATCCCTCACCCTCAACCTCACCCTCAACCTCACCCTGACCCTCAACCTCACCCTCACACTACCCCTAACCCTCACCCTAACCCTAACCCTAAGCCTCAGCCTCACCCTCAGCCTAACCCTTACACTAACCCTAATCCTAACCCTAACCCTTACCCTCACCCTAAACCTAACCTTAACCATAACCCTTATCGTCACCCTCACACTGACACTCACAGTCAACCTAACCCTCATGCTCAAGCTCTCCCTCACCCTAACCCTCACCGTCAATCTAAAAATCACCCTAAGCCTAACCCTCACCCTCAGCCTAACCCTTACACTAACCCTAATCCTAACCCTAAACCTTACCCTCACCCTAAACCTAACCTTAAACATAACCCTCATCATCACCCTCACACTCACACTCACACTCAACCTAACCCTCATGCTCAAGCTCACCCTCACCTTAACCCTCACCGTCACCCTAAAAATCACCCTCACCCTAACCCTAACCCTTACCCTAACCCTAAGCCTAACCCTAAGCATCACCTAACACTATCCCTAAGCCTCACCCTCACCCTAAAGCTAACCCTAACCCTAAGCCTAAACCTAACCCTTACCCTAACCCTAACCCTAACCCTTAAACTAAAACTAACCCTAACCTTCACCCTAACCCTAATGCTAACCCTAACCCTCAACCTCACCCTAATCCTCACCCTAACCCTTATCCTCACACTAACCCTAACCCCCAGACTCACCCTCATCCTAACCGTAACCCTAAACCTAACCCTCAACCTAATCCTAACTCTTACCCTAACCATAAACCTAAACCTAATCCTCACCCTAACTGTAACCCTAACCCTAAAACTCACCCTCACCCTCACCCTAACCCTAATCCTCACCCTCACCCTAACCCTAACCATCAACCTAATACTCACCCTAAACCTAACACTTACCCTAACCCTAACCCTATCCCTCAACCTAAACCTCACATTCACCCTAACCCTAACACTTACCCTAAACCTAACCCTAACCCTAACCTTAACCCTAACCCTATCCCTAACCCTAAACCTCACCCTAACTTTTATCCTTATACTAAACCTAACTCTAACCGTAACCCTAACCCTCACACAAACCCTAACCCTCTCCCTAACCCTAACCCTACCCCTCACCATAACCCTCACCCTAACCCTAACCGTCACCCTAAACCATAACCTAAATCTCACCCTCACAATAACCCTCACCTTAACACTAACTCTCACCCTAAACCAAACCCTAACCCACACCCTAAATTTTACCCTCACCCTCACCCTCACCCTCAACCTAAACTTCACACTAACCCTAACCCTAACCCTCACCCTAAACCTAACCATAACCCTAAGCCACACCCTAACCCTCAACCTAACCCTAACGCTAACCCTCACCCTCTCCCTAATTCTTAACCTCACCCTAACCCTATCCCTTAACCTTACCCTAACCATCACCCTAATCCTAACATTCAGCCTAACACTAACCCTATCCCTTACCCTAACCCTCATCCTAACCCTAATCCTAACCCTAACCCTCACCCTAAAACAAATCCTAACCCTATCCCTAACCCTCAAAAACACTCTAACCCTCACCCTCACCCTATCCCTAACCCTAAACATAATCCTAACCTTCACCCTCACCCTCACCCTCACTGTAACTCTAACCCGCACCCTATTCCTAATCCTCACCCTCACCCTAACCCTAACCCTCACCCTCACCCTAACCCTAACCCTAACACTCAACCCTCACCAAAAATCTCACCCTAACACTAACCCTAACCCTCATCCTCATCCTAGCGCACAACCTAAATCTAACTCTAACCCTAACCCTAACCCTAAACCTCACCTTCACCCTCACCCTCACCCTCAACCTTAGCCTAATCCTAACCCTAACGCTAATCCTAAACCTAACCCTCACACTCACACTCACTCTAACCCTAACCCTAAACCTCACACTCACCCTAAGGCTAACCCTAACCCTCACACTCACCCACACCCTAACCATTAATCTCACCCTAACCCTAACCCTAACCCTAACCCTTACCCAACCCTAAAACTACCCCTCAGCCTAACCCTAACCCTCACCCTCACCCCAACACTGATGCTAACACAAATGCTCATTCGCAACCTAAGCCTCAGCCTAACCCTAACCCTGACCCTAACCCTTACCTTACCCCCACCCTCACTCTCACCCTAACCCTAACCCTTACCCTCACCATAACCCTATCCCTCACCCTCAACCTAACCCTCACACTAACCCTTACGCTCACCCTAACCCTCACCCAAACCTAACCAGAACCTTAACCCCCAACTTAACCTTCACCCTAACCCTAACTCTAACCCTAACCCTCAGTCTCAACCTAACACTCATCCTAACACTTATCCTCACACTAACCCTAACCCTAACCGTAACTCTCACAGTAAGCCTAACCCTCTTCCTAACCCTAAGCTTAACCCTCACCCTAACCCTAACTCTAACCCTAACCCTCACCCTGACCCTAATCCACACCCTAAACCTAATCCTAACCCTTCCCTAACCGAAAACTTCACCCTCACCCTACCCTCAGACTAACGCTTACCCTAAACCTAATCCTAACAATAACTCTTATTCTCACCCTAAACCTAACCCTAACCCTCACTGTCACCCTCCAACTCACCCTCACCCTAATTCCCACGCTCAACCTCACCCTCACCCTAAACCTCAACATCATCCTAAACATCACCCTAACACTAACTCTAACGCTAACCCTAACCATACCCTAACCCTAAACTTAACCCTAACCCTCACCCTAACCCTAACCCTAAGCCTAACCCTGACCCTAACCCTAACCATAACCCTAACCCTAAGCCTAACACTAACCCTTACCCTAAACCTAAACCTTACCCTAACCCTAACACTAACCCTAACCCTCACCCTAAACCTTATGCTAATCCTAACCCTCACCCTCACCCTAATCCTCACCATAACCCTTATCCTCACACTAACCCTAACCGTAACCCTCAGCATCACCCTCACCCTAAACCTAAAACTAATCCTCACCCTAAACCTAACCCTTACCGTAACCCTAACCCTAACCCTCACCCTCACCCTCACCCTCACACTAACCCTAACCCTAAACCTACCCCTCACCCTAAACCTAACCCTTACCCTATCCCTAAACCTACCCCTCAACCTAACCCTCACCCTCGTCCTAATCCTAAGCCTATCCCTCACTCTAAACATAACCCTAACCCTAACCCTCACCCTAACCCTAAACCTAACCCTCACCCTAACCCTAACCCTAACCCTTACCCTAAACGTAAACCTAATCCTAAACCTAACCCTAACCCTAACCCTCACCCTCACCCTCACCCTCATCCTAAACCTAACCCTAACTCTCAACCTAACCCTAACCCGAATCCTAACCTTAACCCTCACCATCACCATCACCCTCACCCTAACCCTCAACCTCACACTCACCTTCACCCTAACCCTCAAACTAACCCGAACCTTCACCCTAACCATAACCCTCTTCCTAAACCTAACCCTACCCCTCACCCTAACACTCACGCTAAACCTATCCTTCACCCTAACCCCAATCCTAAAACTCACTCTCACCCTAACCCTCATCGTCACCCTAACCCTAACCCTAAACCTAAACCTGACCCACACCCGAACCCTCAACCTCACCCGAACTCTCACGCTCACCCGAACCCTCATGCTCTCCCTCACCCTCACCCTCACCCTAACCCTCACCCTCAACCTAACACTCAACCTAAACCTCATCCTCACCCTAATCCTCACCCTAACCCTAACCGTAACCCTTACCTAACCAAAACCCTCAACCTCACCCTCACACTCACCTTAACACTCACCCTCACCAAAGCCCTCACCCTAAACCTAAACCTCACCCTAACCCTCAGCCTAAACCTTAGCCTCAACCTAACCCTAACCCTAACCCTCACCGTAACCCTACAACTCACCCTAACCCTCACCCTAACCCTAACCTTAAAGCTCACCCTAACCCTCACCCTCCTTCTCACCCTCACCCTAATTCTCACCCTAACCCTGATCCTCACACTAACCCTAACCCTAATCCTAACCATAAGCCTCACCCTCACTCTCACCCTAACCCTAACCATAATTCTAACCCTAATCCTAACCCTAACCTTTATGCTCACCTTCACCCTAATTCTAACCCAAACCCTAACCCTCATCCTCACTCTCACCTAATTCTAACCCTAACCCTAATCTTAAGTCTAACCCTCACCATCACCCTCATCCTAAATCTAAGCCTAACCCTAACCCTAACACAGATCCTCAACCTCACACTAACCCTAACCCTAACACTCAACTCTCACCCTAAACCTCACCCTAAAACTAACGCTAACCCTAACCCTCACCCTCATCCTACCGCTCAACCTAACCCTAACTCTACCCCTAACCCTAACCCTAAACCTCACCTTCACCCTCACCCTCACCCTCAACCTCAAACTAATCCTAACCCTAACCCTAATACTAACCCTAAATCTAACCCTAACTTTGCCTCTACCCCTAACCCTAGACCTCACCCTCACTCATAACCTCAACCTCAGCCTAACCCTAAACCTAACCCTAATCCTAAACCTAACCCTCACACTCACACTCACCCTAACCCTAAACCTAACCCTCATCGTCACCCTAAGTCTAGCCTTAACCCTCACCCTCACCCACACCCTAACCCTTAACCTCACCCTAACCCTAACCCTAACCCTAACCCTCACCCAAACCCTAAAACTACCCCTCAGCCTAACACTAACCCTCAACCCAACCCTGATGCTAACACAAATGCTCATTCTCAACCTAAGCCTCAGCCTAAACCTTACCCTCACCATAACCCTATCCCTCACCCTCTCCCTAACCGTCACCCTACTCCTTCTCACCTAACCCTCACCCTAACCCAAACCCTAAACCTAACCTTCACGCTAACCTTCACCCTAACCCTCACCCTAACCCTAAAACTAACCCTCACCCTAACACTCACCCTAATCCTCAACCTAACCTTAACCCTCACCCTCACCCTAACTGTCATCCTAACACTTACGCTGCCCCTAAACCTAACCGTTACCCTAACACTAACCATCACCCTAACCCTAACCCTCACCCGAACCCTCACTCTCACCTTCACCCTCAACCTAAACATCACCCTAACCCTAACCCTCACCCTAACCCTAAACCTCACCCTAACCCTAAACCTAACCCTCACCTTAAACCTCACCCCCACACTAATCCTCACGCTAAACCTAACCCTAGACCTATCCTAAACAAAAACATCACCCTCACCCTAGCCCTTACCCTAAATCTAACCCTAAACTTAACCCTCACCTTCACCCTCACCCTCAGCCTCACCTTCAGCCTCACCCTAACACTAAACCTAATCCAAACCCTAACCCTGACCCTCACCCTCACTCTAACCCTAACCTTAACCTGCACCCTAACCCTAAACTTAACACTCAACCTAACCCTAACCCTAACCCTAATGCAAACCCTAAACCTCACCCTCACCCTAACCCTGACCCTAACCCTAACCCTTACCCTCACCCTCACTCTCACCGTAACCCTAACCCTTACCCTCATCCTAAACCTCACCCAACCCTAACCCGAAACCTAACCCTCACCCTAACCCCCACTCTAACCTTCAAACTAACTCTAACGCTAACCGTAACAACCCTAACAATCAGTCTCAACCTAACACTCACCCTAACCCTTATCCTCACACTAACCCTAAACCTAACCGGAACACTCACACTAAGCCTAACCCTCATCCTAACTTTAACCTTAACTCTCACCCTAACCCTCACCCTAACCCTAACCCTAAACCTCAACCTAACACTAACCCTCACCCTCATCCTAATCCTCACCCTAAACCTAATCCTAACACTTACCAAACCTCACCCTCACCCTCAGCCTAACCCTTTCCCTAACCCTAATCCTAACCCTAAATCTTACCCTCACCTTAAATCTAACCCTCACCGTCACCCTCCCACTCACCGTCACCCTCACCCTAACCCTCAAGCTCAACCCCAACATCACCCTAACCCTCACCGTCACCCTAAACATCACCCTAACCCTAAACCTCATGCTAACCTTAACCTTACCCTAACCCTAAACTTAACCCTAACCCTCACCCTAACCCTAACCCTAACCCTAACACTCAACCTAACACTAACCCTAACCCTCACCCTAACCCTTACCTAACCCTAATCCTTACCCTAACCCTAACCCTAACCCTCACCCTAAACCTTATGCTAACCCTAACCCTCACACTCACCTTAATCCTCACCCTAACCCTTATCCTCAAACTAACCCTAACCCTATCCCTCAGCATCACCCTCACCCTAACCCTAAACATCACCAACACCCTAACATTCACACTCACCCGAACCTGAATCCTCTTCCTCACACTAACCCTAACCCTAACCCTCACCTCAACCCTAACCCTCACCCTAAACCTAACTTTAACTCTCACCCTCACCCTCACCCTCAACCTCACCTGAATCCTCACCCACACCCTAACCCTCAGCCTCAACTAACCTCACCCTAAACGTCACTCTCACCCTAATCCTCACCCAAACCATAACCCTAAACATTACCTAACCGAAACCCTCACCTTCACCCTCACACTCACACTCACCCTCACCCTAACACTTAACCTCACCCTAAACCTGACCCTAACCATAACCCTCACCCTCACCCTAATCCTCACCCTAACCCTAACCCTAACCCTTACATAACCGAAACCCTCACATTCACACTCACCCTAACCCTCACTTTCAACCTCACCCTAACCCTAACCCTAACCCTCACCCTCACCCTAACCCTTACCCTAACCCTAATCCTAACTCTAACCCTAAACTTCACCCTAACTCTAACCCTTACACTAACCCTAACCCTAAGCCTAAACCTCACCCTCACCCTAACACTTACCCTAACCCTAACCCTCACCATAACCCTAACCCTTACCCTATACCTAACCCTCAGCCTCAAACTAACCCTAACACTTACACTATACCTAACCCTCAGCCTCAAACTAACCCTAACCCTTACCCTATACCTAACCCTCAGCCTCAACCTAACCCTAACCCTCACCGTAACTCTAACTCTCACCCTAACCCTGAGCCTCACCCTAACCCTCACCCTCACCCTAATCCTCACCCTAACCCTAAACATAACCCTTACCTAACCAAAACCCTCAACCTCACCCGCACACTCACCCTAAAACTCACCCGCACCGTAGCCCTCACCATAAACCTAAACTTCATCCTAACTCTAAGCTTAAGCCCCACTCTCACCCTCACCGTAACACTCACCATAACCCTAACCCTAATCTTAAACATAAACCTCACGCTCACCCTCACCCTAATTCTATCCCAAACCCTAACCCTCACCCTCAATCTCACCTTACTCTAACCCTAACCCTAATCTTAATTCTAATGCTCACCCTCACCCTAAATCTAACCCTAACCCTTACCCAGACCCTAACCCTCACACTAACCCTAATCCTCAACCTATCCCTAACCGTAAACCTAACCCTCACCAAAACCCTCACCCTCAAACTAACCCTAATGCTAACCCGAACCCAAACCCTCACAATAACCCTCACCCTAATCCTTACCCTCACCCTAACCCTAACACTCACCCTAAAATAACTCTCACTGTAATCCTTACCCTCACCCTTACCCTAACCGAAACATTAAACCTAAACCTCACTCTAACCCTCAACATAACTGTTACCCTCACTATCAACCTCAACCTGAACCTAATCCTAATCCTAACTCTCACCCTAACCCTAACCCTCACTGTAACGCTAAACCTAACCCTAGCCCTCAGCCTTACCCTCACCCTAAACCTAACCGTAACCCTAATCCAAACTGTATCCCTAAGCATAACCATAACACTCACCCTAACCCTCACCCTCCCAGTAACCCTAATGCTAACATTATTCCACAACCTCACCCTAAACCTCGCCCTAACCCTTACCCTCACTCTAAACCTCATCCTCACCCTAACCCTAACCCTATCCCTAATACTAACATTAGCCCTCACCCTCACCCTAACCCTAATCCTAAGTCTAATCCTAAACCTCAACCTCTCCATAACCCTCACATTAACCCTAACCCTCACCCTCAACCTCACCCTAACCCTAACCCTAACATTAACCCACTCCCTAACCCTCACCCTAACACTAACCCTAACCCTACCCCTCAGCCTAACTGTCACTCTAAACCTAACCCTAACCTTAATCTTCACCCTATCCCTAAACCTAACTCTAACCCTCACCCTAACCCTCACCCTCACCATACCCCTAATGCTAACATTAACCCTCAGCCTCACCCTAATCCTCGCCCTAACCCTTACACTCACTTTAATATTATCCATCACCATCAACCTAACCCTAACCTAACCCTTACTGTCACCCTAACCCTCACTCTAACCCTAACCCTAACACTAACACTAAACCTCACCCTAACCGGCACCCTAACCCTAAGCCTAAGCCTAACCTTCACTCTAACCCTAACCCTAACACTAACACTAAACCTCACCTTAACCAGCACCCTAACCCTAAGCCTAAGCCTAACCCTCACTCTCACCCTAACCCTTACCCTTACCGAACCCTAAACCTAAACCTCAGCCTAACCCTCATCCTAACCCTAAACCTAACCCTAACCCTCACACTAAACCTAACCCTCACCCTATCCCTAACCTTTCACCGCAGCCTAAGACTGACCCTAACCCTAACCCTAACCCTAAACCTAATCCTCTCCCTATCCCTATCCCTAACCCTAACCCACACACTCACCCTAGCCCTCACCCTAACCTCATCCTAACAGTATCCCTAAACTTAAACCTCACCCTCATCCTAACCCTCACCCTTACCCTTACCCCTAACCTAATCAAATCCCTGACCCTAACCTTAACCCTAAAACTCACACTAACCCTAACCCTCACCCTAACCCTAACCCTACCCCACAGCCTATCCCTCATCCTAACACTAACCCTAATCCTATCCCTCAACCTAACCCCAACCCTAACATTAACCCGAACCCTCACCCAAAACCTAACCCTCACCCTCACCCTCACCCTCACACTCACCCTCAGCCTAATCCTAACACTAACCCTAATCCTAAACCTAACCCTCACCCACAGCCTCACCCTAACTCTAAACCCAACCCTAACCATAAACCTCTCCCTTCACCCAAACCCTCACCCGAACCCTCACTCTCACCCTACGGCTCACCCTCACCTTAACCCTAACCCTAACCCTCAAACTAACCCTAAACCTCACCCTCACCCTCAAACTCACGATAACAATAAGCCTCAATGTTACCCTAAACCTCACCCTAACCCTTAACCTTACACTAACCCTAACCCTCACACTAAACCTAAGCCTCACCCTCACCCTTACCATAACCTTACCCACACCCTAACCCTCAATCTAAACGTAACGCTAACCCTCACCCTACCCCTACCCCTAACCCTAACCCTCACCCTAACCCTAACCCTCACCCTCACCGTCAAACTCACACTAACCCTAACCCTCACACTAAACCTAACACTCACCTTCACCCTAACCTTAACCCTACCCCTCACCCTACCACTCACCCTCAACCTAGTCCTCACCCCTACCCTAATCCTAACCCTGATCCTAACACTCACCCTAAAGCTAACACTAAACCTAAACCTCACCCTCACCCTAACCCACACCATCACCCTAACCCTCACCAAACATGAACCCTCACCTCCACCTAACCCTCACTCTCACCCTAACCATAAACCTAAGCCTAATCCTCTCCCTAACCCTCAACCTCACCCTCACCTTAAGCCTAACCCTAACCCTAATCCTAAAACTAACCCTCACCCTCACCCTAACCATAACCCTAACCCTAATCCTAAACCGAACCCTCACCTTCACCCTAAACCTACCTCTAAACATCACCCTCACACTCACCCTTAACCTATCCCCAACCCTAAGCCTTAGCCTAACCCTAACCCTCACCCTAACCCTAACCATAACCCTCACCCTCACCCTCACCCTAACCCTAACAATAACCCTATCCCTCACACTAACCCTTATCCTCACACTTACCCTAAACCTAACCCTAAACCTCACACTAACCCTAAACCTCACCCCAACCCTGACCCTACCCCTCACCCTAAACCTCACCCTAATCCAAACCCTAACCCTAACCCACACCCTAAACCTAACTGTAAACCTGACACTCATGCTAACCCTCATCCACACCCTAATCCTCACTCTCACCCTCACCCTCACCCTCACCCTAACCCTCACCCTAAACATCACCCTAAACCTAACCCTCACTCTAACCCTAATCATAAACCTCAACCTCACCCTCACCCTCAGCCTAACCCCAGTCCTTAACCTAATCATAATACTCACCCTCACCCTAACTCTCACCCTAACCCTTACCCGATCCTTCACCTAACCCTAACCCTAATCCACACAATAACCCGATCCCTCACCCTAAACATAAAACTAACCTTATCCCTTACCCTCACCCTAATCCTAATCCTAACAGTAACCCTAACCATAAAACTAACCTTATCCCTTACCCTCACCCTAATCCTAATCCTAACAGTAACCCTAACCCTAAAGCTAGTCCCCACACTAACCCTAACCCTCATCCACACCTTAACCCGAACCCTCACCCGAACCCGAACCCTAACCCTAACCCTAAACCTAACCCTAACACTCCCACTAAACCTAACCCTAACCCTAACTGTAACCCTACCCATCAGCCTAAACCTCAGCCTAACACTAACCCTAACCCTAATCCTAAACCTAATCCTCACACTCACACTCACCCTATCCCTAACCCTAACATTAACCCTCGCCCTAAGGCTAACACTAACCCTCACCCTCACCCTCACCCAAACCCTTAACCTCACCTTAACCCTAACCCTATCCCTCACCCTAACTCTAAAACTACCCCTCAAACTAACACTAAAACTAACCCTCAACCCAACCATAATGCTAACACAAAAGCTCACTCTCAACCTAACCCTTAGATTAACCTTTACCCTCAACATAACCCTATCCCTCACCCTCTCCTTAACCCTCACCCTACCCCGTCCCCTCCACCTAAACCTCACCCTACCCCAAACCCTAACCCTAACCCTAAACTTCACCCTAACCCTCACCCTAACCCTAAACCTAACCCTCACCCTAACCCTCACCCTATCCCTAAACCTAACCCTAACCCTGACCCTCACCCTAGCTGTCATCCTAACTCTTACCCTCACCCTAACCCTAAACCTAACCCTCAATATAAACCTAAAACTAGCCCTCAGCCTAACCCTAACCCTAACCCTCAACCCAACCCTGATGCTAACACAAATGCTCACTCTCAACCTAACATTTAGATTAAACCTTACCCTCAGCATAACCCTATCCCTCACCCTCTCCTTAACCCTCAACCTACCCCTTCCCCTACCCCTAACCCTTACCCTACCCAAACCCTAACCCTAACCCTAACCTTCACCCTAACCCTCACCCTAACCCTTACCCTAAACCTAACCCTAAACCTCACCCCAACCCTCACCCTAACCCTAACCCTAACCCTAACCCTCACCCTCACCCTACCTGTCATCATCATGACACTTACCCTCACCCTAAACCTAAACCTAACCCTAACCCTAACCCTCACCCTAACCCTAACCCTAACCCTCACCCGAACCCTCAGTCTCACCTTCACCGTCACCCTAAACATCAACTTAACCCTAACCCGAACCCGAACCCTAACCCTAACACTGACCCTATCCCTAACCCTCACCTTAAACCTCACCCTCACCCTAATCCTCACCATAAACCTAACCCTAAACTTTTCCTAAACAAAAGCATCACCCTCACATTAGTCCTCACCCTAATCCTAACCCTAACCTTAATCCTCACCCTCACCCTCACCTTCACCCTCAGCCTCAGCCTCAGCCTCACCGTAACCCTAACCCTGACCCTCACCCTCACTCTAACCGTAACCCTAACCTGCACCCTAGCCCTAACCCTAACACTAACCCTAACCCTAACACTCAACCTAATACTAAACCTAACCATAATGGTAACCCTAACCCTCACCCTCACCCTAATTCTGACCCTAACACTTACCCTTACCTTCACCCTCACTCTCAACCTAACCCTAACCCTTACCCTCACGATAAACCTATCCCTCACCTTCAACCTAACCCTCACCCTAAACCTTATGCTCACCCTTACCCTCACCCAACCCTAACCGAAACCTAACCCGAACCCAACCCCCATACTAACCTTCACCCTAACCCTAACGCTAACCCTAACCCTCAGTATCAACCTAAACGTAACCCTAACACTTACGTAACCGAGACCCTCACCCTCACCTCACCCTCACCCTCACCCTCCCTATCAACCTAACCCTTACCATAACCCTAATAGTAACCCAAACACTTACCCTCACCCTAAACCTAACCCTAAATCTAACCCTCACCGTCACTCTCCCACTCACACTCACCCTCACCTTAACCCTCACGCTCACCCTCACACTAACCCTCAACCTCACCATAAACATCACACTAACCCTAACCCTCACACTAACCCTTATCCTAACCCTAAACCTAACCCTAACCCTAACCTTCACACTAACCCTAACCCTCACCCTAACCCTATCCCGACACCTCACCCTGACTCTCATCCTAACCCAAACCCTCAACCACACCCTAATCCTCACCCTCACCCGAACACTCACCCTCACCCTAACACTCACTATCAACCGAACCCTCACCCGGACCCGAACCCTCATCCTCACACTAACCCTCACCCTCACTCTAAACATCACCTAAAAGCTAACCCTCACCCTAACCCTAACACAAAGCCGAATCCAAACCCTCACACTCATCCTAACGCTTACCCTATCCCTAACCCTTACCCTCACCCTAACTCTAACCATAGACCTCACACTAACCTTAACCCTCACTCTAAACCTAACCCTAAACTTGACCATAACCTTGACCCTCACCCTGACCCTCACCCTCAGTTTAACACTAACCCTAATCCTATTCCTAATCCTAACCCTCACCCTCACCCTAAACCTAACCCTCACCGTCACCCTCACCCTCACCGTCACCCTCACCCTAACCCTCAACCTCACCCTAAACATCTCCCTAACCCTAACCCTCACCCTAACCCTATCACTAACCCTCACCCTGAACCTAACCTCAGCTTAATCCTCATCCTCACCCTAATCCTCACCTAACCCTAACCTTTACCTAACCAAAACCCTCATCCTCACCCTCAGCCTAACCCTCATCCTCACACAAGCCCTAACCTTAACCCTAAACTTAACCCTAACACTCACCCTCAACCTCCCCTTCCCCATTAGCCTTACCCTAACCATAACCCTAAGCCTAACCCTAACCCTCAACCCCACCCTCACCCTCACCCTAACCCTAAACCTAACAATAACCCTCACCCTCATCCTAACCTTAACCCTAACAATAATTCTAACCCTAGCCCTAACCCTAAAACTCACCCTAACCCTAATCCTAACCCTAAACCTCAAAATCACCCTCACCGTCATTATAACCCTCACCTTCACCCTGACACTCACCATCACACTAACCCTCACACTAACCCTAACCCTCACCCTAGCCCTAACCCTAACCCTCACCCTCACTTTCCCCCTCACCCTCAGCCTAACCCTAACTCTAATCGTTTTCCTAAATTAACCTCACCCTCACCCTAACCCTCACCCTCAGCCTCACCCTCACCCTCACTCTCACACTAACCCTCAACATCACCCTAAACATCACCTTAACCCTAAACCTCACACTGAACCTAACCCTAATGCTCACTCTAACCCTCACCCTCAAACTAATCCTCACCCTAAACATTATCCTAACACTATCCCTAACCCTACCCCTAACCTTCACACTAACCCTAACCCTCAGTCTAACCGAATCCCGACACCTCACCCTAACTCTCACCCTAACCCTAACCCTAACCCTAACACTCAGCCTAACCCTAACTCTAATCGTTTTCCTAAATTAACCTCACCCTCACCCTAACCCTCACCCTCAGCCTCACCCTCACCCTCACTCTCACACTAACCCTCAACATCACCCTAAACATCACCTTAAGCCTAAACCTCACACTGAACCTAACCCTAATGCTCACTCTAACCCTCACCCTCAAACTAACCCTCACCCTAAACATTATCCTAAAACTATCCCTAACCCTACCCCTAACCTTCACACTAACCCTAACCCTCAGTCTAACCGAATCCCGACACCTCACCCTAACTCTCACCCTAACCCTAACCCTAACCCTAACACTCAGCCTAACCCTAACTCTCAACCTAACCCTCACCCTCACCCTAACCTCACCATCACCCTAATGCTCACCCTAACCCTAATCCCCACCCTAAACCTAACCCTCAACCTAAACCAAACCTTCACCCTGACCCTCACCCTAACCCTAACCCTAACCCTAAACCTAACCCTTACTTTAACCCTAACTCTCAACCTAAACCTAACCCTCACCCTAACAATAACACTCACACTAACCCTAAACCTAGCCCTCACCCTCACCCTCACCCTCAACATAACCCTAACACTCATATTAACCCTAACCCTAAACCTCACAGTAAAACTAAACCTCACCCTAACCCTAATCCTCAAACTAAACCTAACAATCACTCTATCCCTAACCCTACCCCTCATCCTAAACCACACCCTAAACCTAACCCTAACCCTAATCCTCACCCTATCCCTAACCTTAACCCTAACCCTCAACCTAACCCTCACCCTCACCCTAACCCTAATGCTAACCCTAAGCCTCACCCTCACCATAACCCTTAACCTAACACTTACCCTCACCCTAACCCTTACCCTGACCCTAACACTAACCCTCACTCTCGCCCTAACCCTCACCCTAACATTTACCCACACCCTCACCCTAACCCTAACCCTCACCCTTACCCTAACCCTAACCCTAGTCCTAACCCTCCATAAACCTAACCCTCACTCTTACAGTCACCCTCAAACTCAGCCAAAACCTAATCCTTACCCTAATCCTAACCCTCCCCCTCCCCCTAACTCTAACCCTAACCCTAACCATATCCCTATCCCTCACCCTAACACTAACACTCACCCTATACCACACCCTCACCCTATCCCTAAAACAATACCTAACGCTCAACCTAAACCTCACCCTAACCCTAACACTAAACCTAACCGTCATCCTCACAATAAACCTCACCCTATACCTTACCCTCAACATTACCCTAACCCAAACCCTAACCCTAATCCTCAACCACACCCTAACGTTCACCCTCACCTTAACCCTCACCCTCACCCTAAACATCACCCAAACCCTCACCCTCATGCTAACCCTAACCCTAACCCTCATCCTAAACCTAACCCTCACTCTCACGCTAATCCTCACCATAAACCTAACCCTGACCTAAAAGGAACCCTCACCCTAACCCTCACACTAACCCTCACCCACACCCTAGCCCTCACCCTAACCCTAACCCGAACCCTAACCCTCAGCTTCACCCTAACCCTCACCCTAACCCTTACCCTCACAGTAACCCTAACCCTAACCCTAATCATAACTCTCACACTAACCGTAACCCTCACCCTAACCATAACCCTAACCCTATTCCTATTCCTAACCCTCACAATCACCCTCAACCTAAACCTAACTCTAACTTTAACCCTCACCCTCACCCTCACCCTCACTGAACACTCACCCTCACCATAAACATCACCCTAACCATTACCCACACCCTAACCCTAACCTCAGATTAACCCTCACCCTTAACCTAATCCTCAACCTAACCCTAACCCTAAGGTAAACGAAACCCTCACCCTCACACTAACCCTCAACCTAGCCCTAACCCTAACCTTAACCATAACATTTACCCACACCCTAACCCTCACCCTCAACCTTACTCTAAACCTAAACCTAACCCTAACCCTCACCCTCACCATATCCCTAAACCTATACCTCACCCTCACCCTAACCCTCACCCTAACCCTCACACTAAACCTCACCCTAACGCTTACCCTCACCATAAACCTCACTCTGACCCTAATCCTCACCCTAAACCTAACCCTCACCAAAAACCTAACCCTCACCCCCAGCGGAACCCTAACCCACACCCTAACACTCACCCTAACCCTAACCCTAACACTATTCCTGAACCTAAACCTAACCCTTAAACTCACCCTAAGCCTACACCTACGCCTAACCCTCACCCACACCCTCACCCTAACCCTCAACCTCACCCTAACCCTCACCCTAACCATAACCCTACCCTTCACCCTAAAACTCACACTAACCCTAACCCTAATCCAAACACTCAAACTAACCCTAAAGCTACCCCTAAACCTCAACCTCACACTAAACTTAAACCTAACACTAACACTCAATCTAACCCTAATCCTCACCCACACCCTAACCCTCACCCTCACCTTAACCCTCACCCTCACTCTAAACATCACCCAAACCCTAACTGAGTGTGAGGGTGACTCCCTAACCCTTGCCCTAACCCTCACCCTAACCCTAATCCAAAACCTAATCCTAAACCTCACCCTATTCCTCAACATAACCCTAACCCTTGGCTAAAAGAAACTCTCAATTTGAAACTCACACTAACCCTCACCCTCACCCTAACCCTCACCCTAATCCTAACCCTAACCCTAACCCTCAACCTCACCCTAAACCTCACTCTAACCCTTAAACTCACCCTAACCCTAAGCCTAACACTAACCCTAAACCTGAAACTCAGCCTCAGCCTCACCCTCACCCTCATCTTTAGCCTAACCCTAACCCTAACCCTATCCCGATCGCTCACCCTAACCCTAACCCTAACCCTAATGCTAACCCTAACCCTAACCCTAACTCTAACCCTAAACTTAACACTAACACTAAGACCAACCCTAACCCTCACCCTCACCCTGACCCTCATCCTAACCTAACCCTAACCCTCACCCTCACCCTAACGCTGACGCTAACCCTAACCTGTACCCTCACCCTAACCCTCTCACCAACCCTAACCCTCAACCTAAACCTAACCCTCACATGAAAGGTAACCCTCACCGTAACCCAAACCTTCACCCTAACCCTAAACCTAATGCTCACCCTAAACCTCACCCTCACCTTAGCCCTAATCCTAACCTTCACCCTAACCCTAATACTATACCTAAACATAAACCTCACCCTAAGAATGATGCTAAGCATAATACTCAACCTCACCCTAAACCTCACCCTAACACTTACCGTCAGCCTAACATTCACCCTAACCCTATCCCTAAGCCTAAACCTAACCCTCAGCCTAAACATTATGCTAACCCTAATCCTCAGCCTAACCCTCATCCTAACCCTAACCTTAACACTAATCCTAACCCTCACCCTCACCCTCACCCTAACTCTAAACCTAAACCTAAACCTAATACTCACCCTCACCTAACACTATCCCTAACCCTCACCCTAACCCTAAACCTCACCCTATACCTCACCCTCACCCTAACACTAACCCTAACCCTAACCCTCACCCTAACCCTCACCCTAGCCCTAATAATAACCCTAACCCTCATCCACACACTAAACCTCACCCTAACATTTAACCTCACCATAACCTTAACCCTAAGCCTAAACCTAAACCTAACCCTCACCCTCAAATTCACCTTACCCCAAAATCTAACCCTAAACCTCACCCTATACCTCACCCTCACCCTAACACTAACCCTAACCCTAACCTTCACCCTAACCCTCACCCTAGCCCTAATAATAACCCTAACCCTCATCCACACACTAAACCTCACCCTAACACTTAACCTCACCATAAACTTAACCCTAAGCCTAAACCTAAACCTAACCCTCACCCTCAAATTCACCTTACCCCTAAATCTAACCCTAACCCTCACCCTAACCCTAACACTAAACCTAACTCTCAACCTAACCCTAACCCTCACACTCATCCTAAACCTCACCCTAACCCTAACATTACCCCTCTCCCTAACCATCACCCTAAACCTGACCCTAACACTCAACCTAACCCTACCCCTACCCCTCACCATCAGTGTCACACTAACCCTAAACATAATGCTAACCCTCACCATAACCCTAATCCTACCCACAACCTAACCAGATCCCTCACCCTCACACAAACACTCATCTTCACCCTAACCCTCACCCTCACCCTAAACATCACCCAAACCCTAACCCTCACCCTAACCCTGACCCTCACTCTCAGCCCTACCCTAACCATAACCCTATTCCTAATCCTAACACTCACCATCACACTCACCCTAAACCTAACCCTAAAACTCACCCTCATCCTCACCCTAACTCTAACCCTATCCCTAACCGTCACCCTAACACTAACCCTCACCCTATACCTCACCATCACCATAACCCAAACCCTAACCCGAACCCTCACCCTATCACTCACCCTAACCCTCACACTAACCCTAATCCTCACCCTAACCCTGACCCTCACTCTCAGCCTAACCCTAACCCTAACCCTATTCCTAATCCTAACTCTCACCCTCACACTCACCCTAAACCTAACCCTAACACTCACCCTATACCTCACCCTCACCCTAACGCTAACCCTAACACTAACCCTCACCTTAACCCTCACCCTAGACCTAATAATAACCCTAACCCTCATCCAAACACTAAACCTCACCCTAACACTTACCCTCACCATAACCTTAACCCTAAGCCTAAACCTAAACCTAACCCTCACCCTCAAACTCACCTTACCCCTAACTCTAACCCTAAACCTCACCCTAACCCTAACCCTAAACCTAAAACTCAACCTAACACTAACCCTCACACTAACCCTAATCCTCATCCTCAAACTAAACCTCACCTTAACCCTCACCCTCACCCTAACTCTAATGCTACCCCTAACCCTCACCTTCACACTCACTCTCAACGTAACCCTTACCCTTACCCTAACCCTAACCCTCATCCTCAACCTAAACCTCACCCTAACCCTTACCCTCACCATAACCCGCAAACTAAACCTAACCCTAAACCTACTGCTCACCCTAACCCTCACCCTAAACATAACCCTAACCCTAACCCTAACGATCACCCTAACCCTAAACTTGACCCTCACCCTAACACTCACCCTAACCCTTACCCTCACACTAAACTTATCCCTGACCCTAACCCTAATCCTAACTCTCAGCAGAACACTCTCCCTCATCCTAACCCTCACCCGGACACTAAACATCACCCTAAAGCTAACCTTCACCCTAAACCTAACCCTCACCCTCACCCTAAACCTCACCATAATCCTAACCCTCACAGTAACCCTAACCCTAACCCTCACCCTACCCCTAACCCCTACCCTCATCCTAACTCTAACCTTCACCCTCACCCTCATCCTAACCCTAAACCTAACCCTAACACTCATCCTAAACCTAAGGCTAAAGCTAATGCTAACCCTAAACCTCACACTCACCCTAACCCTCACAATAAACCTTACCATCACCCTAACCCTAACTCTCACACTAAACCTAAACTTCACCCTAACCCTAAGCCTACCCCTCCTCCTAACCCTCAACTTAAACCTAACCCTAAAGCTAATCCTCACCCTATCTTTAAACTTAACCCAAACCCTCACCCTAAACCTCACCCTCACCCTAAACTTAATGCTAACCCTAATCCTAACCCTCACCCTAACCCTCACCCTTACACTAACCCACACTCTAACTTTCACCCTAACCCTAACCGTAAACCTAACCTTCACCCTAACCCTCACCCTAACCATAAACCTCACACTCACCCTAACCCTCACCCTAAACATTAGACTTACCCTAACCCTACACCTAACCCTCAGACTAACCCTAACCTTAACCCTCAGCCTAACCCTTATGCTAACCCTAAATAAAATCCTAACCCTCACCCGAAACATAAACCTAACCCTAACCCACACACTAAGCTTAACCCTCACTCTAACTATAACCCTAACTCGAACCTTCACCCTCACCCTGACCCTCACCTCAGCCTGACCCTAACACTAACCCTATTCCTAATCCTAACTCTCAGCCTCACCCTCACCCTAACCATCACCCTAACCCTAACCCTCACCCTCACCCTAACCCTAACCATCAAGCTAAACCTAACCTCAGGTTAACTCTCACCCTCACCCTAATCCTCACACTAACCCTAACACTTACATAACTGAAACACTCACCCTCACTGTCACCCAAACCTCACACTCACCCTAGCCCTCACCCTAACTCTAACACTAATCCTAACCCTAACCCTCAACCGAACCTCACCCTAACCCTAAACCTAACCCTAATGCTGAAGCTCACCCTGACCCTCACCCTAAACCTAACCATAAACCTCACCCTAAACCTCACCCTCACCCTTAAGCTCACCCTATCCCTAACACTAACCCAACACCACACCCTCACTCTAATCCTCACCCTAACCCTTATCCTCACAATAAACTTAATCCTAACCCTCACACTAACCCTAATCCTCAACCTATCCCTAACCCTGACCCGAAACCTCACCCTAACCCTCACCCTAACCCTAACCCTCACCCTAACCATAACCCTCACCCTAAACCTAAAATTCACCCTAATCCTTACCCTCGCCCTAACTCGCAAAATAAGCCTAACGGTAAACCTACAGCTCACCCTAACCCTCACCTTAAGCATAACCCTAACCCTAACCATCACCCTAACCTTAACCCTCAACCTCACCCTAACCCTCACCCTAACACTTATCCTCACACTAACACTAATCCTAACCCTCACCCTAACTCTCACACTAACACTAATCCTTACCCTGTCACTAACCTAACCCTAACCCTCACCCTAACCCTCACCATAAACCTTACCCTCATCCTAACCCTAAAACTCACCCTCACCCTTAACCTCACCCTAAACCTTACCCTCACCCTAACCCGCAAACTAACCCTAACCCTAAACCTACGGCTCACCCTAACCCTCACACTCATCATAACCCTAAACCTAACACTCACCCTAACCCTAAACCTCACCCTCACCCTAACCCTCACCCGAACACTTACCCTCACACTAACCCAATCCCTAAACCTAACCCTAATTCTCAACAGAACACAAACCCTCACCCTAACCGTCACCCTCACACTAAACATCACCCAACCCTAACCCTCACCGTAACCCTAACCCTACTCCTCACCCTAACCCTAACCCTCACCGTAACCCTAAATCTCACACTAACCCTAACCCTAAACCTTACCCTCACCCTCACACTAACCCTAACCCTAATCCTCATCCTAACACTAACCTTGACCCTCAGCCTCACCCTAACCCTAACACCAACCCACACCCTCACCCTACACCTCACCCTAACTCTAACCCTAACACTTACTTAAATGAAAACCTCACCCTAACCCTCACCCTCACCCTTAACCTCACCCTCACCCTTGCCCTCACCCTAAAACTCACCCTAACCCTAAACCTAACCCTAACCCTCACCCTCACCTTAACCCTAACCCTAAACATAACCCTAACATTCATCCTAACCCTAACTCTAAACCTAATGCTAACCATAAACCACACAATCACCCTAACCTTCACCCTAACAATTACCATCACCCTAACCCTAACCCTAAACCTAACACTAAACCTCACCCTGACCCTCACACTAAACCTAACCATAACACTAACCCTAACCCTAACACTTACCCTGACCCTAACCATCACCCTAAACCTAACACGAACCCTCACCTTAACCCTAACCCTCATCCTAAACATCAGCCTCACCCTCACCCTCACCCTAACCCTAACCCTAACCCTCATCCTAACCTTAAACCTAAACCTAATGATAACCCTAAGCCTCACCCTCACCCTAAAACTCACCCTAACCCTTACCCTCACCCTAACACTAACCATAACCCTCACACTAAACCTAAACCTCACCCTAAACCTAACTCTAACCCTCACACTAAACCTAACCCTCACCTTAAACCTAACACTACCCCTCAGCCTAACCCTCCACCTATTCCTAACTCTAACCCTATTCCTCACCTTATCCCTAACCTTAACCCTAACCCTCACCTTAACCCTCACCTTAAACCTAACCCTCACCCTCACCCTAACCCTAATGCTAATACTAACCCTCACCCTCCTCCTAAACCTCAGCCTCACCCTAACCCTCACTCTAACACTTACCCACACCCTAACCCACACCCGAAGCCTAACCCTAAACCTAACCTTCACCCAAACCCTCACGCTACCCCTAACCATAACCCTAAAACTCAACCTAACCCTAACCCCCAAGCTCACCGTAATCGTAACCCTAAACCTCACCCTAACCCTGTCCCTAAACCTAACGCTAACACTAAACCTCACCCTCACCCTAACCCTAACCCTAACCCTGATCCAAAACCTCACCCTAAACCTCACCCTAACCCTAACCCTATCTCTCACCCTAATCCTAAGCCTAACCCTAACCCTCAACCTAACCCTAACCCTCATGCTCACGGTAACCCTAACCCTAACCCTCACCCTAACCCTAAACTTAACCTGAAAACTAACTCTCACCCTAACCCTACCCCTAAACCTTACCCTAACCCTAACCCTCACCTTCACCCTCACCCTAATCCAAAGCCTAACCCTAACCCTCAACCTAAACCTAACAATCACTCTCACAGTAACCCTAATCCTCACACGCACCCTAAGCCTTACCCTAATCCTAATCCTAACACTAAGCCTAACCCTCACCCTCACCCTAACCCTCACTGAAACCCTATATCTAACACTAACACTGAACCTAAAACTCACCCTCAGCCTCACCCAAACGCTAACTCTAAACCTAAACCTCACCATCACCCTATCCCTAACCGTAACCCTAACCCTAAAGGTCACCCTAACACTAACCCTAAACCTCACCCTCACCCTAGCCTTCATGCTAACCCTAATTCTAACACTAAACCTCGTCCTAACCCTCACCATAATCCTCACCCTCAACCTAACCCTCACCTTAAGCCTAACCCTAACATTAATCCTAACCTAAACCCTAACACTAAACCTCACCCTAACACTAACCCTAAACATCACCCTAACCCTAAACCTCACCCTAACACTAACCCTATACCTCATCCTCACCCTAGACCTCACCCTAATCCTAACCCGCATCCTCACCCTAAACCTCACACTAACCCTAACACTAATCCTAAATCTAACCCTAACCCTCACCCTCACCCTAACCCTAACCGTATCTCTCCCCCTAACCCTAACCCTAACCCTTACGGTTAACCTCACACTCAGCCTAACCCTCACCTTTATCCTTAACCTCACACCCAACCTAACCCTCACCCTAAGCCTAACCTTCACCCTATCCCTATCTCTACCCCTAAAACTCACCCTTACCCTAATCCTAACTCTAAACTTAACACTAACAATAACACTAACCCTAACCCTTACCATCACACTAACCTTAATCCTCACCCCCAACATCAGCCTCAGTCTAAACCTAAGCCTAACCCTAACCCTCATACTCAACCTCAACCTAACCCTAATCCTTAACCTAACCCTATCCCTAAACCTCAACCTAACCCTCACCCTCATCTTAACCCTAAGCCTAAACCTAACACTAAACTTCTCCTTAACCTTAACTCTAACCCTAAACCTCACCCTCACCCTAACCCTAACCCTAATCCTAACCCTAAACCTCACCCTAAAACTCACCATAACCTTAACACTCATCCTCATCCTCAACCTAAACTTAAATCTAACCCTAACCCAAACAATAACACTAACACTAACTATAACCATAACCATAACCATAACCCTCACCCGCAGCCTCACCCTAACCGCAAACTTCACCCTAACCATAACACTAACAATACCCCAAACCCTAACCCTAACCGTAACCCTCACCCTAACCTTAACACTAACCCTAACCCTAAAACTCACCCTAACCCTGCCCCTAAACCTAACTCTAACCCAAAACCTCACCCTAACCCTAACCCTAACCGTAACCCTAATCCTAAGCCTAACCCTAACCCTCAACCTAACCCTAACCCTCACGCTCACCGTAACCCTAACCATAACCCTCACCCTCACGCTAAACTTAACCAGAACCCTAAATCTCACCCTAACCCTACCCCTAAACTTTACCCTCACCCTCACACAAACCCTTACCCTAATCGTAATCCTAACATTAAGCCTAAACCTCACTCTCACCCTAAACCTCACCGTATCCCTAACTCTAACACTAACCCTAAGCCTAACCCTCACCCTCAGCCTCAACCTAACCCTAACTCTAACCCTAAACCTCAAACTCACCCTATCCCTAACACTAAACCTAAACCTAAACCTCACCCTAACCCTAAATCTAAATCTCACCGTCACCCTAGCCTTCACCCTAAACCTAAATCGAACCCTAACCCTAATCCTAAGCCTAACCCTAACCCTCAACCTAACCCTAACCCTCATCCTCACTGTAACCCTTACCCTAATCCTCACTCTAACCCTAAACTTAACCCGAACCCTAACTCTCACCCTAACCCTAAACCTAAACCTAACCCTAACAATAACCCTAACCCTCACACTCACCCACAGCCTAACCCTAAGCCTAACCATAACGCTAACCCTAAACCTCACACTCACCCTAACCCTAACCCTATTCCTAATCCTAACCCAAACCCTAAACCTCACCCTCACCCTAACCCTCACCTTAAGCCTAACCCTAACATTAATCCTAACCCTAAACCTAACACTAAACCTCACCCTAACACTAACCTAACCATCACCCTAAAGCTAAGCCTCACCCTAACACTAACCATAACCCTCATCCTCACCCTAGACCTCACCATAATCCTAACCCTCATCCTCACCCTAAACCTCACACTAACCCTAACACTAATCCTCAATCTAACCCTCACCCTCACCCTAACCCAAACCCTATGCCTCTCCCTAACCCTAACAATAACCCTTAGCGTAACCGTCACCCTCAGCCTAAACCTCACCTTTACCCTTACCGTCACACCCACCCTAACCCTTACCATCACCCTAACCTTAATCCGTACACCCACCATCACCCTCAGCCTAACCCTAAGACTAAGCCTAAACCTCACCCTAAGCCTCACACTCCCCCTCACCCTAACCCTAATCCTAAAACTAACCCTATCCCTAAACCTCAATCTAACCCTCACCCTCATCCTAAACCTAACCCTAAATCTCACCCTAACCCTCTCTTCAATCCTAACTCTAACCGTAAACCTCACACTCACACTAGCCCTAACCCTAACCCTAACCCTAAAAATCACCCTAACCCTAACACTCATACTCACTTTCAACCTAACCTTAATTCTAACCCTAACCCTAAAAAAACACTAACACTAACCCTAACCCTAACCATAACCAAAACCCTCACCCTCACCCTAACCCTCACCCTCACCCTCACCCTCAGAATAACCCTAAACCGAACCCTAACAATAATCCTAACCCTAACCCTCACCCTAACCATAATCCTCAACCTAACCATAACCCTCACCCTAACCCAAACCCTCACCCTAACACTAACCCTAATCCTAACACTAACCCTCACACTAACACTAACCCTAAGCCTAACCCTAAACCTCAACCTAAACCTCAACCTCACCATAAACCTAACACTAACCCTAACCCTCCCCCTCACCCTAACCCTCCCCCTAACCCTATAACTAACCCTAAACCTCACCCTCACAATAACCCTAACAATAACCCTAAACCTAAACCTCACACTAACCCTAACACTAACCCTGACCCCCAACCTCACACTAAGAGTAACTCTAACCCTAACCCTAACAATAACACTAACACTAACCCTTACCATCCCGCTAACACTAATCCTCACCCCCACCCTCACCCTCAGCCTAACCCTCAGCCTAAGCCTAACGCTCACCCTAACCCTCACACTTACACTCACCTGAACCCTAATCCTAAAACTAACCCTATCCCTAAACCTCAAGCGAAACCTCATCCTCAACCTAACTCTAAACGTGAACCTCACCCTAACCATCCCCCTAACCCTAACTCTACCCCTAAACCTCACCCTCACCCTAACCCTAACCCTAACCCTAACCCTAAACCTCAATCTAAACCTCACCCTAAACCTTACCCTCACCTTAACCCTCAACCTAACCTTAACTCTAACCCTAACCCTAACAATAACACTAACCCTAACCCTAACCCTAACCATAAACCTCACCCTCAGCCTCACCCTCACTGCAAAGTTAACCCTAACCATACCACTAACAATAACCATAACCCAAACAATACCCCTAACCCTAACCCTCACCCTAACCCTAACACTAACCCTAATCCTAAACCTCACCCTAACCCTGCCCCTAAACCTAACTCTATCCCTAAACCTCATCCTCACCCTAACCCTAACCCTAACCCTAATCCAAAAACTCACCTTAAACCTCACCCTAACCCTGACCCTAACCCTCACAATAATACTAAGCCTAACCCTAACCTCAATCTGACCCTAACCCTCATGCTCACCCTAATCCTAAACCTGATCCTCACCCTAACCCTAAACTTAACCTGAAACCTAACTCTCATCCTAACCCTACCCCTATCCCTTACCATAACCCTAACCCTCACCCTCACTGTCACCCTAATCCTAAGCCTAACCCTAACCCTCAACCTAAACCTAACAATCACGCTCACTGTAACCCTAACCCTCACACTCACCCTAAACCTTACCCTAAACCTAATCCTAACACTAAGCCTAACCCTCACCCTCACCGTAATCCTTACTGTGACCCTATTTCTAACACTAACACTAAACCTAACACTCACTCTCAGCCTCACCCTAACCCTAACAATAACCCTTAACCTCACCGTCACCCTATCAGTAACCTTAACCCTAACCCTAAACGTCACCCTAACCCTAAACCTAAACCTCAACCTCACCCTAGCCCTCACCCTAACCCTAAATCTAACCTTAAACCTCATCCTAACCCTCACCCTAAACCTCACCCTCACCCTAACCCTCATCTTAAGCCTAAACCTAACATTAATCCTAACCCTAACCCTAACACTAAACCTCACCATAACACTAACTCTAACCATCACCCTAACCCTAAACCTCACCCTAACACTAACCCTAAACCTCATCCTCACCCTAGACCTCACCATAATCCTAACCCTCATCCTCACCCTAAACCTCACGATAACCCTGACACTAATCCTCAATCTAACCCTCACCCTCACCCTAAACCTAACCCTATCCCTCACTCTAACCCTAACACTAACCCTTACCGTAACCATCACCCTCAGCCTAACCCTCACCTTTACCCTTATCCTCACAACCACCCTAACCCTCACCCTAAGCCTATCACTCACCCTAACCCTATATCTACCCCTAAACCTCACACTCACCCTATTCTTAACTCTAAACCTAACCCTAAAATTAACATTAACCCTGACCCTTACCATCAACCTAACCTTAATCCTCACACCCAACATCACCCTCAGCCTAACCCTAAGCCTCACCCTAACCCTCATACTCACCCTCACTCTAACCCTAATCCTAAACCTAACCCTATGCCTAAACCTCAACCTAACCCATACCCTCATCCTAACCCAAACCCTAAACCTAACCCTAACCTTCCCCTCAACCTTAACTCTAACCCTAAACCTCAACCTCACCCTAACTCTAACCCTAACCCTAACCCTAAACCTCACCCTACAACTCACTCTAACCCTAACACTCACCCTCACCCTCACCCTCAATCTAACTTTAACTCTAAACCTAACCCTAACAATAACATTAACCCTAACCCTAACCCTAACCATAACCATGACCATAACCCTCACCCTCAGCCTCACCCTAACCGCAAACTTCACCCTAACCATAACACTAACAATAACCCTAACCCTAACCCTAACCCTAACACTCACCCTAACCTTAACACTAACCCTAACCCTAAACCTCACCCTAACCCTGCCCCTAAACCTAACTCTAACCCAAAACCTCACCCTAAACCTCACCCTAACCTTAAACCTAACCCTCAACCTAATCCTAAACCAAACCCTAACCCTCAACCTAACCCTAACCCTCACGCTCACCATAACCCTAACCCTAAACATCACCCTAACCCTAAGTTTAACCCGAACCCTAAATCTCAAACTAACCCTATCCCTAAAACTTACCTTATCCCTAACCCTCATCCTCACCCTCACCCTCACCCTCATGCTAACCCTTACCCTAATCCTAATACTAACACTAACCCTAACCCTCACTTTCACCCTAACCCTCACCGTAAACCTAACTCTAACACTAACCCTAACCCTAACCCTCACCCTGAGCCTCAACCTAACCTTAACTCTAACCCTAAACCTCACCCTCACCCTAGCCCTCACCCTAAACCTAATCCAATCCCTAATCCTCATCCTAACCCTCACCCTAACCCTAACCCTAACCCTCAACCTAAAACTAACCCTCACCCTTACTGTAACCCTTACCCTAATCCTCACTCTAAACCTAAACTTAAACCAAAACCTAACTCTCACCTAACCCTAACCCTAACCCTCACTCTAACAATAACCCTCACCCTCACCCTCAGCCTAACCCTAAGCCTAACACTAACGCTAACCCTAAACCACACACTCACCCTAACCCTAACCCTATTCCTAATCCAAACCCTAACCCTAAAACTCACACTCACCCTAACCCTCACCTTAAGTGTAACCCTCACATTAATCCTAACCCTAAACGTAACACTTAACCTAACCCTAACACTAATCCTAAACCTCATCCTCACCCTAGACCTCACCCTAACCCTAACCCGCATCCTCACACTATACCTCACACTAACCCTAACACTAATCCTCAATCTAACCCTAAACCTCACCTTCAACCTAACCCTAACCCTATCCCTCACCCTAACGGTAACCCTAACCCTTACCGTAAACCTCACCCACAGCCTAAACCTCACCTTTACCCTTACCGTCACCCCCACTCTAACACTCACTCTAAGCCTAACACTCACCCTAACCCTATCTCTACCCCTAAAACTCACCCTCACCCTAATCCTAACTCTAAACCTAACCCTAACAATAACACTAACCCTAACCCTTACCATCACCCTAACTTTAATCCTCACCCCCACCATCACCCTCAGACAAACCCTAAGCCTAAGCCTAACCCTCACCCTAACCCTCACACTCACCCTCACCCTAAACCTAATCCTAAACCTAACCCTACCCCTAAACCTCAACCTAACCCTCACCCTCAATCTAACCCTAACCCTAAACCTCACCCTAACCCTCCCCTCAAAATTAACTCTAACCCTAAACCTCACCCTCACCCTAAACCTAACCCAAACCCTAACCCTAAACTTCACCCTAAAACACACCCTAACCCTAACACTCACCCTCACCCTCAACCTAACCTTAACTCTAAACCTAACCCTAACAATAACACTAACACTAACCCTAACCATAACCATAACCATGATCCTCACCCACAGCCTCACCCTCACCGCAAACTTCACCCTAAACATAACACTAACAATAACACTAACCCTAACCCTAAACCTCACCCTAAACTTAACACTAACCCTAACCCTAACCCTCACCCTAACCCTGCCCCTAAACCTAACTCTAACCCAAAACCTCACCCTAAAACTCACCCTAACCCTAACCCTACCCCTCACCCTAATCCTAAGCCTAACCCTAACCCTCAACCTAACCGTAACCGTCACGCTCACCGTAACCCTAACCCTAACCCTCACCTTAACCCTAAAATTAACCCGAACACTAAATCTCAAACTAACCCTACCACTAAGCCTTACCCTATCCCTAACCCTCACCCTCACCCTCACCCTCACCCTCACCCTAACACTTACCCTAATCCTAATCCTAACACTAAGCCTAACCCTCACTCTCAATCTAACCCTCATCATAAACCTAACTCTAACACTAACCCTAACCCTAACCCTCACCCTCAGCCTAAACCTAACCCTAACTCTAACACTAAACCTCACCCTCACCTAACACTAACACTAACCCTAACCCGAAACCTCACCCTAACCCTAAACCTCACCCTGACCCTAGCCCTCACCCTAACCCTAATCCTAACCCTAACCCTCATCCTAACCCTCACCCTAACACTAAACCTAACCCTCACTGTCACACTCACCCTAACGCTAATCCGAACCCTAACCCTCAACCTAACCCTAACCCTCACCCTCACTGTAACCCTTACCCTAACCCTCAACTTAACCCTAACCTTAACCCAAACCCTAACTCTCACCCTAACCCTAAACCTAACCCTCACCGTAACAATAACCTCAACTTCACCCTCAGCCTAACCCTAATCCTAACCCTAACCCTCCTCCTAACCCTCACCCTAACCTAAACCTAACCATCACCCTAACCCTAATCCTCACCCTCAGCCTAACCCTAAGCCTAAGCCTAACCCTAACCCTAACACTCACCCTTACCGTAAACCTCAACCTAACCCTCAACCTTACCCTAACCCTAACACTAACCCTCAAAGTAACCCTCCCCCTAACCCTATATCTAAAACTAAACTTCTCCCTCACCCTTATCCTAATCCTAACCCTAACCCTAAACCTGACCCTAACCCAAACACTAATCCTCACCCTCACCCTCAACCTCACCCTCACCATAACTCTAAACCTAACCCTAAAAATATCACTAATCCTAACCCTAAACCTAACCTTAACCGAAATCCTAAACATAATCCTAACACTCAACCAACCTTAACACTAATCTTAACCCTAACCCTCAAGCTAACTCTAACCCTCACCGTAACCCTAACCCTCATTCTAACCCTCATCCTAACCCTCACCCGAAACCTAATCCTAACCCTAAACCTTACCCTAACACTAACCCTAAGCCTCACTCTCACCCTAGTCCTCACCCTAACCCTAATCCTAACCCTCATCCTCACCCTAACCTTAAAATTAACCAAAACCTAACACTCACCCTAAACCTAACCGTAACCCTCACCCTAACACTAACCCTCAACCTCACCCTCACCCTCAGCCTAACCCTAAGCCTAAGCCTAACCCAAACCCTAACACTCACACTCACCCTAACCCTAAGCCTAATCCTAACCCAAACCCTAAACCTCACGCTAACCCTCACCCTAACCCTAAACTTAACAGTAACCCTAACCCTAACACTAACCCTCACCCTCAGCCTCACCTTAACCCTAACTCTAAACCTAAACCTCACACTCACCCTAACCCTAAACCTAACCCTAACACTAAACCTTACCCTCAACCTAACCCTAAACCTCATCTTGACCCTAGACCTCACCATAACCTTAAACCTAAAACTAACCCTAACCCTCACACTCACCCGCACCCTCACCCTCACCGTAACTCTAACCCTAACCCAACCCCAACCCTAAAGCTCATTCTAACCCTAACCCTAACCCTAACTCTAACCCTTACCCTCACCGTAACCCTAACACTAACCCTAAAACAAACCCTCCCCCTAACGCCCTCCTAACCCTATATCTAACCCTAAATCTCACCCTCACCCTAACCCTAACCCTAAACCTAAACCTAACCCTCACCCTCAGCCTCACCCTCACCATCACCCTCACCATAACTCTAAAACTAACCATAAAATTAACACTAATCCTAACCCTAAACCTAACCCTAACCCTAACCCTAATGCTAACACTCACCCTCACCCTAACCCTAATCCTAACCCTAACCCTCACCCTAACCCTAAACCTCAAACTCACGGTAACCCTAACCTTCATCCTAACCCTCACCCTAAACCTGACCCTAACCTTAAACCTTACCCTAAAACTAACCCTAATACTAACCCTCACCCTAACCTAACTGTAACCCTCAACCTAACCATAACCCTCACGCTCACCGTAAACCTAACCCTAACCCTCACCCTAACCCTTAACTTAACCTGAACCCTAACTCTCAAGCTAAACTTAACCCTAACCCTCAACCTAAAGCTAACCCTCACACTCACCCTCTCCCTAAGCCTAACCCTAAGCCTAAGCCTAACCCTAAACCTAAACCTAACACTCACCCTAACCATTACCCTAATCGTAATCCTAACCCTAAGCCTAACCCTCACCCTCTGCTTAACCCTCACCCTAACCCTAACTCTAACACTAACCCTAAACCTAACCCTCAACCTCAGCCTCACCCTTACCCTAACTCTAACCCTAAACCTCACCCTCAGCCTAACCATAATCCTAACCCTCATCCTAACCCTCACCCTAACACTAACCCTAACCCACACCCTCACCCTCACCCTAACGCTGATAACTAACCCTAACCCTCAAACTAACCCTAACCCTCACCCTCACCATAACCCTTACTCTAACCCTTACCCTAAACATAAACTTAACCTGAATCCCAAATCTCACCCTAACCCTAACCCTCACCCTAAACCTAACCCTAAACCTCACCCTCACCATAGCCCTCAACCTATCCATAATCCTAATCCTAACCATTATTCTAACCCTCCCCCTAACCCTTACCCTAACCCTCACCCTAACCCTAAACCTCACCCTCAACCTCACCCTCACCCAAACCCTAAGCATAAACCTAAGCCTAACCCTAACACACACACTCACTCTCACCCTAACCCTAATCCTAAACCTTACCCTCACCCTCACCCTCACTCTCAGTGTAAACCTAAGTCTAATCCTAACACTAAACCTAACCCTCACACTCACCCTAAACCTTACTCTAATCCTAATCCTAACCCTAACCCTCACCCTCACCCGAAGCCTCACCTTAAGCCTAACTCTAACCCTAAAACTCACCCTTACCCTAACCCTAACTCTAAACCTCACCCTCACCCTAGCCCTCACCCTAACCCTAATCCTAACCCTAACCCTCATCTTAACCCTCACCATAACCCTAAACCTCACCCTCACCCTAACCCTAACCCTCACTCTCACCCTAAACCTAAACCTAATCCTAATCCTAACCTTAACCCTAACCCTCACCCTCACCCTAACCCTCACCCTCACCCTAACCCTAACCCTAACCCTAAACCTCCTACTAACTCTCACCCCAACCCAAACCATAACACTAACCCTAACCTAACCCACACCCAAACCCTCACCCTAACCCAAACTCTAACCCTAAAACTCACCCTCACCCAAAACCTAACTCTAACGCTAACGCAAACCCTAACTTCACCCTAACCCTAAACCTAGCCCTCACCCTCAGACTCACCGTAACCTTAATCCCAAACCTAAACCTAACACTAACCCTAACCCTAATCCTAACCCTCAACCTAACCATAACCCTCACCCTAACCCAAACTCTGACCCTAACACTTACCCTCACCCTCACAGTAACCCTAACCCTAACCTCACACTAACCCTCATCCTAACAATTACCCTCACCATAACACTAACCCTAACCCTAACACTAACCGTCACACTAACCCTAACCATCCCCCTAACCCTAAACCTCACCCTCAACTTAGCCCTCACCCTCACCCTAACCCTCATCCTCACCCTAAACCTCACACTAACCCTAAAACTTTTCCTCAATCTAACTCTCACCTTCACTCTAACCCTAACCCTAATGCTCCCACTAACCTTAACTCTCACCCTTACAATAACCCTCACCCTCAGTCTAACCATCAACTTTACCATTACCGTAACCCCCACCCTAACCCTCACCCTAACCCTAACTCTCACCCTAACCCTAACTCTACCCCTAAACCTCACCCTCAACCTCACCCTAACTCTAAACCTACCCTAACACTAAATCTCACCCTAAACCTAACCCTAACCCTTATCCTCAACCAAACGTTCAGCCTAACCCTAAGTCTAAGCCTAACACTTAACCTAACCCACACCCTCAACCTAGCACTGACCATAACCCTAATCCTAAACCTAACCCTCATCCAAACCCTCACCCTAAACCTAACCCTAACCCCCACCCTAACCCTCACCCTCACCCTAACCCTAACCCTAACCCTAACCCTAACCCTAACCCTAACCAAAACCTAACTCTCACCCTAAACCTAACCGTAACACTCACCCTAACACTAACCCTCAAACTCACCCTCACCCTCAGCCTAACCCTAAGGCTAAGCCTAACCCAAACCCTAACCCTCACACTCACTCTAACCCTAACGCTAAGCCTAATCCTAACCCAAACCCTAAACCTCACGCTAATCCTCACCCTAACCCTAAACTTAACAGTAACCCTACCCTTAACCCTAACCCTCACCCTCAGCCTCATCTTAACCCTAACTCTAAACTTAAACCACACACTCACCCTAACCCTAAACCTAACCCTAACACTAAACCTTACCCTCAACCTAACCCTAAACCTCATCTTCACCCTAGCCCTCACCCTAACCTTAAACCTAAAACTAACCCTAACCCTCACACTCACCCGCAACCTCAACCTCACCGTAACTCTAACCCTAACCCACCCCCTAACCCTAAAGCTCAATCTAACCCTAACCCTACCCCTAACTCTAACCCTTACCCTCACCGTAACCCTAACACTAACTCTAAACCAAACCCTCCCCCTAACCCTCTCCTAACCCTATATCTAACCCTAACCCTCACCCTAACCTAACTGTAACCTAACCCTCAACCTCAGCCTCACCCTCACCATCACCCTCACCATAACTCTAAAACTAACCATAAAATTAACACTAATCCTAACCCTAAACCTAACTCTAACCCTAACCCTAATGCTAACACTCACCCTCACCCTAACCCTAATCCTAACCCTAACCCTCACCCTAACCCTAAACCTCAAACTCACGGTAACCCTAACCTTCATCCTAACCCTCACCCTAAACCTAACCCTAACCTTAAACCTTACCCTAAAACTAACCCTAATGCTAACCCTCACCCTAACCTAACTGTAACCCTCAACCTAACCCTAACCCTCACGCTCACCGTAACCCTAACCCTAACCCTCACCCTAACCCTTAACTTAACCTGAACCCTAACTCTCAAGCTAACCCTAACCCTAAACCTCAACCTAAAGCTAACCCTCACCCTCACCCTCTCCCTCAGTCTTACCCTAAGCCTAAGACTAACCCTAACCCTAAACCTAACACTCACCCTAACCATTACCCTAATCCTAATGCTAAACCTAAGCCTAACCCTCACCCTCACCTTAACCCTCACCCTAACCCTAACTCTAACACTAACCCTAAACCTAACCCTCAACCTCAGCCTCACCCTTACCCTAACTCTAACCCTAAACCTCACCCTCAGCCTAACCATAATCCTAACCCTCATCCTAACCCTCACCCTAACACTAACCCTAACCCACACCCTCACCCTCACCATAACGCTAATAACTAACCCTAACCCTCAAACTAACCCTAACCCTCACCCTCACCATAACCCTTACTCTAACCCTTACCCTAAACATAAACTTAACCTGAATCCCAACTCCAACCCTAACCCTAACCCTCACCCTAAACCTAACCCTAAAACTCACCCTCACCATAGCCCTCACCCTAACCATAATCCTAATCCTAACCATTATTCTAACCCTTCCCCTAACCCTTACCCTAACCCTCACCCTAACCCTAAACCTCACCCTCAACCTCACCCTCACCCAAACCCTAAGCATAAACCTAAGCCTAACCCTAACACCAACCCTCACCCTCACCCTAACCCTAATCCTAAACCTTACCCTCACCCTCACCCTTACTCTCAGTGTAACCCTAAGTCTAATCCTAACACTATACATAACCCTCACACTCACCCTAACCCTTACCCTAATCCTAATCCTAACCCTAACCTTCACCCTCACCCGCAGCCTCACACCTTAAGCCTAACTCTAACCCTAAAACTCACCCTTACCCTAACCCTAATCCTAACCCTAAACCTCACCCTCACCCTAGCCCTCACCCTAACCCTAATCCTAACCCTAACCCTCATCCTAACCCTCACCATAACCCTAAACCTCAACCTCACCCTAACCCTAACCCTCACTCTCACCCTAACCCTAAACCTAATCCTAATCCTAACCTGAACCCTAACCCTCACCCTCACCCTAACCCTCACCCTCACCCTAACCCTAACCCTAAACCTAAACCTCCTACTAACTCTCACCCCAACCCTAACCATAACACTAACCCTAACCTAACCCACAACCAAACACTCACCCTAACCCTAACTCTAACCCTAAACCTCACCCTCACCCAAAATCTAAATCTAACCCTAACGCAAACCCTAACTTCACCCTAACCCTAACCCTAGCCCTCACCATCACACTCACTGTAACCTTAATCCCAAACCTAACCCTAACAATAACCCTAACCCTAATCCTAACCTTCAACCTAACCATAACCCTCCCCCATCCCAAACTCTGACCCTAACACTTACCCTCACCCTCACAGTAACCCTAACCCTAACCTCAAACTAACCCTCATCCTAACAATTACCCTCACCATAACACTAACCCTAACCCTAACACTAACCCTCAAACTAACCCTAACCATCACCCTAACCCTAAAACTCACCCTATAACTAACCCTAAACCTCACCCTCACCTTAGCCCTCACCCTAACCCTAAACCTCATCCTCACCCTAAAACTCACACTAACCCTAAAACTTTTCCTCAATCTAAACCTCACCTTCACTCTAAGCTTAACCCTAATGCTCACCCTAACCTTAACTCTCACCCTTACAATAACCCTCACCCTCAGTCTAACCATCATCTTTACCATTACCATAACCCCCACCCTAACCCTCACCCTAACCCTAACCCTCACCCTAACCCTAACTCTACCCCTAAACCTCACCCTAACTCTCACCCTAAACCTCACCCTCACCCAAAACCTAACTCTAACCCTAACGCAAACCCTAACTTCACCCTAACCCTAACCCTAGCCCTCACCCTCACACTCACTGTAACCTTAATCCCAAACCTAACCCTAACAATAACCCTAACCCTAATCCTAACCCTCAAACTAACCATAACCCTCACCCTATCCCAAACTCTGACCCTAACACTTACCCTCACCCTCACAGTAACCCTAACCCTAACCTCAAACTAACCCTCATCCTAACAATTACCCTCACCATAACACTAACCCTAACCCTAACACTAACCCTCACACTAACCCTAACCATCACCCTAACCCTAAACCTCACCCTATAACTAAACCTAAACCTCACCCTCACCTTAACCCTCAACCTAACCCTAACCTTCATCCTCACCCTAAAACTCACACTAACCCTAAAACTTTTCCTCAATCTAAACCTCACCTTCACTCTAACCCTAACCCTAATGCTCACCCTAACCTTAACTCTCACCCTTACAATAACCCTCACCCTCAGTCTAACCATCATCTTTACCATTACCATAACCCCCACCCTAACCCTCACCCTAACCCTAACTCTCACCCTAACCCTAACTCTACCCCTAAATCTCACCCTCACCCTCACCCTAACTCTAAACCTACCCTAAAACTAAATCTCACCCTAAACCTAACCCTAACCCTTATCCTCAACGAAACGTTCAGCCTAACCCTAAGTCTAAGCCTAACACTTAACCTAACCCACACCCTCAACCTAGCACTCACCCTAACCCTAATCCTAAAACTAATCCTCTTCCAAACCCTCACCCTAAGCCTAACCCTAACCATCACCCTAACTCTAATCCTGAGCCCCACCCTCACCCTCAGCCTAAACCTAAGTCTAAGCCTAAGCCTAACCATAACCCTCACACTCACCCTCACCCTAAACCTAATCCTAACACTAACTCTAAAACTAATCCTGAATCTCAACCTAACCCTCACCCTAAACTTAACCCTAAAACTAACGTTAAACCTAACCCTCGACCTAACCCTCCAACTAACCCTAAACCTAACCCAAACCCTCACCCTAACCCTAACCCTCAACCTCAATCTCACCCTCAGCCTAATCCTAAGCCTAAGCCTAACCCAAACACTAACTCTCACACTCACCGTAACCCTAACCCTAAGCCTAATCCTAACCCAAACCCTAAACCTCACCCTAACCCTCACCCTAAACCTAGACCTAACAGTAACCCTAACCCTAAACCTAACCCTCACCCTCGGCCTCACCTTAACCCTAACTCTAACCCTAAACCTCACACTCACCCTAACTCTAAACCTAACCCTAACACTAAACCTCACCCTAAACTTAACCCTAATCCTGACCCTCACCCTAGCCCTCACCCTAACCCTAACCATAAACCTAAACCTAACGCTAACCCTCACACTCACCTGCACCCTCACCCTCACCGTAACACTAACCCTAACCCAACCCCTAACCCTAAAGCTCACTCTAAACCTAACCCTAACCCTAACTCTAACCCTCACCCTCACCCTAACCCTAACACTAACCCTAAACCAAACCCTGCCCCTAACGCCCTCCTAACCCTATATCTAACCCTAAATCTCACCCTCACCCTAACCCTAACCCTAAACCTAAACCTAACCCTCACCCTCAGCCTCACCCTCACCATCACCCTCACCATAACTCTAAAACTAACCATAAAATTAACACTAATCCTAACCCTAAACCTAACCCTAACCCTAATCCTAATGCTAACACTCACCCTCACCCTAACCCTAATCCTAACCTTAACCCTCACCCTAACACTAACCCTCAAACTCACGGTAACCCTAACCTTCATCCTAACCCTCACCCTAAACCTAACCCTAACCTTAAACCTTACTCTAACACTAACCCTAATCCTCACCATCACCCTAGCCCTCAACCTAACCCTAATCGTAACCCTAATCCTCATCCTAACCCTCACCCTAACCCTAATCCTAACCCTTACCCTAACCAAACTGTAACCCTCAACCTAACGCTAACCCTCACTCTCACCGAAACCCCAACCCTAACCCTCACCCTAACCCTTAGCTTAACCTGAACCCTAACTCTCAAGCTAAACCTAACCCTAACACTCAACCTAAAACTAACCCTCACCCTCACCCTCTCCCTCAGCCAAACCCTAAGCCTAAGCCTAACCCTAACCCTAAACCTCACACTCACCCTGAACTTTACTCTAATCCTAATCCTAACCCTAAGCCTAAACCTCACCCTCAACTTAACCCTCACCCTAACCCTAACTCTAACACTAACCCTAAACCTAACCCTCAACCTCAGCCTCACCCTTCTAACTCTAAACCTCACCCTCAGCCTAACCCTAATCCTATCCCTCATCCTAACCCTCACCCTAACACTAACCCTAACCCACACCCTCAACATCACCCTAACCCTAATAACTAACCCTAACCCTCAAACTAACCCTAACCCTCACCCTCACCATAACGCTTACTCTAACCCTTACCCTAATCATAAAATTAACCTGAATCCCAACTCTCACCCTAACCCTAACCCTCACCCTAAACCTAAGCCTAAACCACACCCTCACCCTAGCCCTCACCCTATCCACAATACTAATCCTAACCATTATTCTAACCCTCCCCCTAACCCTTACCCTAACCTTCACCCTAACCCTAAACCTCACCCTGCAACTCACCCTCACCCTAACCCTAAGCATAAACCTAAGCCTAACCCTAACACACACACTCACCCTCACCCTAACCCTAATCCTAAACCTTACCCTCACCCTCACTCTCAGTGTAACCCTAAGTCTAATCCTAACACTAAACCTAACCCTCACACTCACCCTAACCCTTACCCTAATCCTAATCCTAACCCTAACCCTCACCCTCACCCGAAGCCTCACCTTAAGGCCAACTCTAACCATAAAACTCACACTCACCCTAACCCTAACCCTAACCCTAAAACTCACCCTCACCCTAGCCCTTACCCTAACCCTAATCCTAACCCTAACCCTCATCCTAACCCTCACCATAACCCTAAACCTCACCCTCACCCTAACCCTAACCCTCACTATCACCCTAAACCTAACCCTAATCCTAATCCTAACCTTAACCCTAACCCTCACCCTCAACCTAACCCTCACCCTAACCCTAACCCTAACCCTAACCCTAACCCTCCTACTAACTCTCACCCCAACCCTAACACTAACCCTCACCTAAACCACAACCAAACCCTCACCCTAACCTTAACTCTAACCCTAAACCTCACCCTCACCCAAAACCTAACTCTAATCCTAACGCAAACCCTAACTTCACCCTAAACATAAACCTCACCCTAACACTAACCCTGAACCTCAACCTAAGCCTAGCACTAACCCTAACCCACACTCATCCTCACGGTAAACCTCAAACTAACCCTAACACTAATCCTCAATCTAACCCTCACCCTCACCCTAACCCTAACACTAACCCTCACCCAAACTCTAAACCTCACCCTTAAGCTCAGCATAAACTTAACCTTACCCTTACTGTCACCCCCACCCTAACGCTAACCCTAAGCCTAATCCTCACCCTAACACTAACTCTACCCCTAAACCTCACCCTCACCCTAATCCTAACTGTAACCCTAACCCTAACACAAAACTTCACACTAACCCTAACCCTAACACTCACCCTCAACCTCACGCTCAGCTTAAACCTAATCTTAAGCCAAAACCTGACCCTAACCCTCACCCTCACCCTAGCCCTCACCCTAACACAAATCCTAACTCTAAACCTAATCCTCACCCTCACCCTCAGCCTAAACCTTACCCTAACCCTAACCCTCACCCTACACTAAACCTAATCTTATCCCTAAACCTCAACCTAACCCTAACCCTCAATCTCACCGTAACCCTTACCCTAACCCACACTCTAACCCTAAACTTATCCTGAATCCTACTCTCACCCTAACCCTAACCCTAACTCTCACACTAACCCTAACATTAAACCTCACCCTCACCCTAAAACTCACCCTCACCCTAACCCTATCCCTAACCCTAAAACACACCCTAATCCTATCCTTTACCCTCACCCTCAACCTCAACGTAACTCTAGCCCTAACCCTAACAATAACACTAACCCTAACCCTAACCCTCACACTTACCCTCAGCCTCACCCTCACTGCAAACATAACCCTAAACATAGCACTAACAATAAACCTAATCCTAAGCCTAAGCCTAACCCTAACTATAATTCTCACACCCACAGACACCCTCAGCCTAAACCTAAGCCTAACCCTAACCCTTACCCTAACCCTCACCATAACCCTAAACCTAACACTAACCCTAACCCTAAACCTAAACCTAAAACTAACCCTAAACCTAACCCTAATCCTCAGCCTCACCTGCACCCTAACCCAAACTCTAACCCTAACTCTCACCCTAACTCTAAGCCTAATCCTAACCCTAACCCTAAGCCTCACACTCACCCTCACCCTAACCCTAATCCTAAACCTAAACCTATCCCTAACCTTAACCCTCACCCTAACCCTCAACCTAGCCCTCACCCTCACCCTAACCCTAACACTAAACCTCATCCTAAACCTGACACTAACCATAACCTTAACCCTCACCCTAACCCGCACACTAACCCTCAAACTCATGCTCGGCCTAAGCCTAAGCCTAAGCTTAAGCCTAAGCCTAACCCTCACCCTAACCCTAACAGATACCCTAACTCTAACTTTAAATCTCACCCTCACCCTAACCCTAACTCTAAACCTAACCCTAACCCTAACAATAACCCTAACCCTCACCCTAACCATAATCCTCACCCTAACATTAAACATCACACTAACATTTAACCTCACCCTACCAGTAACCTTAACCCTAACACTAACCCTCACACTAACCCTAACCCTAAACTCACCCGAACCCTAACTCTAACACTAACCATCAACCTAACCCTAACCCTCACGCTCAATGTAACCCTAACCCTAAGCCTGACCTTCACCCTAACCATAAACCTCACCCTAACCCTAACCCTCACCCTAACACTTACCCTCACCCTAACACTAACCCTAATACTAATCCTAACCCTAACCCTAACACTCACCCTCACAATAACAGTAACCCAAACTATAATCCTAACAAAAAACCTAACCATAACCATAATCCTCACCCTAACCATTAACCTCACCCTAAACCTAACCCTCACCCTAAAAGTTACCCTCAACTTAACACTAACTGCAAACCGAACACTAAGCCTCACACTAACCCTAACCATCACCCTAACCCTAAACCTCACCCTAACACTAATCCTAAACCTCAACCTAACCTTAGCCCTAACCCTAACCCTAACACTGATCCTCACAGTAAACCTCACACTAACCCTAACACTAACCCTCAATCTAACCCTCACCCTCACCCTAACCCTAACTCTAACCCTCACCCTAACCCTAAACCTCACCCTTACCGTAAAACTCACCCTCAGCCTAACCTTACCCTTACTGTCAACTCCACCTTATCCCTCACCCTAATCCTAACCCTCACCCTAACACTAACTCTACCCCTAAACCTCACGCTCACCCTAATCCTAACTGTAACCCTAAAACTAACACTAAAACTCACACTAACCCTAACCCTAACCCTCACCCTCAACCTCATCCTCACCATAACTCTAACCCTAACCCTAACAATAACACTAATCCTAACCCTAAACCTAACCCTAACCCTAACGATAATGCTAAAACTCACCCTCACCCTAACCCTAATCCTAACCCTAACCCTCACCCTAACTCTACCCCTCAACGCAAATCTAAGCCTCATCCTAACCCTCACCCTAAACCTAACCCTAAACTTAAACCTTACCCTAACACTAACCCTAAACCTCACCCTCTCCCTAGCCCTCAACCTAACCCTAAACCTAACCCTAATCCTCATCCTAACCCTAACCCTAACCCTAATCCTAACCCTCACCCTAAGCCTAACCCTAACCATCAAACTAACCCTAAACATCACCCTCACAGTAACCATAACCCTAACCCTCACCCTAACCCTAAACTTAACCTGAACCATAACTCTCAAGCTAACCCTAACCCTAACCGTCAATCTAAAGCTAAACCTCACCCTCTCCCTCAGCCTAACCCTAAGTCTAAGCCTAACCCTAACCCTAAACCTCACACTCACTCTAAACATTACCCTAATCCTAAACCTAACCCTAAGCCTAACCCTCACCCTCACCTTAACCCTCACCCTAACCCTAACTCTAACACTAACCCTAACCCTAACCCTCAACCTCAGCCTCACCATTAACCTAACTCTAAACCTAAACCACACCCTCACCCTAACCCTAACCCTAAAGCTCACCCTAACCCTAACTCTAAACCTCACCCTCAAGCTAACCCTCACCCTAAGCCTAATCCTAACCCTCATCCTAACCATTACCCTAACACTAATTCTACCCCTAAACCTCACCCTAATCCTAACTCTAACCCTAACCCTAACACTAAAACTCACCCTAACCCTAACCCTAAATCTCACCCTAACCCTAAACCTCACCCTTACCGTAAACCTCACCCTCAGCCTAACCTTCACCTTACCCTTACTGTCAACCCCACGCTATCCCTCACTCTAAGCCTAACCCTCACCCTAACACTAACTCTATCCCTAAACCTCACCCTCACCCTAATCCTAACTGTAACCCTAAAACTAACACTAAACTTCACACTAACCCTAACCCTAACCCTCACCCTCAACCTCACCCTCACCATAACTCTAACCCTAACCCTAACAATAACACTAATCCTAAACCTAAACCTAACCCTAACCCTAACGATAATGCTAAAACTCACCCTCACCCTAACCTTAATCCTAACCCTAAACCTCACCCTCACACTAACTCTAACCCTCACCGTAAATCTAAGCCTCATTCTAACCCTCACCCTAAACCTAACCCTAACCTTAAACCTTCCCCTAACACTAACCCTAAACCTCACCCTCAACCTAGCCCTCAACTTAACCCTAATCCTAACCCTAATCCTCATCCTAACCCTAACCCTAACCCAAATCCTAACCCTCACCTTAAGCCTAACCCTAACCCTCAAACTAACCCTAAACATCACCCTCACAGTAACCATAACCCTAACCCTCACCCTAAACCTAAACTTAACCTGAACCCTAACTCTCAAGCTAACCCTAACCCTAACCGTCAATCTAAAGCTAAACCTCACCCTCTCCCTCAGCCTAACCCTAAGTCTAAGCCTAACCCTAACCCTAAACCTCACACTCACACCTAAACATTACCCTAATCCTAAACTTAACCCTAAGCCTATCCCTCACCCTCACCTTAACCCTCACCCTAACCCTAACTCTAACACTAATCCTAACCCTAACCCTCAACCTCAGCCTCACCGTTAACCTAACTCTAAACCTAAACCGCACCCTCACCCTAACCCTAACCCTAAAGCTCACCCTAAACCTAACTCTAAACCTCACCCTCAAGCCAGCCCTCACCCTAAGCCTAATCCTAACCCTCATCCTAACCCTTACCCTAACACTAACTCTACCCCTAAACCTCACCCTAATCCTAACTCTAACCCTAACCCTAACACTAAAACACACTCTAAACCTAACCCTAACTCTCACCCTAACCCTAAACCTCACCCTTAACTTAAAACTCACCCTCAGCCTAACCTTCACCTTACCCTTACTGTCAACCCCACCCTATCCCTCACCCTAAGTCTAACCCTCACCCTAACACTAACTCTAACCCTAAACCTCACGCTCACCCTAATCCTAACTGTAACCCTAAAACTAACACTAAACCTCACACTAACCCTAACCCTAACCCTCACCCTCAACCTCACCCTCACCATAACTCTAACCCTAACCCTAACAATAACACTAATCCTAACCCTAAACCTAAACCTAACAATAATGCTAAAACTCACCCTCAACCTAACCCTAATCCTAACCCTAATCCTCATCCTAACCCTAACCCTAACCTTAATACTAACCCTCACCCTAAGCCTAACCCTAACCCTCAAACTAACCCTAAACATCACCATCACAGTAACCATAACCCTAACCCTCACCCTAACCCTAAACTTAACCTGAACCATAACTCTCAAGCTAACCCTAACCCTAACCGTCAATCTAAAGCTAAACCTCACCCTCTCCCTCAGCCTAAACCTAAGTCTAAGCCTAATCCTAACCCTAAACCTCACACTCACTCTAAACATTACCCTAATCCTAAACCTAACCCTAAGCCTAACCCTCACCCTCACCTTAACCCTCACCCTAACCCTAACTCTAACACTAATCCAAACCCTAACCCTCAACCTCAGCCTCCCCGTTAACCTAACTCTAAACCTAAACCACACCCTCACCCTAATCCTAACCCTAAAGCTCACCCTAACCCTAACTCTAAACCTCACCCTCAAGCTAGCCCTCACCCTAAGCCGAATCCTAACCCTCATCCTAACCCTTACCCTAACACTAACTCTACCCCTAAACCTCACCCTAATCCTAACTCTAACCCTAACCCTAACACTAAAACTCACATTAACCCTAACCCTAACACTCAGCCTCAACCTCACGCTCAGCATAACCCTAAGCCTAAGCCAAAGCCTTACCCTAACCCTCACCCTCACCCTAGCCCTCACCCTAACAAAAATCCTAAACCTAACCCTAACCCAAAGCCTCACCCTCACCGTAAATCTTACCCTAACCCTAACCCTCACCCTCACCCTAATCCTAATCTTAACCCTAAACCTCAACCTAAACCTAACCCTCAACCCCACCGTAACCCTTAACCTAACATTCAGTCTAACCCTAAACTTAACCCGAATCCTACTCTCACCCTAACCGTAACCCTAAATCTAACCCTAACCCTAACATTAAACCTCACCCTCACCCTAAAACTCACCCTCACCCTAACACTAACCCTAACCCTAAAACTCACCCTAACCCTAACCTTCACCATCACCCTCAACCTCACCATAACTCTAGCCCTAACCCTAACAATAACACTAACCCTAACCCTAACTCTAACCCTCAACCTTACCCTCAGCCTCACCCTCACTGGATACTTAACCCTAAACATTACACTAACAATAAACCTAACCCTAAGCCTAACCCTAACCCTAACTCTAATTCTCACACCCACAGACACCCTCAGCCTAACCCTAAGCCTAACCCTAACCCTAACCCTAACCTTCACCGTAATCCTACACCTAACACTAACCCTAACCCTAAACCTAACCCTAAATCTAACCCTAAACCTAACCCTAATCCTCAGCCTCACCTGCACCCTAAACCAAACTATAACCCTAACCCTCACCCTAACTCTAAGCCTAATCCTAAACCTAACCCTAAGCCTCACACTCACCCTCACCCTAACCCTAATCCTAAACCTCATCCTAAACTTGACACTAACCATAATCCTAACTCTAACCCTAACCCGAACCCTAACACTCACCCTCATGTTCGGCCTAAGCCTAAGCCTAAGCCTAAGCCTAACCCTTACCCTCACCCTAACCTAAGACTAACACTAATTCTAACCCTAAATATCACCCTCACCCTAACCCTAACTCTAACCCTAACCCTAACCCTAACAATAACCCCAACACTCACCCTAACCATAATCCTCACCCTAATCCTAAACCTCACACTAACACTTACCCTCACCTACCACTAACCCTTACCCTAACACTAACCCTCACAATAACCCTAAACCTAAACTCACCCTAACCCTAACCCTAACCCTCAACCTAACCCTAACCCTCACCCTCACCCTAACCCTCAACCTAAAACTTACCCTCACCCTAACACTAACCCTAATACTAATCCTAAACCTATGGCTAACACTCACCCTCACAGTAACAGTAATCCTAACAATAATCCTAACAAAAACCCTAACCTTAACCCTAACACTCACCCTAAGCATTAACCTCACTCTAAACCAAACCCTCACCCTAACACTTACCCTCACCTTAACACTAACCTTAACACGAACATTAAGCCTCACAATAACCCTAACCATCACCCTAACCCTAAAACTCATCCTAACACTAACCCTAAACCTCAACTAAACCCTAGCCCTAACCCTAACCCTAACACTCATCCTCATGGTAAACCTCACACAAACCCTAGCACCAATCCTCATTCTAAACCACACCCTCACCCTCACCCTAACCCTAACCCTCACCCTAAACCTAAACCTCACCCTTACCGTAACCCTCACCCTCAGCCTAACCCTCACCTTACCCTTACTGTCACCCGCACCCTAACCCTCACCCTAACCCTAACCTTCACCCTAACACTAACTCTACCGCTAAACCTCACCCTCAACCTAATCCTAATTGTAACCCTAAAACTAACACTAGACCTCACACTAACCTTAACCCTAACCCTCACCCTCAACCTCATGCTCAGCTTAACCCTAAGACAAACCCTTACCCTAACAATCACCCTCACCGTAGTCCTCACCCTAACACAAATCCAAACCTAACCCTCAACCTAACCCTAACCCTCACCCTCAACGTAACCTTTACCCTAACCCTAAACCTCACCCTAACCTTAATCTTAACCCTAAACCTCAACCTAACCCTAACCCTCAACCTCACCGTAACCCTTACCCTAACCCTCACCTTAACCCTAAACTTAACCCGAATCCTACTCTCACACTAACCCTAACACTAACTCTCACACTAACCCTAACATTAAACCTCAACCTCACCCTAGCCCTCACCCTAACCCTAATCCTAACCCTTACTCTCATCCTAACCCTCCCCCTAACCCTTAACCTAACCCTTAAACTAACCCTAAACATAACCCTCAACCGCACCATCAGCCTAACCCTGAACCTAACCCTAAACCTAACACTAACACACACACTCACCCTCACCTGAACCCTAATCCTAACCCGAAACCTCACGCTCACCCTCAGTGTAACACTAAGCCAAACCCGAACCCTAACCCTAAGCCTCACAATCACCCTAAACCTCACCTTAATCATAATCCTAACCCTAACCCTAACCCTTACCCTGAGCCTAACCTTAACCCTAACTCTAACCCTAAACCTCACCCTCACCCTAACCCTAACCCAAAACATCACCCTAACCCTAACCCTAAACCTGACCCTCACCCTAGCCCTCACCCTAACCCTAATACTAACCCTAACCCTCATCCTAACCCTCCCTATAACCATAAACATAACCCTCACCCTAACCCTAACCCTCACCCTCACCCTAACCCTCAGCCTAACGCTAAGCCGAACCCTAACCCTAACCCTACCCCTAACCCTCACATTCACCCTAACCCTACCCCTAAACCAAATCCTAAACCTAACTCTAACCCTCACCCTCAGCCTAACCCTCACCCTAACCCTAACCCTAAACCTAATACTAACCCTAACCCTAACCCTCACCCTCACCCTAACCCTCAGACTAACGCTAAGCCGAACCCTAACCCTAACCCTACCCCTAACCCTCACATTCACCCTAACCCTACCGCTAAACCAAATCCTAAACCTAACTCTAACCCTCACCCTCAGCCTAACCCTCACCCTAACCCTAACCCTAAACCTAATACTAACCCTAACCCTAACCCTCACCCTCAGCCTCACCCTAAACCTAACTCTAACTCTAAACCTCACCCTCACCCTAAACGTAAACCTAACCCTAAAGTTCACCCTAACGCTAACTCTAAAGCTCACCCTCACCCTAGCCCTTACCCTAACCCTAATCCTAACCGTAACCCTAATCCCCTAACACTAACCCTCACCCTCATCCTCACTGTAACCATAAACCTAACAATAATGCTAACAATAACACTAACCCTAGCCCTAACCCTCACCCTAACCCTAAAACTCACCCTAACACTAACCCTAAACATAAACCTCAACTTAGCCCTCACCATAACCCTAACCCTCATCCTTACCCTAAACCTCACACTAACCCTAACACTTATCCTCAATCTAACCCTCACCCTTACTCTAACCCTGCCCTAACCCTCACGCTAACCCTAACCCTCACCCTTACCATAACCCTCACCCTCAGTCTAACCTTCACCTTTACCCTTACCGTAACCCCCACCCTAACCCTGACCCTAACCCTAACCCTCACCCTAACCCTAATCTACCCCTAAAACTCACCCTCACTCTAACCCTAACTCTAACCCTAACCCTAACACTAACCTCACCCTAAGCCTAACCCTAACCCTTATCCTCAACCAAACGCTCAGACTAACCCTAAGCCTAAGCCTAACACTTACCTTAACCCACACCCTCATGATAAACCTCACCCTAACCCTAATCCTAATCCTAACCCTCATCCTAACCCTCACCCTAACCCTAACCCTAACCATCACCCTAACTCTAATCCTCAACCCCACCATCACCCTCAGGCTAACCCTAAACCTAAGCCTAAGCCTAACCCTAACCCTCACACTCACCCACACCCTAACCTTAATCCTAACCCTAACGCTAACACTAACTCTAAACCTCAACCTAACCCTCACCCTTACCTTAACCCTAAAATTAACCATAAACCTACCCCTCGACCTAAGCCTACAACTAACCCTAAACCTAAACCTAAACCTCACCCTCACCCTAATCCTAATCCTAACCCTAAACCTAAACCTCACCCTAACCTTAAACCTAACTTTAACCTTCACCCTCACCCTCACCCTCACCATAACTCTAACCCTAACCCTAACAATAACACTAATCCTAACCCCAAATCTAACCCTAACACTAAACCTAATGCTAAAACTCACCCTCACCCTAAACCTAAACCTAAGCCTAACCCTCACACTAACCCTAACCCTCACACTAACCCTAAACTTAAACTGAACCCTAACTCTCAAGCTAACCCTAACCCTAACCGTCAACCTAAACTAACACTCACCTTTTCCCTCAGCCTAAAGCTAAGTCTAAGCCTAACCCTAACCCTAAACCTCACACTCACCTTAACTATTACCCTAAACCTAACCATAAACCTAAGCCTAACCCTCACCCTCACCTTAACCCTCACCCTAACCCTACCTCTAACACTAACCGTAAACCTAACCCTCACCCTCAGCCTCACCCTTACTCTAACTCTAAACCTAAACCTCACCCTCACCCTAAACCTAACCCTAACCCTAATCCTCAACCTCACCTTAATCCTAACCCTAAAGCTCACCCTCAGCCTAGCCATCAACCTAAGCCTAAGCCTAACACTAAACCTAACCCTTAGACACACACTCACCCTCAACCTAACCCTAAACCTAACCCTTACTCTCACAGTCACCCTCACCCTCAGTGTAACCCTAAGCCTAATCCTAACCCTAACCCTAACACTCAAAGTCATCCTAACCATTACCCTAATCCTAATCCTAACCCTAACCCTCACCCTCACCCTCAGCCTCATCTTAAGCCTAACTCTAACCCAAAAACTCACCCTCACCTTAACCCTAACCCTAACTCTAAACCTCACCTTCAACCTAGCCCTCACCCTAACCCTAATCCTAAATCTAACAATCATCCTAACCCTCCCCATAATCCTAACCCTAACAATCACCCTAACCCTAATCCTCACACTCACCCTCACCCTCAGCCAAAACCTAAGCCTAACCCTAATACTCACCCTAACCCTACCCCTCACACTCACCCTAAACCTAACCCTAATCCTAAACCTAACACTATCCCTAACCCTAACCCTCACCCTAACCCTCACCGTAACCCTAAACCTAACACTAAACCTAACCTTAAATCTAACCCTAAACCTAAACCTAATCCTCAGCCTCACCTGCACCCTAACCGAAACTCTAACCCTAACCCTCACCCTAACTCTAAGCCTAATCCTAACCCTAACCCTAAGCCTCATACTCACCCTCACCCTAACCCTAAAACTAACCCTAAACCTATCCCTAACCCTAACCCTCAACCTAACCCTAACCCTAGCCCTCACCCTAACCCTAGCCCTAAGCCGAAACCTCATCCTTCAACTGACACTAACCATAACCCTAACCCTCACCCTCATGCTTGGCCTAAGCCTAAGCCTAACACTAACCCTAACACTCACCCTAACCCAAACTCTAACCCTAAATCTTATCCTCACCCTAACTCTAACTCTAACCCTAACCCTAACCCTAACCCTAACCCTAACAATAACCCTAACCCTCACCCTAAACATAATCCTCACCCTAACCGTAAACCTCACACTAACACTTACCTTCACCTACCACTAACCCTAACCCTAACACTAACCCTCACACTAAGCCTAACCCTAAACTCACCCTAACCCTAACCCTAAACCTAACCCTCAACCTAACCCTAACCCTCAAGCTCAATGTAACCCTAACCCTAACCCTGACCCTCACCCTAACCAAGCCCTCACCCTCACCCTAACCCTCACCCTAACACTTACCCTCATCCTAACACTAACCCTAATACTAATCCTAACCCTATCGCTAACACTAACCCTCACAGTAACAGTAACCCAAACCATAATCCTAACAAAAACCCTAACCTTAACCCTAACTCTCACCCTAAACATTACCCTCACCCTAAACCTAAACCTCACCCTAACAATTACCCTCACCTTAACACTAACCGTAACCCGAACACTAAGCCTCACACTAACCCTAACCATCACCCTAACCCTAAACCTCACTCTAAAACTAACCCTAAACCTCAACCTAATCCTAGCCCTAACCCTAACCTTAACACTCATCCTCACGGTAAACCTCACACTAACCCTAACACTAATCCTCAATCTAACCCACACCCTTACCCTAACCCTAACCCTAAGCCTTACTCTAAACCTAAACCACACCCTTTTCGTAACCCTCACCCTCAACCTAACCCTCACCTTACCCTTACTGTCACCCCCACCATAACCCTCATCCTAACCCTAACCCTCAAACTAACACTAACTCTAAACCTAAACCTCACCCTCACCCTAATCCTAACTGTAACCCTAAAACTAACACTAAACCTCACACTAACCCTTACCCTAACTCTCACCCTCAACCGCACTCTCAGCTTAAACCTAAGCCTAAGCCAAACCCTTACCCTAACCCTCACCCTCACCCTTGCCCTCACCCTAACACAACTCCGAACACTAACCGTCAACCTAACCCTCACCCTCACCGTAACCCTTACCTAACCCTAACCCTCACATTCACCCTAACCCTAATCTTAACCCTAAACCTCAGCCTAACCCTAACCCTCAACCTCACCATAACCCTTACCCTAACCCTCACCCTTACCCTGAAATTAACCCGAATCCTACTCTCACAGTAACCCTAACCCTAACTCTCACCCTAACCCTAACATTAAACCTCAACCTCACCCTAGCCCTCACCCTAACCCTAATCCTAACCCTAACCCTCATCCGAACTCTCCCCCTAACCCTTAACCTTACCCTCAAACTAAAACTGAAACTCACCCTCACCCTCAGCCTAACCATAAACCTAACCCTAAACCTAACCCTAACACACACACTCACACTCACCCGAACCCTAATCCTAACCCTAAACCTCACCCTCAACATCACCCTCAGTGTAACCCTAAGCCAAACCCAAACCCTAACCCTAACCCTCAAAATCACCCTAAACCTTACCCTAATCCTAATCCTAACCCTAACACTAACCCTCACCCTCAACCTCATCTTAACCTTAACTCTAACCCTAAACCTCACACTGACCCTAACCCTAAACCTAACCCTAACCCGAAACCTCACCCTCAACCTAACCCTAAACCTGACCCTTACCCTAGCCCTCACCCTAACCCTAATACTAACCCTGACCCTCATTCTAACCCTCCCCATAACCATAAACATAACCTTCACCCTAACCCTAACCCTCACCCTCACCCTAAACCTCAGCCTAACCCTAAGCCTAACCCTAACCCTAACCCTACCCCTAACCCTCACATTCACCCTAACCCTACCCTTAAACCAAATCCTAAACCTAACCCTAACCCTCACCCTCAGCCTAAACCTCACCCTAACCCTAACTCTAAACCTAACACTAACTATAACCCTAAATCTCACCCTCAGCCTCAACCTAAACCTAACTCTAACTCTAAACCTCACCCTCACCCTAAATCTAACCCAACCCCAAAACTTCACCCTAACGCTAACCCTAAAGCTCACCCTCACCCTAGCCCTTAACTAACCCTAATCCTAACCCTAACCCTCATCCTAACACTTCCCCTAACACTAACCCTCACCCTCATCCTCACCCTCACCCTCACCGTAATCATAACCCTAACAATAACGCTAAAAATAACCCTAAACCTAACCCTAAGCCTCACCCTAACCACAAGCCTCACCCTAAAACTAACCCTCAGCCTAACAATTACCCTCACCCTAACACTAACCCTAACCCTAACACTAACCCTCAAACTAACCCTAACCATCCCCCTAAACCTAAAGCTCACCCTAACACTAATCCTAAACCTAACACTAACCGTAGCCCTCACCCTAACCCTAACCCTCATCCTTACCCTAAACCTCACACTAACCCTAACACTTATCCTCAATCTACCCTCACACTCACTCTAACCCTAACCCTAACCCTCACCCTAACCCTAAACCTCACCCTTACCATAACCCTCACCCTCAGTCTAACCTTCACCTTTACCCTTACCGTAAACCCCACCCTAATCCTGACCCTAACTCTAACCCTCACCCTAACCCTAACTCTACCCCTAAACCTCACCCTCACTTAACCCTAACCTTAACACTAAACCTCACCCTAACCCTAACCCTAAACCTTATCCTCAACCAAACGCTCAGCCTAACCCTAACCCTAAGCCTAACACTTACCTTAACCCACACCCTCACCCTAGCCCTCACCCAACCCTAATCCTAATCCTAACCCTCACCATAACCCTAACCCTAACCATCAACCTAAATCTAATCCTCAGCCCCACCCTCACCCTCAGCCTAACCCTAAGCCTAAGCCTAAGCCTAACCCTAACCCTCACACTCACCCTCACCCTAACCCTAATCCTAACCCTAACTCTAACACTAATCCTAAACCTCAACCGAAACCTCACCCTAACCTTAACCCTAAAATTAACCCTAAACCTAACCCTCGACCTAACCCTCCAACTAACCCTAAACCTAACCCTAAACCTCATCCTCACCCTAACCCTAATCCTAAACCTAAACCTAAACCTCACCCTAAAACGAAATCTAACCCTCACCCTCACCTCACCCTCACCATAACTCAAACCCTAACCTTAACCATAACACTAATCCTAACCCTAACCTTAACCCTAACCCTAATTCTAACACTCAGCCATACCCTAACCCTAATCCTAACACTGACCCTCACCCTAACCCTAAACCTCACCCTCACCTAACCCTAACCCTCATACTAACCCTCACCCTAAACCTAACCCTAACCTTAAACCTTACCCTAACACTAGCCCTAATCCTCACCCTCACCCTAGCCCTCAACCTAAACCTTATCTTAACCCTAATCTTCATCCTAACCCTCACCCTAACCCTAATCCTATCCCTCACCCTAACCCTAAACCTAATCCTCAACCTAACCCTAAACAGCACCCTCACTGTAACCCTAACCCTAACCTTCACCCTAACCCTAAACTTAACCTGAACCCTAACTGTCAAGCTAACCCTAACCCTAACCGACAACCTAAAGCTAACCCTCACCCTCTCCCTCGTCCTAACCCTAAGCCTAAGCCTAACCCTAACCCTAACCCTCACCCTAACCCTAACTCTACCCCTAAACCTCACCCTCACTCTAACCCTAACTCTTACCCTAACACTAAACCATACCCTAACCTAACCCAAACCCTTATCCTCAACCAAATGCACAGCCTAACCATAAGCCTAAGCCTAACACTTACCCTAACACACACCCTCACCCTAGCCCTCACCCTAAACCTAATCCTAACCCTAACCCTCAGCCTGATTCACAAACTAACCCTAACCCTAACCATCACCCTAATTCTTATCCTCACGCCCACCCTCACCCTCAGCCTAACCCTATTCCTAACCCTAACTCTAATAGTAATCCTAAACTTCAACCTAACCCTCACCCTTACTTAACCCTAAACGAAGCCTAAACCTAACCCTCGACCTAAGCCTCCAACTAACCCTAAACCTAAACCTCACCCTAACCCTAAACCTAACCCTCACCCTCACACTCACCCTCACCCTCACCATAACTCAAACCCTAACCCTAACAATACCACTAATCCTAAACCTAAACCTAACCCTAACCCTAACCCTAATGCTAAAACTCACCCTCAACCTAACCCTAATCCTAAGCCTAACCCTCACCCTAACCCTAACCCTCACCCTCACCGTAACCCTAACACTCATCCTAACCATCACCCTAAACCATCCCCTAACTTTAAACCTTACCCTAACTCTAACCCTAAGACTCACCCTCACCCTAGCCCTCAACCTAACACTAATCGTAAACCTAATCCTCATCCTAAACCTCACTCTAACCCTAACCCTAACCCTCAACCTAACCCTAACACAAATTCTCAACCTAACCCTAAACATCACCCTCACCATAACCCTAATCCTAACCCTCACTCTAACCCTAAACTTAACTTGAAACATAACTCTTAAGCTAACCCTAACCCTAACCGTCAATCTAAAGCTAACCCTCACCCTCTCCCTCAGCCTAACCCTAAGCCTAAGCCTAACCCTAACCCTAAACCTCACACTCACCCTAAACATTACCCTAAACCTAACACTAAGCCTAACCCTCACACTCTCCTTAACCCTCACCCTAAAACTAACTCTAACACTAACCCTAACCCTAACCCTCATCCTCAGCCTCACCCTTACCCTAACTCTAAACCTAAACCTCACTCTCACCCTAACCCTAATCCTAAACCTCACCCTAATCTTAACCCTAAACATCACCCTCAGCCTAGCCCTCACCCTAAGCCTATTCCTAACCCTCATCCTAACTCTCACCCTAACAATAACCTTACCCCTCACCCTACCCCTCACCCAAACCCTAATCCTAACCTTAACCCTCAACCTAAACCTAACCCTCACCCTCACCCTCAACGTAACCCTTACCTAACTCTCACCCCAAACATATACTTAACCCAAATCCTAACTATCACCCTAACCCTATCCCTATCCCTAACGCTCACCATAACCCTAACCCTAAACCTCACCCTCACCCTAGACCTCACCCTAACCCTAATCCTAACCCTAACCCTCATCCTAAACCTCCCCCTAACCCTTACCATAACCCTCACCCTCACCCTAACCCTAAACCTAACCCTTACCCTCACCCTGAACCTCAACCTCAGTGTAATCCTAAGCCTAATCCTAACACTCACACTCACCCTAAACCTTACCCTAAACCTAATCTTAACCCTAACCCTCACCCTCACCCTCAGCCTCACCTTAAGCCTAACTCTAACCCTAAAACTCACCCTCACCCTAACCCTCACCCTAACCCTCACCCTAACCCTAACCCTAAACCTAACACTTACCCTAACCCTAACCCTCACCCTCAGCCTCACCCTAACCCTAACTCTAACCCTAAACCTCACCTTCACCATAACCCCAAACTTAACCCTAACCCGAAACCTCACCCTAAGCCTAACCCTAACCCTAACTCTAACCCTAAACCTCACCCTCACCCTAACCCTAACCCTAACCCTAAACTTCACCCTCACCCTCAACCTCAATGTAACTCTACCCCTAACCTTAACAATAATACTAACCCTAACCCTAACCCTCACCCTCACCCTCATCCTCACCCTCACCGCAAACTTAACCCTAAACATAACAATAACATTAATCCTAACCATAAACCTAAACCTAATCCTAAGTCTAATCCTCACCCCCACAATCACCCTCAACCTAACCCTAAACCTAACCCTAACCCTAACACTAACACTAACCCCAAACCTAAACCTAAACCTGAATCTAACCCTAAACCTAACCCTAATCCTCAACCTCACCTGCACCCTAAACCACACCCTTACCGTCACCCTAACTCTAAGCCTAACCCTAACCCTAAACCTAAGCCTCACACTCACCCTCACCCTAACCCTAAACCTAAACCTAACCCTATCCCTAACCCTAACCCGTACCCTAACCCTACCCCTCACCCTCACCCTAATCCTAACCCTAAACTTCATCCTAAACCTGACACTAATCATAACCGTAACCCACAATCTAACCCGAACCCTAACCCTAACCCTAACACTAACATTAACTCTAACCCTAAATCTCACCCTCACCCTCACCCTAAACCTAACTCTAACTGTAATTCTAACCCGAACAATAACCCTAACACTAACCCTAACCATAATCCTCACCCTAACCCTAACCCTCATCCTAAGACTTACCCTCACCATAACCCTAACCCTAACGCTAACAATAACCCTAACCCTCACCCTCACCCTAACCATAACCCTCACCCAAACACTAAGCTCACCCTAACACTAACCTTAACACTTATCCTCAATCTAACCCTCACCCTCACTCTAACCCTAACCCTAACCCTCACCCTGACACTAACCCTCACCCTTACATTAACCCTTACCCTCAGTCTAACCCTCACCTTTACCCTTACTGTAACCCCCACCTTAACCCTGACCCTAACCCTAACCCTAACCCTAACCCTAATTCTACCCCTAAACCTCACCCTCACTCTAACCCTAACTCTAACACTAACCCTAACACTAAAACTCACCCTAACCCTAACCCTAACCCTTATCCTCAACCAAATCCTCAGCCTAAACCTAAGCCTAACATTTACCCTAAACCACACCCTCACCCTACCCCTCATCCTAACCCTAATCCTAACCCTCATCCTAACCCTCACCCTAACCCTAACCCTAAACATCACCCTAACTCTAATCCTCACCCCCACCCTCACCCTCCGCCTAAACCTAAGCCTAAGATTAAGCCTAACCCTAAACCTCACACTCACCCTCACCCTAACCTTAATCCTAAACCTAACTCTAACATTAACCCTAAACCTCAACCTAACCCTCACCCTAACCTTAACCCTAAAACTAACCCTCAACCTAACCCTCGACCTAATGCTCCAACTAACCCTAAACCTCACCCTCACCCTAACCCTAAACCTAACCCCAAACCTAAACCTCACCCTAAACCTAAACTTAACCCTCACCCTCACCATCACCATAAATCTAACCCTAACCCTAACAATAACACTAATCCTAACCCTAAACCTAACCCTAACACTAACCCTACAGCTAACACTCACCCTCACCCTAACCCTAAAATCCTAACCCTAACCCTCACCCTAACCCTAACCCTCACCCTCACCATAACCCTAACCCTCATCCTAACCCTCACCCTAAACCTGACCCTAACCTTAAACCTTACACTAACACTAACCCTAATCCTCACCCTCACCCTAGCCCTCAACCTAACCCTAATCGTAAGCCTAATCCTCATCCTAACATTCACCCTAATCCTAATCCTAACCCTCACCCTCACCCTAACCCTAACCCTAACTCTCAACTTAACCCTAATCATCACCCTCACAGTTCCCTAAACCTAACCCTCACCCTAACTCTAAACTTAAACTGAAACCTAACTCTCAAGCTAACCCTAAACCTAACCCTCAACCTAAAGCTAAACCTCACCCTCATCCTCTCCCTCAACCTAATTCTAAGCCTAAGCCCAACCCTAACACTATACCTCACACTCACCCTAAATATTACCCTAATCCTAATCCTAACCGTAAGCCTAACCCTCACCCTCACATTAACCCTCACCCTAACCATAACTCTAACACTAACCCTAAACTTAACCCTCAACCTCAGCCTCACCCTTACCCTAACTCTAAACCTAAAACTCACCCTCACCCTAAACCTAACCCTAACCCTAAACCTAAACCTCACCCTAAACCTAACACTAAACCTCACCCTCAGCCTAGCCCTCATTCTAAAACTAATCCTAACCATCATCCTAACCCTCACCCTAACACTAACCCTAACACTCACCCTCACCCTCACCCTAACCCTAACCCTAATCATAACCCTAAACCTCAACCTAACCCTAACCCTCACCCTCACCCTCACCTTAACCCTTACCCTAACCCTCACCCTAAACATAAACTTAAAACGAATCCTAACTCTCACCCTAACCCTAACCCTAACCCTCAACCTAACCCTAAACCTAAAGGTCACCCTCACCCTAGTCCTCACCCTAACACTAATCCTAACCCTAACCCTCATCCTAACCCTCCCTGTAACCCTTACCTTAATCCTGACACTAACCTTAACCATCACCCTCAACCTCACACTCATCCTAACCCAAAGCCTAACCCTAAACCCAACCCTAACACACACACTCACCCTCACCCTAACCCTAATCCTAACCCTTACTCTCACCCTCACCCTCACTCTCAGTGTATCCCTAATCCTAATCCTAACCCTAACCCTAACCCTTACCCTAATCCTAATATTAACCCTAACCCTCACACTCACATTCAGCCTCAACTTAAGCCTAACTCTAACCCTAAAACTCACCCTCACCCTAACCCTAACCCTAACGCTAAACCTCACCCTCACCTTAGCCCTCAACCTAACCCTAATCCTAACCCTAACAATCATCCTAACCCTCCCCATAACCCTAACGCTAACCCTCACCCTAACCCTAATCCTCACACTCACAGTCACCCTCAGCCTAACCCTAAGCCTAACCCTAATACTAACCCTAACCCTAACCCTCACACTCACCCTAACTCTAACCCTAATCCTAATCCTAACCTTAACCCTCACCTCACCCTCACCCTAACCCTCACCCTAACCGTAACCCTAAACCTAACACTAACCCTAACCCTCATATTCAGCCTCACCCTAACACTAACTCTAAACCTAAACCTAACCCTCACCATAACCCCAACCCTAACCCTAACCGGAAACCTCACCTTAACCCTAACCCTAACCCTAAATCTAACCCTAAAACTCAACCTCACCCTAATCCTAATGCTAACCCTAAAACTCAACCTTACCCTAACCTTCACCCTCACCCTCAACCTCACCATAACACTACTCCTAACCCTAACAATAATACTAACCCTAACCCTAGCCCTAACCTTAAACCTCACCCTCGGCCTCACCCTCACTGCAAACTTAACCCTAACTATAACACTAACATTAACCCTAACCCTAAGCCTAACCCTTACACTAACTCTATTCCTCACCCCCAGAGTCACCCTTCGCCTAACCCTAACCCTAACACTAACACTAACCCTAACACTAAACCTAACCCTAAATCTAAACCTAAACCTAACCCTAAACCTCAGGCTCAACTGCACCCTAACCCAAACCCTAACCCTAACCCTCACCCTAACTCTAAGCCTAACCCTAACCATAACACTAAGCCTCACACTCACCCTCACACTAACCCTATTCGTAAACCTAACCCTATCCCTAACCCTAACACTAACCCTAACCCTCACCTTAGCCCTCACCCTAACCCTAAACCTAACCCTAAAGCTCATCCTAAACCTGACACTAATCATAACCCTAACCCTCACCCTAACCCGAACCCTCACCCTCACCCTCATGTTCTGCCTAAGAATAAGCCTAAGGCTAAGCCTATGTCTAACCCTCACCCTAACACTAACCCTAACACTAAACCTAACTCTAACCCTAAATCTCACAATAACCCTAACCCTAACTCTAAACCTAAAACTTACCCTAACAATAACCCTAATCCTCACCCTAATCATAATCCTCACCCTAACCCTAAACCTCAACCTAACACTTACCCTCACCCTAACACTAACCCTAACCCTAACACTACCCTCACACTAACTCTAACCCTAACCTCATCTTAACCCGAACCCCAACCCTAACCCTCAACCTACGCCTAACCCTCATGCTCAACGTAACCCTAACCCTAACCCTGAACTTCAACCTAACCATAACCTTCACCGTAACCCTAACCCTCACCCTAACACCCTCAACCTAACACTAACCCTAATCCTAATCCTAACCCTAAACCTAACCCTCACCCTCACAGTAACCGTAACCCTAACACTAAACCTAACAAAACCACTAAACCTAACCCTAACCCTAACCCTAACCATTACCCTAACCCTAAACTTAACCCTCACCCTAACACTTACCCTCACCTTAACAATAACCGTAACCCGAACACTAAGCCTCAGACTAACCCTATCCATCACCCTAACCCTAAACCTCACTCTAACACTAACCCTAAACCTCAACTTAACCCTAGCCCTAACCCTAACCCTAACACTCATCCTCCCTGTAAACCTCACACTAACCCTAACACTAATCCTCAATCTAACCCTCACCCTCACTCTCATGCTCACCCTAACCCTAATCCTAAAACAAACGCTCATCCTAAGACTCCGCCTAAACCTGACCCTAATATTAATCCTAACCCGAAGCATAACCCTCACCCTCAGCCTCACCTTACCCTAACTCTAACCCTAAACCTCACCCTCACCCTACCCCTAAACCTAACCCTAAACCTAAACCTTACCCTAACCCTAAACCTCAACCTCACCCTCCCCTAGCCCTCACCCTAACTCTAATCCTAACCCTAATCCTCATCCTAACAATCCCCATTACCCTAAAACTAACGCTGACCCTAACCCTAACCCTCAACCTCACCCTAACACTCACCCTAACCCTAAGCCTAACCCTAACTCTAACCCCAACCCTCACACTCACCCTAACCCTAAACCTAATCCTAATCCTAACCCTAACCCTACCCTCACCCACTGCCTAACACTCACCCTAACCCTAACCCTAAACCTAACACTAACCCTAACCCTAACCCTCACCCTCAGCCTCACCCTAACCCTAAATCTAACCCTAAACCTCACCCTCACCCTACCCTTAACCCTAACCTAACCCTAAGCTTCACCCTAAGGCTAACCCTAAATCTCACGCTAGCCCTTACCCTAACCCTAATCCTAACCCTAACCCTCATCCTAACCCTTCCCCTAAATTTAACCCTCACCCTCAACCTCACCCTCAGCCTAACCCTAAGCCTAAACTTAAACCTAACCCTAACACACACACTTACCCTCACCCTAAACCTAATCCTATCCCTAACCCTAACCCACCCCTAACTCTCACCCTAACCTTAACCCTAACAATAACCCTAACCCTAACCCTCAACCCAAACCTCACCCTAACCCTTACTCTAACCCTAAACCTCACCCTCACCCTAACCCTAACTCTAACACTAACCCAAACACTAAACCTCACCCTAACCCTAACCCTAACCCTCACCCTCATTCTCAACCTAACCTTAACACTAAACCTAATCCTAACAATAACGCTAACCCTAATCCTAAACCTCACCCTAACCATAACCCTCACCCTAACCCATACCCTCACCCTAACACTAGTCCTAATCCTAACACTAAACCTCACACTAACCCTAACCCTCACCTTAAACCTAAATCTCACCCTAACCCTAACCCCAAACCTCACCCTCACCCTAGCCCTCACCTTAACCCTAATTCTAAAGCTCACCCTCATCCTAACTCTAACCTTAACCCTAAACCCCACCCTAACCCTAAACCTAACCCTCACCCGCACCCTCACCCTCACTGTAACTCTAACCCTAACACTAACAATTACACTAACCTTAACCCGAACCATCACCCTAACCCTAATACTCACCTCCAACCTCACCCTCAGCCTAACCCTAATCCTCAGCCAAACCCTCAACCTAACCCTCACACTCACCCTCACCCTAACCCTAGTCCTAAAGGTAACCCTGTCCCTAAACCTCAAACTAACCCTCACCCTCACCCTAACCCTAACACTAACCCTAACCCTAAACCTCACCGTAACCCTCCCCCAATCCCTAACTCTAACCATAAACCTCACCCTCACGATAAACCTTAACCCTAAACCCCACCCTAACCCTAAACCTAACCCTCACCCTCAACCTCAACCTCACTGTAACTCTAACACTAACCCTAACAATAACAGTAACCCTAACCCTAACCCTCAACCTAACCATAACCCTCACCCTCAGCCTCACCCTACCTGCAAACTTAACCCTCACCATAACACTAACAATAACCCTAACCCTAACCCTAACCCTAAACCTAACCTTAACCCTAACCCTAATCCTCAACCCAACCCTCACCCTCAGCCTAACCCTAACTTAACCCTAACCCTAACCCTAACCCTCACCGTAACCCTAACGCTAACCCTAACCCTAACACAAACCCTAACCCTCACCATAACTCTAACCCTATCCCTAACCCTAACACAAACCCTAACCCTAAACCAAACCCTAAACCTAAACCTAATCCTCAGCCTCACCCTCACACTAACCCAAAACATAACCCTAACCCTCACCCTAACCCTAAGCCTAACCCAACCCTAACCCTCACACTCACCCTCACTCTAACCCAAATCCTATACCTAAGCCTATCCTAACCCTAACCCTCAACCTAACCCTCACCCTAGCCCTCACCTGAAACCTAATCCTAACCGTAAACCTCATCCTAAAACTTTCGCTAACCCTAACCCTAAACCTCACCCTAACCCGAACCCTAACCCTCCCCCTCATGCTCGGCCTAAGCCTAAGCCTAAGCCTAAGCCTAAGACTAACCCTAACCCTCACCCTATCCCTAACCCTAACACTAACCCTAACTCTAACCCTAAACCTCAGCCTCACCCTAACCCTAACTCTAACATGAACCCGAAACCTAAACCTCATCCTAACCCTAAACCTAACCCACACCCTCACCCTCACCGTACCCGTATAAACCTAACCCTAATAATAACCCTAACCCTAACCCTAACAATCACCCTATGCCTAACCCTCAGCCTAATATTTACCCTCACCCTAACACAAACCCTAACGCTAACACTACCGCTCACACTAACCCTAACAATCACCCTAAACCTCACCATAACCCTAATTCTACCCCTAAACCGCACCCTCACCCTAACCCTAACCATCCCCCTAACCCTAAACCTCAACCTCACCCTCACCCTCAGCCTAACCCTAAGCCTAAGCCTAACCCTAACCCTAACCCTCACACTCACCTAAACCTTACCCTAATCCTAATCCTAACCCTAAGCCTAACCCTCACGTCACCCTAACCCTAAATCTAACACTAAACCTAACTCTAAACCTCACCCTTAGCCTCACTCTAACCCTAATCCTAAACCTAACCCTCACCCTAAACCTAACTCTAACCCTCACCCTCACCCTGACCCTGACCCTAACCCTAACCCTAACCCTAACCCTCAACCTAACCCTAACCCTCACCCTCACAGTAACCCTTACCCAAACCTTCACCCTAACCCTAAACTTAACCCGAACCATAACTCTCACACTAACCCTAACTGTAACCCTAACCGTAACCCTACCCCTCACCCTCTCCCTCAGCCTAAGCCTAAACCTAAACCTAACCCTAACCCTAACACACACACACTTTTACTCAGCCTAACCGTAAGCCCAAACCTAAACCTAACCCTATCTCACACACTCACATTCTCCCTAACCCTAATCCTAACTCTAAACCTAACCCTCAACCTAATGCTGATCCTAACCCTGACTCTAACCCTAAACCTCACCCTCACCCTCACCCTAACTCTAACCCTAACCCAAACCCTAAACCTCACCCTAACCCTAACTCTAACCCTCAACCTAACCATAACCATAAACATAAACCTTACCCTAATAATTACCCTAACCCTAATCCTAACCCTAACCCTAACCCTAACCCTAAACCTCAAACTAACCCTCACCCTAACCCTAACCCTAACACTAAACCTAACCATAACCCTCACCTAACTGTCTCCCTAACACTAACACTAACCCTAAACCTCACCATCACCCTAACACTAAAAGTCACCCTCACCCTCACCCTCACAATAACTCTAACCCTAACCCTAACAATAACCCTAACCCTAACACTAAACCTGACCCTAACACTCCCCCAACCCTTACTCTAACCCTAAACCTCATGCTCACACTAACCCTAAACCTCACCCTCACGATAACTCTAACCCTAACCCTAACAATAACACTAACCCTAAAACTAACCCTCACCCTCACCATCACCATAACCCTAAACCTAACCCTAAACTCACCCTAACCCTAACCCTAACCCTAAACCTCACCCTCAGCCTCACCCTCACCGAAAACTTAACCATAACATTAACAATAACCCTAACCCTAACCCGAATCCTAACCCTCACCCTCACCCTAACCCTAACCCTAACCCTAACCCTCACCCTAACCCAAAACCTCAACCTCACCGTAACCCTAACCCTAACACTCACCCTAACCCTAAACCTAACCCTAATCCTAAACCTTGCCAAAATGCTAACCCTAACCCTTACACTCTCCCTTGCCCTCATCCTAACCCTAATCCTAACCCTCAACCTCATTCTATCCCTCACCCTAATCTTAACCTTAAACCTCACCCTAACCCTAACCCTCACCCTCACCCTCAGCCTAACCCTAAGCCTAAGCCTAACCCTAACCCAACCCTGACACTCAACCTCACCCTAACCCTAACCCTATAACTAACACTAACCGTAACCCTAACCCTCACCATAACCCTCCCCCAAACCTAACTATAAACCTAAACCTCACACTCACCCTAACGCTAACTCTAGCCCTTAACCTAACACTAAAACTAACCCTAATCCTAACAGTAACCCTCACACTAACCCTAACCACCACGTTAACCCTAAACCTCAACCTAACACTATCCCTAACCCTCACCCTCACCTTAGCCCTCACCTTAACCCTAACCCTCATACTCAAAATAAACCTGACTCTAACCCTAAAACTAATCCTCAATCTAACCCTCACTCTCACCCGCACCCTCACACTCACAGTAACTCTAACCTGAACCCAAAACCTAAACCTCACTCTATCCCTAAACCTAAGCCGAACCCTAATCCTCACTCTCACCCTAATCCTAACAATAACCCTAAACCTAACCCTCAACCTAACCCTCCCCTAAACCTATATCTAACCCTAAACCTCACCCTCACCCTCACCCTAACCCTAACCCTAAACCCCACCCTAACCCTAACCCTAACCCTCACCCACACCCTCACCTCACCATAACTCTAACCCTAACCCTAACAATAACCCTAATCCTAACCGTAACCATCACTCTAACCCTAATACTCAACCCCACCCTCACCCTCAGCCTAACCCTAAGCCTCATCCTAACCCTCAACCTAACCCTCAACTCACACTCACCCTCACCCTAACCCTAACCCGAACCATAAACCTAATCCTCACCCCCACCCTCACCCTCAGCCTAACCCTAACTTAACCCTAACCCTAACCCTAACCTTCTCCAGAACCCTAACCCTAGCCCTAACTCTAAAAAAAACCTAACCCTCACCGTATCCCTAACCGTAACCCTAACCCTAACACAAACCCTATCCCTAAACCAAACCCTAAACCTAAACCTAATCCTCAGCTTCACCCTCACCCTAACCCAAAACATAACCCTAACCCTCACCCTAACCATAAGCCTAACCCAGCCCTAACCCTCACCGTAACCCTAATCCTAACCCTATCACAAACCCTAAACCTAACCCTAACCCTCACCGTAACCCTATACCTAACCCTAACCCTAACACAAACCCTAACCCTAACCCTAACCCTAACCCTAAACCTCAGCCTAACCCGAACCCTAACCCTCCCCCTCATGCTCGGCCTAAGCCTAAGCCTAACCCTAACCCTCACCCTATCCCGAACCCTAACACCAACCCTAACTCTAACCCTAAAACTCACCCTTACCGTAACCCTAACTCTAACACGAACCCGAAACCTAAACCTCATCCTAACCCTAAACCTAACCCACACACTCACCCTCACCGTAACCATATAACCCTAACCCTAACAATAACCCTAACCCTAACCATAACCCTCACCGTAACCCTAACCCTCACCGTAATATTTACCCTCACGCTTACACTAACCATAACGCTAACACTACCTCTCACACTAACCCTAAAAATCACCCTAATCCTCATCCTAACCCTCACCCTAACCCTAACTCAAAATCTCACCCTAACCCTAACCCTAACCCTTACCCTCAACTTAACCCTAACCCTCACGATCAAGTTAAGCCTAACGCTAACCCTCACCATAACCCTAAACTTAACCTGAACCCTAACTCTCACCCTAACACTAACCCTAACACTTATCCTAAGCCTCACTCTCACCCTCACACTCACACTCACCCGCACCCTCACCCTCACAGTAACGCTAACACTAACCCAAACCCGAACCCTAAATATCACCCTAACCCTAAAACTCACCCTCACCCTAGCTCTCACCCTAATTCTAATCCTAACCCTAACCCTCATCCTAACCCTCCCTATAACCCTAACCAAAAACCTCACCCTATCCCTAACCCTCATCCCCACCCTCACCCTCAGCCTAATCCTAAGCCTAAACCTAAGCCTAACCCTAAACCTAACCCTAACCCGCACACTCACCCGCACCCTCACCCTCACAGTAACTCTAACCCTAACCCAATCGCTAACCCTAAACCTCACTCTAACCCTAACCCTAAGCCTAACCCTAACCCTTACCCTCAATTTAACCCTAACCCTCCCGCTCAACTTAAGCCTAACGCTAACCCTCACCCTAACCCTAAACTTAACCTGAACCCTAAATCTCACCCTAACACTATCCCTAACACTAATCCTAAGCCTCACCCTCACCCTCACACTCACCCGCACCCTCACCCTCACAGTAACGCTAACGCTAACCCAAACCCGAACCCTAAACCTCACTCTAAACCTAAACCTAAGCCTAACCCTAACCCTCACCCTCACCCTAACCCTAAAAATAACCCTAAAACTAACCGTCACCCTAACCCTCCCCCTAACACTATTTCTAACCCTAAACCTCACCCTCATCTTCACCCTAACCCTAACCCTAAACCCCACCCTAACCCTAAACCTAACCCTCACCCGCACCCTCACCCTCACCATAATTCTAACCCTAACCCTAACAATAACCCTAACCCTAACCTAACCCTAACCCTAACCCTAACCCTCACCCTAATATTTACCCTCACTCTAACACTAACCCTAACGCTAAAACTAACTACCGCTCACACTTACCCTAACAATCACTCTAAGCCTAAACCTCACCCTAACACTAACCCTAACCCTCAAAATCACCCTACCACTCACCCTAACCCTATCATCCTCACCATAAACCTCACACTAACCCTAACACTAATCCTCAATCTAATCCTCATCCTCACCCTAACACTATATCTAACGCTCACCTTCATCTTTATCGTAACGCTCACCCTCAGCCTAACCCTCATCTTTACCCTTACCGTCACCCCCACCCTAACCCTCACCTTAACCCTAACCCTCACCCTAACCCTCACCTAACCCTAATTCTACCCTTAAACCTTACCCTTCACCCTAACCCTAACTCTAACTCTAACCCTAACACTAAACCTCACCCTAACCCTAACGCTAACCCTCACCCTCAACCTCACCGTAACCATAAACCTAACCCTAAACCAAACAATAACCATAACTCTAAACCTAACCCTCACCTCAGCATAACCATAACTCTTTCCCTAACCCTAACCCTCACCCTAACACTTACTCTCCCCCAAACACTAACCCTAACGCTAACACTAACCATCACACTAACCCTAACCCTCACCCTAACCCTAAACCTAACCCTAATAATAACCCTATCTCTAACCCTAAACCTCACCCTAGCCCTCACCTTAAACCTAAGACCTACCCCCACCCTCACCCTAACCCTAACCCTCATCCTCACCCTAAACCTCACACTAACTCTAACCCTAACCCTAATCCTCAATCTAGCCCTCACTCTAACCCTAACACTTACCCTAAACCTAACCCTAAACCTCACCTTTATCTTAACCCTCACCCTCAGCCTAAATCTCAACTTTACCCTTACCATCATCCTCACCCTAACCATAAACCTCATCCTAACCCCCACCCTAACCATCAACCTAACAATCACCCTAAGCCTAAACCTCACCCTCAACCTCATGCTGAGCCTAACCCTAAGCCTAAGCCTAACCCTTACCCTAACCCTCAGGAGAGCCCTCTCGCTTACCCTAATCTTAAACCTAACCCTCATCCTAACCTTCACACTATCCCTAACCCTCAACCTAACCCGTTCCACCACCCTAACCCTAACCCTAATCCTAAACCTAACCCTAACCCTAACCCTTGCACTCACCATAATCCTAACCCTAACCCTAATCCTAACCCTAACCCTAACCCTAACCTCACACTCACCCTAGCCCTCACCCTAACCCAAATCCTAATCCTAACCCTCATCCTCAGCCTCACCTTAACACTAACCCTAAATGTCACCCTCACCATCAGCCTAACCCTAATCTTAACCCTAACCCTCAACCTAAACCTAACCCTCACCCTCAACATAAACCTTACCCTAACCCTCAATCTAACACTAAACTTAACCCAAACCCTAACTCTCACCCTCACCCTCACCCTAACCCTCACCCTAAACCTAACCCTAAAACTCACCCTTAGCCTAGCCCTCACCCTAACTTTAAACCGAAACCTAACACTCATCCTACCCCCTCCCTAAACCTTTCCCTAACCCTAACCCTAACCCTAACCCTAACCTACAACCTCACCCACAGTCTAACTCTAAGCCTAACCCTAAACTTAACCCTAACACACACACTCACACTCACCCTAACCCTAATCCTAAACCTAACCCTAACCCTAACCCTACTGCTCTCACCTTAACCCTAACCCTAACACTAACCCTAAACATAACCCTAACCTAACCCTCACCCTAACACTAATTCTAACCCTACACGTCACCCTCACCCAAAACCTAACTCTAACCCTAATGCAAACGCTAAACCTCACCATAACCCTAACCCTATCCCTAACCCTCACCCTCACCGTAACCTTAACCCTAAACCTAACCCTGACAGTAATCCTAAACCTAATCCTAACCTTCAACCTAACCATAAACCTCACCCTAACCCAAAACCTGACCCTAACACTTACCCTCACCCTAACACTAACCTAACCCAACACGAACCCTCAAACTAACCCTAACCCTAAACTCACCGTAAACCTAACCCTAACCCAAACCCTCACCCTAACCCTACCCCTAACCTTAAAACTCACCCTAACACTAACCTTCACCCTCACCCTCAACCTCACCGTAATTCTAGCTCTAACCCTAACAATAACCCTAACCCTCAGCCCAACCCTAACCCTCACCCTCAGCCTCACCCTCACAGCAAACTTTACCCTAATCATAACACTATCAATAACCCTAACTCTAAGCCTAACCCTAACACTAATTCTAATCCTCACCCACACAGTCACACTCATCTTATCCCTAAACCTAAACCTAACCCTCACCATAACCCTAAACCTAACCCTAACCCTAACACTAAACCTAACCCTAATCCTAACCCTAAATCTAAACCTAAACCTAAACCTAATCCTCAGCCTCATCTGCAACATAACCCAAACCTTAACGCTAACCCTCACCCTAACTCTAAGCCTAACCCTAACCCTAACCCTAAGCCTCACACTCACCCTCACCCTAACCCTAATCCTAAACCTAACCATAACCCTAACCCTAACCCTAACCCTAACCCTAAAACTCACACTAACACTAACCCTAACCCTCACCCTCAAACTCACCCTCAGCTTAACCCTAAGCCTAAGCCAAACCCTTACCCTAACCCTCACCCTCATCCTAGCCTTCAGCCTAACACAAATCCTAACAATAACCATCAACCTAACCCTAACCCTCACCCTCACAGTAACCCTTACCTAACCCTAACCCTCACCCTCACCCTAACCCTAATCTTAACCCTAAACCTCAACCTAACCCTAATACTCATCCTATCCCTCCCTGTAACCCTTAACCGAACCCTCACACTAACCCTAACCCTCACCTTCAACCTCACCATCAGCCTAACCCTAAGTCTAACGCTAAACCTAACCCTAACAAACACATTCACCCTCACCCTATCCCTAATGCTAACCCTAAACCTCACCCTCACCCTCACTGTCAGTGTAACCCTAAGACAAACCCGAACCATAACCCTAACACTGACATTCACTCTAACCCGTACCCTAATCCTAATTCTAACCTAACCCTAACCCTCAACCTCAGCCTCAACTTAACCCTAACTCTAACCGTAAACCTCACCCTCACCCTAACCCTAAACTTAACCCTAACTCTAAACCGCACCCTAACCCCAAGCCTAAACCTCACCCTCACCATAGCCCTCACCCTAACCCTAATCCTAACACTAACCCTCAACCTAACCCTCCCCATAATCCTAACCCCAACCCACACCCTAACCCTAATCCTCACCCTCACCCTAACCCTCAGCCTAACTCTAACCCTAACCCTAACCCTCATAATCACCCTAACCCTAAACCTAATCCTAATCCTAAACCTAACCCTCACCCTCAGCCTAACCCTCACCCTCACCCAAGCCTAAACCTAACACTAACCCTAACCCAAAACCTCACCCTCAGCCTCACCCTAACCCTAACTCTAACCCTAAACCTCACACTCACCCTAACCCTAACCCTAACACTAACCCTAAACTTCACCCTAACGCTAACCCTAAACCTCACCCTCACCCTAGACCTTACCCTAACCCTAATCCTAACGCTAACCCTCATCCTAACCCTACACCTAACCTTAACCCTCACCCTCAACCTCACCCTCAGCCTAAACCAAAGCCTAACACTAAACCTAACCCTAACGCACAAACTCACCCTCACCCTAGCACTGTCCCTAACCCTAATCCTAAACCTAACCCTCATCCTAACCCTCACCCTAACCCTAACCATCAACCTCACCCTAATCCTCACCCCCACCCACATCCTCAGCCTAACCCTAAGCCTAAGCTTAAACCTAAACCTAACCCTCACACTCACCCTCACCCTAATCCTAATCCTAAACCTAACCCTAAACCCCAAGCTAACCCTCACCCTAACTTTAAGCCTAACACTAACCCTAACCCTCGACCTAACCCTCCCACTAAACCTAAATGTAAACCTAAACCTCACCCTAACCCTAACCCTCACGCTCACCATAACTCTAAACCTCATCCTAACCCTAATGCTAACCGTAAACCTCACCCAAACACTAATGCTAACCCTCATCCTCACCCTAGCCCTCATACTAAACCTAATCCTAACCCTAACCCTAACCCCCATCCTAAACCTCACCCTAACCCTAACCCTAACCATAACCCTACCCCTAAACCTAACCAACACCCTAACCATAATCCTCACACCCACCGCGACCCTCAGCCTAACCCTAAGCCTCAGCCTAACCCTCAACCTAACCCTCACACTCACCCTTACACTAACCCTAGTCCTAAATGTAAATCTATCCCTAAACCTCAACCTAACCTTCACCCTCACCCTCACCCTAACCCTAACCCTAACCATAACCCTGTCCCGCAGCCTCACCCTCACTGCAAACTTAACCCTAACCATAACACTAACAATAACCCTAACCCTAAACATAACCATAACCCTAATCCTCACCCTCACCCTCAGCCTAATCCTAACTTAACCCTAACCCTAACCCTAACTCTCACCATAACCATAACCCTCACACTCACCCTCACCCTAACTCAAATCCTAAACCTAACCCTGTCCTAACCCTAACCCTCACCCACACACTCACCCTAACCCTCACCCTAAACCTAATCCTAACCCTAAACCTCATCCTAACACTCACGCTAACCCTAACCCTAAACCTCACCCTAACCTGAACCCTAAACCTCCCTCTCATGCTCGGCCTAAGCCTTAGCTTAAGCCAAAGCCTAACCCTAACCCTCTCCCTATCCCTAACTCTAACACTAACCCTAACTCTAACCCTAAAACTCACCCTCACCCTCACCCTAACTCTAACACTAACCCGGAAGCTAAACCTCATCCTAAAACTAACACTAAACCACACCCTCACCCTCACCGTAACCGTATAACCCTAACACTAACAATAACCCTAACCCTAACCCTAACACTCACCCTAACCATAACCCTCACCCTAACCCTAACCCTCACCCTAATATTTAGCCTCACCTAACACTAACCCTAATGCTAACACTACCGCTCACACTAAACCTAAAAATCACCCGTACCCTAAACCTCACCCTAACACTAATTCCTAAACCTCAACCTCGCCCTATCACTCACCCTAACCCTAACTCTCATCCTAACCCTAAACCTCTCACTAACTCTAACACTAATCCTCAATCTAACCCTCACCCTCACCCTAACCCTAAACCTAACCCTCACCCTAACCTTAACCCTCATCTTTACTGTAACGCTCATCCTCATCCTAACTCTCATCTTTACCCTTACCGTCACCCCCACCCTATCCCTAATGCTCACCCTAACCCTAATTCTACACCTAAACCTCACGCTCACCCTAACCCTAACTCTAACATTAACACTAACACTAAACCAACCTCAATCTAACACTAACCCTAACCCTCACCCTCACCCTCAATGTAACCGTAACCCTAACAATAAACCTAACAATAATCATGACCCTAACCCTAACCCTCACCCTAACCATAACCCTCACCCTAACCCTAAACATCAACCTAACACTTACCCTCACACTAACACTAACCCTAACCCTAACACTAACCCTCACACCAACCCTAAACCTCACCCTAATTCTAAACCTAATCCTAAACCTAAACCTAACTCTAACCCTAACCCTCAAACTAGCCCTCACCCTAACCCTAAGTCCTACCCTCAACCTCACCCTAACCCTAACCCTCATCCTCACCCTAAACCTCACACTAACCCTAACCCTAACCCTAATCCTCAATCTAATCCTCACCCTAACCCTAACCCTAACCCTAACCCTCAAACTAACCCTATACCTAACCCTAACTCTAACCCTAAACCTCACCCTCACCCTTACCCATACCTTAACCCTAAAACTCACCCTAACACTAAACTTCATCCTCACCCTCAACCTCACCATAATACTAGCCCTAACACTAAAAATAACACTAACCCTAACCCTAACTCTAACCTTCGCCCTCAGCCTCACCCTCACCACAAAATTAACGTTAACCATAACACTAAAAATAACCCTACCCTAAGAATAACCCTAAACCTAAATCTAATCCTAACCCCCACCTTCACCCTGATCCTAAACCTCACACTAACCCTAAAAGTATTCCTCAATCTAAACCACACCCTCACCCTAAACCTAACCGTAACCCTCACCCTAACCCTAACACTCACCCTTACCGTAATCCTCACTCTCAGCCTAACCCTCAACTTTACCCTTACTGTCACCCTCACCCTAACCCTCACACTAACCCTAACACTCATCCTAACCCTAACACTAACCCTCACTCCCTACTAAACCTCACCCTAACCCTAACACTAAACCTAACCCTAATCCTAACCCAAAACCTCACCCTAACACTAACTCTAACCCTAAACCTCACGCTGACCCTAACCCTAACCCTAATACTAAACCTCACCCTAAACCTAAACATTACCCTAACACTTACCCTCAACCTAACAGTAACACTAACACTAACCCTCACACTAACGCTAACCATCACCCTAAACCTAACATCACCCTAACCCTAACCCTCACCCTCACTTTTAGCCTCACCCTAACCCTAAGCCTAAGCCTGAACCTAACCCTAAAACTCACACTCACCGTAGCCCTCACCCTAACCCTAAACCTAACTCTAACTCTCATGCTAACCCTCAACTTAACCATAACCACAACCATCACTCTAAACCTAAACCTCATCCCCACCCTCACCTTCAGAGTAACCCTAACCCTAAGCCTAACCCTAACCCTAACCCTCACATTCACCCTCAGCCTAACCCTAATCCTAACCCTAACACTAACCTTAAACCTAAGCCTCAACCTAACCCTCACCCTAACCCTAACCTTAATCCTAACCCTCACCGTCACTTTAGTCCTCACCCTAACCATCACCTCAAAACTAACCCACACCTTAACCGTAACCCAAACGCTAACCCTGACCCTAACCCTACCCTTAACCCTAACACTAAACCTGACCCTAATCCTAACACTAACCCTCACCCTCACCTTAGCCCTCACCCTAACCCTAATTGTAACCTTAAACCTCATCGGAAACCTCACCCTCACCCTAACACTAACCATCACGCTAACCCTAAACATAATTCTAACACTCACCCTAAACCTACCTGGACCCTCACCCTAACCATAACCCTTACCTCAACCTCACCCTCAGCCTAACACTAAGCCTAACCCAAACCCTAACCATAACCCTCACACTCACCCTCACCCTAACCCTAATCCTACCACTAACCCTAACCCGAACCCTAAACCTCAACCTAACCCTCACCCTAACCCTAACCCTAACACTAACCGAAACCCTAACCCACACCCTAACCCTCTCCCTAAACATAATTCTAACCCTAAACCTCACACTCACCCTAATCCAAATCCTAACCTTGACCCTAAATCTCACCCTAACCCATACCCTCACCCTTACCCTCACCCTCACCCTCACCATAACCCTAACCCTCACCCTAACCCTAACACTAAACCTCACCCTACCACTAATTCTAAACCTCATCCTCACCCTAGCCCTCACTCTAACCCTAATATTAACCCTAATCCTCATCCTAACACTCACCCTAACCCTAACCCTAACCCTCACCCTAACCCTAATCCTAACCCTAACCCTCACCCTCACCCTTACCCTCACCCTCACCCTCACCATAACCCTAAACCTCACCCAAACCCTCAACTTAAACCTCACCCTAACACTAACCCTAACACTCACCCTCACCCTAGCCCTCACCCTAACCCTAATCCTAACCCTTACCCTAACCATAACCCTCACCCTCACCCTCACGGTAACTCTAACCCTAAACCTAACAATAACACTAATCCTAACCCTAAACCTAACCCTAACCCTAATCCTATCCCTAATCCTCACCCTCAGCCTCACCCTCACTGCAAATGTAAACATGCCCATATCACTAACAATAATCCTAACCCTAAACCTAATCCTAAAAATCACCCTCACCCTAACCGTAATCCTAAACCTAACCCTCACTGTAACCCTAACCCTAACCCTCACCGTAACCCTAACCCTCACCCTCACCCTAAACCTCACCCTAACACTAAGCCAAATCCTCACCCTCAACCTAGCCCTCACCCTAACCACCATCCTAAACCTAATCCTCATCCTAACTCTCACCCTAACCCTAATCCTAACCCTCACCATAACCCTAATAGTAACCCAAACCTTCAACCTAACCCTACCCCTCACCTTCACTATAACCATAACCCTAACCCTCACCCTAACGCTAATCTTAACCCGAACCATAATTCTCAACCAAATGCTAACCCTATGCGGAACACTTACTCTAACCCTCACCCTCAACCTCAGCTTAATGCTAAGCCTAACCCTAACCCTAAGCCTAACACAAGCACTCACCCTAACACTAACCCTAATCCTAATCCTAACCCTAACCCTAACCCTCACCCTCATCCTAACCCTCACCCTAACCCCAACACTAACACTATCCCTAACCCTAAACCTAACACTAACACTAACCCTCACCCTAACCGTAACTCTAACCCTAAATCTCACCCTCACCCTCAACCTAAACCTCACCCTCACCCTCACCCTCAGCTTAACCCAAAGCCAAAGCCTAACGCTAACCCTAACCCTCACCCTCACACTAGCCCTCAACATAACCCTAACTGTAACACTAACCCTAACCCTAACACTAACACTAACCCTCACCCTAACCCTCACCCTAACCGTAAATCTAACCCTAAATCTCACCCTCACCCTCACCCTAACCCTCACCCTCACCCTCACCCTCAGCTTAACCCAAAGCCAAAGCCTAACGCTAACCCTAACCCTCACCCTCACACTAGCCCTCAACATAACCCTAACTGTAACACTAACCCTAACCCTAACACTCACACTAACCCTAACCCTAACCCTAACTCTAACCCTAAACCTCACCCTGACCCTAACCCTAACCCTAACTCTAAACCTCATCCTAACCCTAACCCTAACCCTCAACATCACCCTCACCCTTATCCTTACCTTAACCTTAACCCTAACCCTAGCCCTAAGAATAACCCTAAACCTACACCTAACCCTAATCCTCACCCTCACCGTAACTATAACCCTAACGCAAACCCACACACTAACCCAAACTCTGACACTAAACCTAACGCTAAACGTCACCCTAACCCTAAAATTAAGCCTAACCCTAACCCTAGCACATACCCTAACCCTAATCTTAACCCTAACCCTCACTCTAAACATAAACTATACCCTAACCCTAAATCTAACCCTCAACTTCACCCTCAGCCTCAGCCTAACACTAACCCTAACCCTAACCCTCACACTCACAGTCACAGTAACCCTAATCCTAACACTAACCCCAAACCTAACCCTAAAACTAACCCTAACCCTAACCCTGACCCTAAACCTCACTCTAAACCTAACCCTAACCCTAAACCTCACCCTCACCCTAACCCTAATCCTAACCCTAACCATAACACTAACCCTCACCTTAAACTTAATCCTAATCCCAACCCTACCCCTAAATCTAACCCTAACTATAACCCTAAGCTTAACACTAACACTAACCCTAATCCTCAACCCTACCCTCACTCTCAGCCTAACCCTAAGCCTGTCCCTAACATTAACCCTAAATCTAACCCTAAACCTCACCCTCACCCTAACCCAATCTCTAAACCTAACCCTAAACCTCACCCTGACCCTAACCCTATCCCTCAACAGCAACCTCAGCCTCACCGTAACTCTAACCCTAACCCTAACAATAACACTAACCCTAAACCTAATGATCAACCTAAAGCTAGTCCTCACCCCCACCCTCACCCTCAGCCTAACCCTAAGCCTACCCTAACCCTAACACTAACCCTCACTCTCACTCTCACCCTAACCCTAACACTAAGCCTAAGCCTAAGCCTAACCCTAACCCTAACCCTAACCCTCACCCTAACCTAACCCTAACCCTAAAACTAACTCTAACCCTAACACAAAACCTAACCCTAGCCCTAAACCTAACCCTAAACCTCATCCTAACCTTCACCCTAAACCTAACCCTAATCCTCACCCTAACCCTAACCCTAACCCTCACCCTCACTCTCAGCCTAAGCCTAAGCCTAAGCCTAAGCCTAATCCGAACTCTAAACCTCATCCTAACCCTCACCTTATACCTAACCCTAACACTAACCCTAACTCTAACCCTAAACCTCACCATCACCCTAACCCTAACTCTAACCCTAAACCTAAAACTAAACCTCACCCTAAACCTAAACCTAACCCTCACCCTCAACCTCACCTTAAAACTAACCCTAGCCCTAACAATAACCCTAACACTAAACCTAACCCTCACCCTAACCATAACCCTCAACAAAACCCTAACCCTCAATCTAACCCTCACCCTCAGCCTAACCCTAACCCTAACCCTCACCCTAACCCTAACGCTAAACATAACACTTACCCCCACCTTAACCCTCAGCCTAACCCTAAGCCTAAACCTAACCCTAACCCTCACACTCATCCTCATCATAACACTAATCCTAAACCTAAGCATAACCCTAACCCAAAACCTCAACCTAACCCTCCCCCTAATCCTAACCCTAACACTAACCCTAGCCCTAACCCTCAACCTAACCCTCCCCCTAACTCTAACTCTAACTCTAAACCTCACCCTCATTCTAACCCACACCCTAACCCTAAACCTCGCCCTAACCCTCACCTTCACCGTAACCCTAAACCTAACCCAAACCCGAACCCTACGCCTAACCCTAACCCGAACCCTAAACCTCACCCTAACCCTAAACCTAACCTTCACCCTCAACCTCACCCTAACCGTAAACCTAAGATTAACCATAACACGGACAATAACCCTAACCCCACCCCGAATCCTAACGCTCACCCTCACCCTAAACTTAACCCTCACCCAAACCCTAACCCTCACCCTAACACTTACACTCATCCTAACACTAACACTAACCCAAACCCTAACCCTAACCCTAAACCTCAACAGAACCCTCACCCTCACCCTATCTCTAACAATAACCCTAAACCTAACCCTAACCCTAACACTCCCCCTACCGCTATATCTAACCCTCAACCTCACCCTCACCTCACCCTAACTCTAACACTAACACTAACCCTAACTCTAACCCTAAACCTCACCCTAACCCTAACACTAACTCTAACCCTAACCTGAAACCCTTAACCTAAACCTAACCCTAACCCTCACCCTCACCCTCACCCTCAACATAACCTTAACCATAAAAATAACCCTAACCCTAACCCTCATCCTAACCATAACATTCACCCTAAACCTAACCCTCACCCTAACACTTACCCTCACCCTAACACTAACCCCAACCATAACACTAACCCTCACACTAACCCTACCATCACTCTAACCCTAAACCAAACCCTAACCCTAACTCTCACCCTCACCCTAGACCTCAACCTAACCCTAACCCTCTTCCTCACCCTTAACCTCACACTAACCTTAACACTAATCCTGAATCTAACCCTCACCCTCACCTTGATCCTAACCCTCACCATCAGCCTAACCCTCACCTTTACGCTTACGGTCACCCTCACCCTAACCCTCACCATAGCATAAATCCTCATCCGAGCCCTCACCCTAACGGCAACCCCAACCATCACCTAACCCTTACCCTCAACCTCACCCTCAGCCTAAGCCTAACGCTAAGCCTAAGCCTAAGCCTAACCCTAACCCTCACCCTAACCCTAATACTAACCCTAACCCTAATCCTAACCCTAACCCTCAACCTAACCCTAACCCTCACCCTCACTGTGACCCGAACCCTAAACCTCATCCAACCCTAAACTAAACACAAACCCTAACTCTCACCCTAACGCTAACCCTAACCCAAACCCTAACCCTAAACCTCAACCTTAACCTCACCCTCAGCTTAACCATTAGACTAACCCTAACACTAAGCCTAACCCAAACACTCACCCTCATACTAACCCTAATCCTAATCCTAACCCAAACCCTAACCCTCACCCTCATCCTAACCCTCACCCTAACCCTAACACTAACCCTCACCCTAATCATCACCCTAACCCTAAATCTAACCCTAAACCTCACCCTCACCCTAACCCTAACCTAACCCTAAACCTAAACCTCACACTAACCTTAACCCCTACCCTCACCCTCACCGTCAGCCTAACCCTCACCCTAAACCAAACCCTCACCATAACCCTTACCCTAACCCTAACCCTAAACCTCACCCTAACCCTAACCTTAATCCTCACCCTCAGCCTCACTCTCACTGTAAACTTAACCCTAACCATAACACTAACAATAACCCTAACCCTAACCCTAATCTAACCCTCACCTTCACCCTCACCCTCAACATAACCCTAACCTTAAGCCTAACAATAAACCTAAACCTATCCCTAACCCTCATCCTAACCATAACCTTCACCCTAAACCTAACCCTCACCCTAACACTTACCCTCACCCTAACACTAACCCTAACCATAACACTAACCCTAACCATCACCCTAACTCTAAACCTCACCCTAACACTAACTCTCACCCTCAACCTAGCCCTCAACCTAACCCTAACCCTGATTCCCACCCTGAACCTCACACTAACCCTAAGACTAATACTGAATCTAACCCTCACCCTCAACCTAACCCTAACCCTCACACTTACCGTAACCCTCACCCTCAGCCTAACCTTCACCTTTACCCTTACGGTCACCCTCACCCTAATCCTCACCATAACCTAAATCCTCATCCTAACCCTCACCGTAAAGGCAAACCCAACCATCACCCTAACCCTAACCCTCACATCACCCTCAGCCTCAGCCTAACCCTAAGCCTAACCTAACACTAACCCTAAACCTAAACCTCAACCTAACCCTCCCCCTAACCATAACTCTAACCCTAATCCTCACCCTCACCCTAACAATAATCCTAACCCTAAACCTCACCCTAACCCTGATCCTAACCCTCACGCTCACGCTCACCTTATTGTAACTCTAATCCTAACCTTAACTAAAACACTAACCCTAAACCTAACCCAAACCCTGACCCTCACTGTAACTCTAAACCTAATCCTTACCCTCAGCCTCACCTTAACCTTTACCCTAACCCTAACCCTAAATCTCACCCTAACCCTAACCCTAACCCTCACCCTAACTCTAGCCCTCACCCTAACCCTAATGCTAACCCTAAACCTCATCCTAACACTCACCCTAACCCTAAAACCCTAACCCTAACCCTCACCCTCACCCACACGCTCTGCCTAAGCCTCCGCCTCAGTCTAAGACTAACCCTGACCCTCACACTCACCCTCATCCTAACCCTAACAGTAACACTAACCCTAACCCTAACCCTCACACTAACCCTTACCCAAACGCTAACTGTAACCCTAAACCTCACCCTCACCCTAACCCTAACCCTCACCCACACCTTCCCCATCCGCCTAACATTAAGCCTAACCCTAACCCCAACCCTAACCCTAACACTAACCCTACCCCTTAACCTACCCCTCACTCAAACCCTAACCCTCACCCTCACCCTAGCCCATACCCAAACCATAAGCCTAAGCCTAACACTCACCCTAACCCTCACTCTAACCCTAACCCCAACACTCACCCTAACCGTAACCCTCACCCTCACCCTCACCCTAACTCTAAACCTAACCCTAACCCTAACCCTAACCCTAACCCTAACCCTAACCCTCACACTCCCCCTCACCTTAACCCTAACCCTAACCCTAATCTAACCCTCACCTTCACCCTCACCCTCAACATAACCCTAACCTTAAGCCTAACAATAAACCTAAACCTATCCCTAACCCTCATCCTAACCATAACCTTCACCCTAAACCTAACCCTCACCCTAACACTTACCCTCACCCTAACACTAACCCTAACCATAACACTAACCCTAACCATCACCCTAACTCTAAACCTCACCCTAACACTAACTCTCACCCTCAACCTAGCCCTCAACCTAACCCTAACCCTGATTCCCACCCTGAACCTCACACTAACCCTAAGACTAATACTGAATCTAACCCTCACCCTCAACCTAACCCTAACCCTCACACTTACCGTAACCCTCACCCTCAGCCTAACCTTCACCTTTACCCTTACGGTCACCCTCACCCTAATCCTCACCATAACCTAAATCCTCATCCTAACCCTCACCGTAAAGGCAAACCCAACCATCACCCTAACCCTAACCCTCACATCACCCTCAGCCTCAGCCTAACCCTAAGCCTAACCTAACACTAACCCTAAACCTAAACCTCAACCTAACCCTCCCCCTAACCATAACTCTAACCCTAATCCTCACCCTCACCCTAACAATAATCCTAACCCTAAACCTCACCCTAACCCTGATCCTAACCCTCACGCTCACGCTCACCTTATTGTAACTCTAATCCTAACCTTAACTAAAACACTAACCCTAAACCTAACCCAAACCCTGACCCTCACTGTAACTCTAAACCTAATCCTTACCCTCAGCCTCACCTTAACCTTTACCCTAACCCTAACCCTAAATCTCACCCTAACCCTAACCCTAACCCTCACCCTAACTCTAGCCCTCACCCTAACCCTAATGCTAACCCTAAACCTCATCCTAACACTCACCCTAACCCTAAAACCCTAACCCTAACCCTCAACCTCACCCACATGCTCTGCCTAAGCCTCCGCCTCAGTCTAAGACTAACCCTGACCCTCACACTCACCCTCATCCTAACCCTAACAGTAACACTAACCCTAACCCTAACCCTCACACTAACCCTTACCCTAACGCTAACTCTAACCCTAAACCTCACCCTCACCCTAACCCTAACCCTCACCCACACCTTCCCCATCCGCCTAACATTAAGCCTAACCCTAACCCCAACCCTAAACCTAACACTAACCCTACCCCTTAACCTACCCCTCAACCAAAACCTAACCCTCACCCTCACCCTAGCCCATACCCAAACCATAAGCCTAAGCCTAACACTCACCCTAACCTTCACTCTAACCCTAACCCCAACACTCACCCTAACCGTAACCCTCACCCTCACCCTCACCCTAACTCTAACCCTAACCCTAACCCTAACCCTAACCCTAACCCTAACCCTCACACTCCCCCTCACCTTAACCCTAACCCTAATCCAAACTAACACTAACCCTCAACCCCACACTAAAACTCACCCTATCCCTAACCCTAAACCTAACACTAACCCTTACCATCACCCTACCCCTCACACTAACCCTAACACTAACCCTCCCCCTCAACCTAGCCCATACCCAAACCCTAAGCCTAAGCCTAAACCTCAACTTAACCCTCATTCTAACCCTAACCCCAACACTCACCCTACCCGTAACCCTCACCTTCACCCTCACCCTAATTCTAAACCTAAACCTAACCTTAACCCTAAACCTCACACTCACCCTCACCTTAACCCTAACCCTAATCCTAACCCTAACACTAACCCTCACACCCACACTAAACCTCACCCTAACTCTAACCCTAACACTAACCCTAACCCTAACCTTAAACCTCAGCCTCACCCTAACCCTAACTCTAACCCTAAACCTCACCCTCACCCTAAACCTAAACCTTACCCTAACAGTTACCCTCACCCTAACATGTACACTAACCTTAATACTAACCCTCACACTAACGCTAACAATCACCCTAAACCTAAACCTCACCCTAACCCAAATCCTAACCCTCAACTTCACCCTAGCCCTCACCCTAAACCTAACACGCATCCTCACCCTAAACCTCCCACTAACCCTAACATTAATCCTCAATCTAACCCTCACCCTCACCCTAACCCTAACCAGAACCCTCACCCTTACAATAAACCTCACCCTCAGCCTAACCCACACCTTTACTCTGTCACCCTCATCCTAACCCTCACCCCAAAGCTAACCCTCATCCTAACCCTCACACTAACTGTAACCCTAACCATCACCCTAACCCTAACCCTCACCCTCGACTTCAGCCTCAGCCTAACCCTAAGCCTAAGCCTAACCCTAACCCTCATCCTAACTCTCAACCTAACCATTAACGGAACCATCACTCTAAACCTAATCCTCATCCCCAACATCACCCTCAGCCCAACCCTATTCCTAAACCTAAAACTAACCCTAAACCTAAACCTCAACCTAACCCTCACCCTAACCCTAATCCTAACCCTCACCCTCACTTTAGTACTCAACATAACCCTCACCTCAAACCTAACCCACACCCTCAATGTAACCCGAAACTTAACCCTCCCCCTAACCCTCCCCCTAAACCTAAACCTCACCCTAACCCTAACACTAAACCTCACCCTCACCCTAGCCCTCACCCTAACCCTAATTGTAACCCTAAAACTCATTCTAACCCAAACCCTAACCCTAACCTTAAACCTCAACCTAATCCTAAACCTAATTGTAACCCTCAAACTAATGCTAACCCTGACACTCACTGTAATCCTAACCCTAAACCTCAAACTAACACCAACCCTCACACTCACCCTCGCCCTCAGCCTAAACCTAAGCCAAACCCTAATCATAACCCTAACCCTCATACTCACCCTCACCCTAAACCTAATCCTAACCCTGACACTAAACCTCACCCTAACCCTAACCCTAACCCTCATGCTTACCCTCACCCTCACCTTCACCAGAACTCTAACGATAACCCTAACAATAACACTAATCCTAACTCGAAACCTAAACCTAACACTAATCCTATCCCTAACCCTCACCCTCAGCCTCACCATCTCTGCCAAGGTAACCAGAACCATAACACTAACAATAATCTTAACCATAACCCTAATCCTAACCCTCACCCTCACCCTAACCCTCATCCTCAACCTAACTCTCACCATAACCCTAACCCTCTCCCTCACCATAACCCTAACCCTCATCCTAACCCTCACCCTAACCCTAACCCTAACCCTTAACCTCTCCCTAACAATAACCCTAATCCTCACCCTCAACCTAGCCATCGCCCTAACCCTAATCCTAAACCTAATCCTCATCCTAACACTCCCCCTAATCCTTAATCGAAAACCTAATTCAAAACCATCACCCTAACCCTACACTTAACCTGAACACTAACTGTCACCCAAATGCTAACCCTAACCTGAACCCTAAACCTAACACTCACCCTCACCCTCAGCTTAATGCTAAGCCTAATCCTAACCCTAAGCATAACCCAAGCACTCACCCTAACACTACCCCTAATCGTAATCCTAACCCTAACCCTAACCCTCACCCTCATCCTAACCCTCAAACTAACCCTAACCCTAACCCTAAACCTCACCCTAACCTGAACCCTAACCGTCACACTCACCCTAACCCTAACCCTAACACTAACCCTCACACTCACCCTCAACTTAATCCTAATCCTAATCCTAACCCTAATCTTCACCTTCACCCTAACCCTCACCCTAACCCTACCCCAACACCAACCCCAGCCCTAACCCTCACCCTAACTCTCACCCTAACCCTAAGCCTAACCCTACCCCTAACCATAACCCTCACACTCACCTTCAATCTAAACCTAATCCTAACCCAAACCCTCACCTTTACCCTTACTGTCACCCTCACCCTAACCCTACCCCTAACACTATCACTAACCCTAACCCAATCCTCACCGTAACCATAAACCTAAACCTCACCCTAACCCTAACCCTAACCCTCACACTCACGCTCGGTCTAAGCCTAAGCCTAACCCTAAGCTTAAGCCTAACCCTAACCCTCACACTGACCCTCACCCTAACCCTAACACTATCACTAACGCTAACTCTAACTCTAAACTTAACCTCACCCTAAACCTAACTCTAACCCTAAACTTAAACATAAACCACACCCTCACCCAAACCCTAACTCTCACCCTCACCGTAAATGTAACACTAAACCTGACCTAACAATAACCCTAACCCTAACCCTAACCCTCATTCTAACCATAACCCTCACCCTAAACCTAACCCTCAAACTAACTCTTACCCTCACCCTAACACTAACCCTAACCCTAACAATAACACTCACACTAACCCTAACCATCACCCTAACATTAAAACTCACCCTTGGCCTAACCCTAACCCTCACCCTCAACCTACCCTCACCCTAACCCTAACCCTCATCTTCACTCTAAACCTCACACTAACCCTAAACTTAATCATCAATCTTAACCTCACCCTCACCATAACCCTGACCCTCACCCTAACCCTAGACCTTACCTTAATCCTCACACTCAGCCTAACCCTCAGCTTTACCCTTACCATCATGCTCACCCAAATCCCTCACCCTAACCATAACCCTCATCCTAACCTTCACCCTGACCATAATCCTAAGCATCACCCTAACACTAACCCTGACCCTCAACCTCACCATCAGCCTAACCCTAAAGCCTGAGCCTAATCCTAGCCCTCACCCTAAACGTAATCCTAACCCTAAACTTAATCATAACCCTAAACCTAATACGAACACTAACCATCACCCAAAACCTAATCCTCATCCCCACTCTCACCCACAGCCTAACTCTAAGTCGAAGCCTAACCCTAACCCTAACCCTCACACTCACCCTCACCATAACCCTAATCCTAAACCTAACTCTAACCCTAACCCTAAACCTCAACCTAACCCTCACCCTAAACCTAACCCTGACACAAAACCTAACCCTAACCCTCACCCTAACTATCTCCCAAACCCTAATTCTAAACCTAAACCTTACCCTCACGCTCAACCTAAAACTCAAACTCACCCTCACCCTCACCGTAACTCTAACCCTAATCCTAACAAAAACCCTAACCCTAACAATAAACCTAACCCTAACCTTCACCCTAACTCTCCCCCTAACCCTAATTCTAACAATAAACCTAACCCTCACCCTTACCCTAAACCTCACCCTCACCTTACCCTCACCATAACTCTAAACCTAACCCTAACAATAACCCTAACCCTAACACTAAACTTAACCCTCACCCTCACCGTAACCCTAAACCTAACCCAAGCCCTCACCCTAACCCTAAACCTAACCCTAACACTTACCCTCAGCCTCACCCTCATTGAAAACTTAACCATAACACTAACAATAACCCTAATCCTAACCATCACCCTCACCCTAAACCTAACCCTAAACTTCACCCTAATCCTAAACCTCAACCTCACTGTAACCCTAATCCTAACACTCACCCTAGCCCTAAACCTAATCCTAATCCTAAACGTTGCCATAATGCTAACCCTAACCATCACACACACCCTTGCCCTCATCCTAACCCTAATCCTAACCCTAAACCTCATCCTATCCCTCACCCTAATCCTAACCCTAAACTTCACCCTAACACTAACCCTCACCCTCACCCTCAGCCTAACCCTAAGCCTAACCCTAACCCTAACCCTCACACTCAACCTCATCCTAAGCCTAATCCTAATCCTAACACTTACACTAACACTAACCCTAACACTAGCCCTCCCCCTAAACCTCCCCCAAACATAACTCTAAATCTAAACCTCACCCTCAACCTAACCCTCATCCTCACCCTCATCCTCACCCTCAGCCTAACCCTAAGCCTAACCCTAACCCTTAGCCTACCCCTCACCCTAACCCACCCACTAACCCTAACTCTAAACCTAATCCTCACCCTCAACCTAACCCAAACCCTAAACCTCACCCTAAATCTCACCGTAAGCCTAACCCGCACCCTCACCCTCACCCTCACCATAACTCTAACCCCAACCCTAACAATAACACTAACCATAACCCTAACCCTAACCATAAATCTCACCCTCAGCTTCACCCTCACTGCAAACTTAAACCTAAACATAACACTAATATTAACCCTTACCCTAACCCTAACCCTAAAACTAACTCTAACCCTAACCCTAACCCTAATCCTCATCCCACCCTCACCCTCAGCCTAACCCTAAGTCTAACCCTAACCCTAACCCTACCTTTAACCATAAACCTCATCCTCACTCTAACCCTATCTCAAACCTAACCCTAAACCTCAGCCTAACCCTAACCCTAACCCTACCCGCACTCTCACCCTCATGGTAATTCTAACTCTAACCCTAACAATAACACTAACCCTAACCCTAACCATCACCCTCACCCTAATCCTCACCCACAGTCTCACCCTCAGCCTAGCTTTAAGCCTAAGCCTAACCCTAACCCTCACCCTCACCCTAACCGTAATTGTAAAAATAACCCTATCCCTAAACCTCAACCTAACTCTCTCCCTCACCCTAATGCTAACACTAAACCTAACCCTAACCCTCACACTCACCCTCACACTCACCCGAATTATAACCCTAAACCTCACGAGCACCCTCACCATAACCCTATCCCTAACCCTAAACCTCACCCTAAAACTCACCCAAACCCTCACCCTCACTCTCACCATGACCTTAACTCTAACCCTAACCCTAACAATAATACTAACCCTAACCCTAACACTAACCGTAAACCTCACCCTGAGCCTCACCCTCACCGCAAACTTAACACTAACCATAACACTAACAATAACCCTAACCCTAACGCTAAACCTAAACCTCACCCTAACCCTAAACCTTACCCTTAACCTCACCCTCACCGTAACGTTAACCCTAACCCTAACCTTAACAATAACCCTAAACCTAACACTAACCTTAACCATAACCATAACTATCACCATAAAACTAACAATAGTCCTAACACTAACCCTCACCATAACCCTAACCCTCATCCTCACCCTAAACCTCACTCTAACCTTAACACTACTCCTCAATCTAATCCTCACCCTCACCCTAACCGTAATCCTAATCCTCACTCTAACCCTCAACTTGACCCTTAATGTCACCCTCACCCTAACCCTAATCCTCATCCTAACACTCACCCTAACCATGACCCTAACCATCATGCTAACCCTAACCCTCAACCTCACCCTCAGCCTCAGCCTAACACTAAGCCTATGCCTAACTCTATCTAATCCTCACCCTCACCCTAGCCCTCACCATAACCCTAATCCTAACCCTGACTCTCATCCTAACCCTAACGCTAACCCTAAAAATAACCCTAAACCTAACCCTAACCCTCATTCTAAACATAAACCTCACCCTAACACTAACTCTCACCCTAACACTAACCCTCACACTAACCCAAACAATCACCCTAACATTAACACTCACCCTAACCCTAAACCTAACCCACATCCTCACCCTAGACCTCAACTTAATCCTAACCCTCATCCTCACTATAAACCTCACACTAACCCCAAAAACGAATCCTCAATCTAAACCACACCCTAACCCTAACCTTAAACCTCACCCTAACCCTAACCCTCACCCTTACTGTAATCCTCATTCTCAGCCTAACCCTCACCTTTACCCTTACTGTCACCCTCACCCTAACCCTCACACTAACCCTAACCCTCATCCTAACCCTCACCCTGATCATAACCCTAAGCATCACCCTAATCCTAACCCTCACCCACAACCTATCCCTAACACTCACTCTCACACTAATGCTCAAATTAACACTAACTCTAACCCTAAACCTCACCCTCACCTTAACCCTAAACCTCAACCTCACACTCACCCTCAGCCTAACCCTAAACCTAACCCTAACCCTCACCCTAACCCTCACACTCACCCTCACAGTAACACTAAACCTAATCCTAAACATAATCCTAACCCTCACCCTAACCTTAACACTAACCATAACATTAACCCTAACACTAATACTAACCCTAACCCTCACCCTAACACTAACTCTAAAATTGAACCTCACCCTCAACCTAACCGTAACCCTAAACCTCACCCTAAACCTAACCCTAAACCTCACCCTCACCCTAGCGCTCAGCCTAACCCTAATCCTAAACCTAACCCTCACCCAAAACCTCACCCTAACCCTCATCCTAACCCACACCCTTAACCTAATTCTAACATTCATACAAAACCTAAACCTCACCCTCAACCTCACCCTCAGCCTAACCCTAAGCCTAACCATTAACCTAACCCTAAACCACACACTCACCCTCACCCTTACCCTAATCCTACCTCTAACCCTAACTCTAACCCTAACCCTCACACTAACCCTCATCCTAACCCTAACCTAACACTAACCCTAACCCTAGCCATCAACCTAACCCTCACCCTAAGCCTATCAAACCCTAAACCTCACCCTACCCCTAATCCTAACTCTAACTCTAAACCTAACCCTAAACCTCACACTAAACCTAACCCTAACCCTCACCCTCACCCTCACCCTCAACGTAACCCTAAACCAAAAATTAAAAATAACCCTAACACGAACCCTAACCCTCAACCTAACTGTAACCCTCACCGTAACCCTAACCATCACCTTAACACTAACCGTAACCCTAACACTAACCCTCACTGTAACCCTAACACTCACACTCACCCTCACCCTAAACCTCACCCTAACCCTAACCCTAACCCTAACCATCAACCTCACCCTAGCCCTCACCCTAACCCTAATTCTAACTCTTACCCTCACCTAACCCTCAACCCTTATCCTCACCCTAAACCTCACACTAACCCTAACCCTAATCCTCAATCTAACCCTCCCCCTCCCCCTAACCCCTAATCGTCACACTTACCCTAACCCTCACACTTATATTAACCCTCACCTACAGCCTAACCCTCAACTTTACCCTTACCTTCACCCTCACCTTAACACTCAATCTATCCCTAAACCTCATCCTAACCTTCAAGCTAACCATAACACTAACCATCACCCTAACCCTACCCCTCACCCTCAATCTCACCCTCACCCTAACCCTAATCCTAACCATAACCCTAATCCTAACCCTAACCCTCACCCTCAGCCTCATGCTCACTCCAAAAGTAACCTTAACTAACAATAAACCTAACCCTAACCCCAATCCTAACTCTCAAACTCACCCTAACCCTAATCCTAACCCTAACCCTCACCCTAACCCTAACGCTCCCCCTCACTGTAACTCTAACCCTCATGCTAACCCTCACACTAACCCTAATCCTCACCCTCAGTGTAACACTAACCCTCACCCTCAACATCACCCTCAGCCTAAACCTGAGACTAACGCTAACCCTAACCCTAACCCTCACACACAACCTCACCCTAACTCTAATCCTAACCTTAACCCTATCCCTAAAAATCAACCTAACCCTAACCCTCAACCTAACCTTCCCAATAGCCCAAACTCTAAACCTAATCCTCACTCTCAACCTAACCCTAACCCTAAACCTTACAATAAATCTCACCGTAACCCTAACCCTCACCATCACCCTCAACCTCACCAAACTCTAACCCTATCAATAACACTAACCATAACCTTAACCCTAACCATAAACTTCACCCTCAGCCTCACTCTCACTGCAAACTTAAACCTAACCATAACATTAACATTAACCTTTACCCTAACCCTAACCCTAACCCTAACAATCACCCTAAACCAAATCCTCAACCCCACTCTAACCCTCAGCTTAACCCTAAGCCTAAGCCTAACCATAACCCTCACCATCACCCTCACCCTAACCCTAATCCTAACCCTAACCCTATCCCTAAACCACAACCTAACCTTCACCCTCACCCTAATACTAACACTAAACCTAACCCTAACCCTCACCCTAACCCTCCCCCTCCCCCTAACTCTAACCCTAAACCTCACCAGTACCCTAAACCTAACCCTAACCCTAAACCTCACCCTAAACCTCACCCTAACCCTCACCCTCACTCTCACCATGACCTTAACTCTAACCCAAACCCTAATAATAATACTAAACCTAAACCAAACACTAACACTAACCATAACCCTCACCCTGAGCCTCACCCTCGCCGCAAACTTAACACTAACCATAACACTAACAATAACCCTAACCCTAACCCTAAGCCAAATCCTAACCCTTACCCTAACCCTAACCCTCACCCTAACCCTAAGCCTAACCCTAATCCTAACCCTAAAACTAACCTAACCCTAAACCTAACCCTAAACCTCATCCTAAACCTCACCCTAAACATAACCCTAACACTCACCCTAAAGCTAACCATAACCGTCACTCTAACCCACACCCTAACCCTCACACTAACCCTAACCCTAACACTAACCCTAACTCTAACCTTAAACCTCTCCATCACCCTAAACCTAACTCTAACCCTAACCCTAAACCTAAACCTCACCCTAACCCTAACCTAACCCTCACCCTTACCCTCAGCTTAACCGTTACCCAAACCCTAAAATAACCCTAACCCAAACCCTAACCCTAAACCTCACCCTCACCGTAACCCTAACCCTTACCCAAGCCCTCACCCTAAACCTAACCTTAAACCTAATCCGAAACCTCACCATAACCCTAACCCTAAACCTCACCCTGAGCCTCACCCTCACCTTAAATTTAACCTTAATCATAACACTAACAATAACCCTAACCCTAAACCTAAACCTAACCGTCACACTCACCCTAACACTAACCCCAATCCTAACCCTCACCCTAACCCTAAACCTAACCCTAATCCTAAACCTCGCCATAATTCTAACCCTAACCCTCACCCTCAAACTTGCCCTCATGCTAACCCAAACCTAACACTAAACCTCATCCTAAACCTCACCTTAATCCTAACCCTAACCCAATCCCTCACCCTAACCCCAACCCTCAACCTCACACTCAGCCTAACCCTAACACTAACCCTCACACTCAACCTCACCCTAACCCTAATCCTAACACTAAACCTAACCCTAACGCTAACCCTTACAGTCACCTTAACGCTCACCCTAACCCTAACTCTAAACCTAAACCTCACCCTCACCCTAACCCTAACTCTAACCCTAACCCTAAACCTAAGCCTCACCCTAATCCTAACCCTTACCCTCACCCTCACCTTCACTGTAACCTTAACGCTAACCCTAACGCTAACAGTAACCCTAAACCTAACATTAACCCTAACCCTAACTATAACCCTCACCCTAACTCTTCCCCTAAACTTAACTCTAACACGAAACCTCACCATCACCCTAATCCTAAACCTCACCCTCACCCTCACGCTCACCATATCTCTAACCCAAACCCTAAAAATAAACCTAACCCTAACACTAACCCTAACCCTCATCCTCACTGTAAACCTAAACCTAACCCAAGCCCTCACCCTAACCCTAACCCTAACACTAACACTCACCCTAACCCTAAACCTCAACCTCACCGTAAACCTAACCCTAACAGTCACCCTAACCCTAAACCTAACCCTAATCCTAAACCTTGCCATAATGCCAACCCAAACCCTCAAACTCACCGTTGCCCTCATCCTAACCTTAATCCTTACCCTAAACCTCATCCTAAACCTCACCCTAACCCTAAACCTCATTATAACCCTAACCATAACCCTAACCATCATGCTAACCCTAACCCTCAACCTCACCCTCAGTCTCAGCCTAACCCTAAACCTAACCCTAACCCTAACCCTAAAAATAACACTAAACCTAACCCTAACCCTCATTCTAACCATAAACCTCACCCTAACCCTAACCCTCATGGTAACCCTATCCCTCACCCTTACTGTAATCCTCATTCTCAGCCTAACCCTCACCTTTAACCTTACAGTCACCCTCACCCTAACTCTCACACTAACCCTAACGCTCCTTCTAAACCTCACCCTGACCGTTACCCTAAGCATCACCCTAACCCTAAACCTCACCCAAAACCTAACCCTAACACTAACCCTCACACTAACACTAACTCTAACCCTAAACCTCTCCCAAACCCTAACCCTCACCCTCACCCTAACCCTCAACCTAACACTAGGCCTAACCATAACCCTAACCGTCACACTCACCCTCACCCTCACCCTAAACCTAATCCTAACCATAACCCTAACCCTCAACCTAACACTAACACTAAACCTAACCCTAACCCAAACACTAACCCTAACCCTAACCCTCACCCTAACCCTAACTCTAAAATTAAACCTCACCCTCACCCTAACCCTAACCCTACACCTCACCCTAACCCTAACGGAAAACTTCACCTTCACCCCAGCAATCACCCTAACCCTCATCCTATCCCTAACCCTCAACCTAACCCTCACCCTAACCCTAATCCTAACACTCACCCTAAACCTAAACCTCACCATCAACCTCATCATCAGCCTAAACCTAAGCCTAACCCTAAACCTAACTCTAACCCACACACTCACCCTCACCCTAACCCTAATCCTAACACTAACCCTAACTCTAACCCTAACCCTCACACTAACCCCCACTCTAACCGTAACATAACACTAACCCTAACCCTAACCCTCACACTAACCCTCACCCTAATCCTAACTCTAACCCTAAACCTCACCCTAAACCTAACCCTAACTCTAACACTAATCCAAAACCTAAAGCTCACCCTAAACCTAACCTTAACCCACACTCTGACCCTCACCCTATATGTAACCCTAAACCTAAAATTAAAAATAACCTTAACACTAAACCTAAACCTCACCCTAACTGTAACCCTCACCCTAAACATAACCCTCACCCTAACACTTACCCTCACCCTAACCCTAACCCTAACCCTAACACTAACCCTCACACTAACCCTAACACTCACCCTAACCCTAAACCTCACCCTAACCCTAACCCTTACCCTAACCCTCACCCTCACCCAACCCACAACCTAACCCTAATTCTAACCCTTATCCTCACCTAACCCTAACCCTCATCCTCATCCTAAACCTCACATTAAACCTAACCCCCATCCTCACCCTAACCCCTAACCCTCACACTTACCCTAACCCTCACCCTAACCCTAACACTCACCCTTATCTTAACCCTCACCCACACCTTAAACCTCAACTTTCCCCTTACCATCACCCTCAACCTAACACTCACCCTATCCCTAAACCTCATTCTAACCTTCAAGGTAACCGTAACCCTAACCATCAACCTAACCGTAACCCTCACCCTCAATCTCACCCTCAGCCTAAACCTCAGCCTAAGCCTAACGCTAACACTAACCCTCACCCTCACCCTAGCCCTCATCCTAATCGTAACCCTAAACCTCATCCTAACCATCACTTTAATTCTAAACCTAACTATCACCAAACACTAATCCTCACACCCACCCTCACCCTCGGCCTAAGCCTAAGCTTAACCCTAACCCTCACACTCACCCTCACCCAAACCTAATCCTAAACCTAACCCTAACCCTAAACCTCAACTAACCCTCACCCTAACCCTAACGCTAACACTAACCCTAACCCTAACCCTGACCCTAACCTTAACCCTGACCCTAAACATAACCATAACCCTAACACTAACCCTCACACTAACCCTAACCCTCACCCTAAACCTAAACCTCACCCTAAAACTAACCCAAACCCTCAACCTCACCCTTAACCCTCAACCTCACCCTAACCCTAATCCTAACCCTAACCCTCATGCTCACTTCAAAGGTAACCTTAACCATAACACTAACAATAACCCTAACCATAACCCTAACCCTAACCCTCACCCTCACCCTAACCCTAATCCTAACCCTAACCCTCACCTTAACTCTAAACCTTACCCTCACCATAACACTAACCCTCATCCTAACACTCACCCTAACTCTAATCCTCACCCTCAACATGACACTAACCCTAACCCCCACCCTCACCCTCAGCCTAACCCTAAGCCTAAGCCTAACCCTAACCCTAACCCTCACACTCACAGTCACAGTAACACTAATCCTAACCCTAACCCTAACCATAAACCTCACCCTCAGCCTCACTCTCACTGCAAACTTAACCCTAACCATAACACTAACAATAACCCAAACCCTAACCCTAACCCTAACCCTAACCCTAACTCTAACCCTAAACCTAAACCTAACCCTAATCTTCACCCCCACCCTCAGCCTCAGCCTAACCCTAAGCCTAACCCTAACACTAACCCTAACTCTAATCCTAAACCTCACCCTCACCCTATCTCTATCTCTAAACCTAACCCTAAACCTCACCTTAACCCTAACCCTAAACCTCACCTGCACCCTCACCTTCACCGTAACTCTAACCCTAACCCTAACAATAACACTAACCCTAAGAATAACCATCACCCTAACCCTAATCATCATTCCCATTCTCACCCTTAGCCTAAGCCTAAGCCTAAGCCTAAGCCTAAACCTAACCCTCACCCTCACACTGACCCTAACCCTAACCCTAACCCTAACCCTATCCCTGAACCTTAACCTATCCCTCACCCTCACCCTAATGCTAACACTAAACCTAAACCTAACCCTCACCCTAACCCTCCCCTTAATCCTAACTCTAAACCTAAACCTCACCAGCACCCTGACCCTAACCTTAAACCTAAACCTCACCCTAAAACTCACCCTAACCCTCATCCTCACCCTCACTCTCACCGTGACTGTAACTCTAACCCTAACCTTAACAATAACACTAACCTTAAACCTAACCCTAACCATAACCCTCAAATGAGCCTCACCCTCACTGCAAAATTATCACTAACCATAGCACTAACAATAACCCTACCCTTAACCCTAAGTCTAAACGTAAACCTAACCCTCACCTTAACCCTAACCATAAACCTAACCCTAACCCTGAAAGTAACACTAACCCTAACCATAACCAAAAACCTCATCCAAACCCTCACCCTAAACCTAAGGCTAACCCTCACCCTAACCCTAACCCTCACCTTGACAATCCGCATAAGCCTAACCCGAACTCTAACCCTCACCCTAACACTCACCCTAAACCTAACCCTAACACTAAACCTAACTCTAACCCTAAACCTCACGATCAACCTAACCCTAACTCTAACTCTAACCCTATACCTAAACTTCAACCTAAGCCTAACCGTAACCCTCAGATTAACCCTCACCCTAACCCTAACCTAACACTAACCTTAACCCTAACCCTCACACTAACCCTCACTCTAAGCCTAACCCTAACCCTAACCCTAACCCTAACACTCACCCTCACCCTCAACATAACCCTAAACATAAAATTGAAAATAACCCTAGCAGGAACCCTAACCCTCAACCTATCTTTAACCCTAACCCTAAACCTGACCCTAACCCTAACCTTACTCTAACCTAATCCTAACCTTAAACCTCACCCTAACCCTAACCCTAACCTTCACCCTCACCCTCACCCTCAGCGTAACCCTAAATTTAAAATTAAAAATATTCCTAACACGATACCTAACCCTCAACCAATCTGTAACCCTAACCCTAAACCTAACCCTCACCCTAACACTTACCCTCACCCTAACCCTAACCCTAACTGTAACCCTAATCCTAAACCTAAATCTGTCCCTAAACCTAACACAAACCCTCACCCTCACCCTCAATCTCACACTCACCCTAACCCTAATCCTAACCCTAACCCTACTCCTAACCATAACCCTCACCCTCAGCCTCACCCTCACTCCAAAAATAACCTTAACCATAACACTAACAATAAACCTAACTCTAAACCTAATCCTAACCCTCACCCTCACCCTAACCCTAATCCTAACCCTAACCCTCACACTAACCCTCACCCTCACTGTAACACTAACCCTCATCCTAACCCTCACCCTAACTCTAATCCTCACCGTCACTGTAACACAAACGCTCACTCCCACCCTCACCCTCAGCCTAACCCTAAGCCTAAGCCTAACCCTAACCCTAACCCACACACTCACCCTCACCCTAACCCTAATCCTAACCCTAACCCTATCCCTAAAAATCAACCTAACCTTAACCCTCACCCTAACCCTCCCACTAACCCTAACTCTAAACCTAATCCTCACCCTCAACCTAACCCTAACCCTAAACCTCACCCTAAATCTCACCTAACCCTCACCCTCACCCTCACCGTAACTCTAACCCTAATCTTAACAATATCACTAACCATAACTCTAACCCTAACCATAAACCTCACCCTCAGCCTCACCCTCACTGCAAACTTAAACCTAACACTAACCATAACACTAACATTAACCCTTACCCTAACCCTAAACCTAACCCTAACCCTAACTATAACCCTAACCCTAAACCTAACCTTAATCCTCACGCCAACGCTCAGTCTCATTCTAACCCTAAGCCTAACCCTAACATTAACCCTAACTTTAACCCTAAACCTCACCCTCACCCTAACCCTATCTCTAAACCTAACCCTAAACCTCAGCTTAACCCTAACCCTAACCCTACCCGCACCCTCACCCTCACTTTAACTCTAACCCTAACCCTAACAATAACACTAACTCTAACCCTAACCATCACCCTAACCTTAATCCTCACCCCCAGCCTCACCCTCAGCCTAACCCTAAGCCTAAGCCTAACCCTAACCCTCACCCTCACCATAACCCTAATCTTAACCCTAACCCTCACCCTCACTCTCACAATGACAGTAACTCTAACCCTAACCCTAACAGTAATACTAACCCTAACTCAAACCCTAACACTAACCATAACCCTCACTCTGAGCCTCACCCTCACCGCAAACTTAACACTAACCAAAACACTAACAATAACCCTAACCCTAACCCTAACCCTAATCCTAAACTTAAACTTAACCCTAACCCAAACCCTCACCCTAAACCTAACCCTAAAACTAACCCTAATCGGAACCCTAAAACTAACCCTAACCATAACCATTTCCACAAACCTCATCCTAACCCTCACCCTAAACCTAACCCTAATCCTCACCCTAAACCTAACCCTAACACTCACCCCCACGCTCGGCCTAAGCCTAAGCCTAACCCGAACTCTAACACTCACCCTAACCCTCACAAACCCTCACCCTAACCCTAACTCTACCACTAACCCTAACTCTAACCCTAAACCTCACCCTCACCCTAACCCTAACTCTAACCCTCACCCTAACCCAAAACCTCACCCTCACTGTAACCCTAACAGTAACCCTCACCCTAACCATAAACCTAACCCTAATCCTAAACCTCACCATAATGTTAATACTAACTCTCACCCTCACACTTGCCCTCATCCTAACCCAAATCCTAACCTTAACCTCATCCTAAACCTCACCCAAATCCTAAACCTAACCCTCACCCTCACCCTCAGACTAACCCTAACCCTAACCTCACCCTAAACCTAATCCTAACACTAACCCTAACCCTAACCCTAACCCTCACCCTAACCCTCCCCCTAACACTAACTATAACCTAATCCTCACCCTCACCCTAAACCTAACTCTAACCCTAACCCTAAACCTAAACCTCAACCTAACCCTAAATCTTAACCTCACCCTCACCCTCACCGTAACCTTAACCCTAACCCTAACCCTAACCCTAACAATAACCCTAAACCTAACACTAACCCTAACCCTAACCATAACACTCACCCTAACGGTAACCCTCACCCTAACACTTACCCTAACACTCACCCTCAACGTAACCTTAACCCTAACCCAAACAATAACCCTAAAGCTAACACTAACCCTAACCATAACCATAACCCTCACCCTAATGCTATAACTCACCCTAACACTAACCCTCACCCTAAAACTAACCTTAGTCCTAACACTAACCCTCACACTAACCCTAATCATCACCTTAACCCTAAAACTCAACCTAAACCTATCCCTAACCCTCACCCTCACCCTAGCCCTCACCCTTACCCTAACCCTCATTATCACCCTAAAGCTCACTCTAACCTTAACACTATCCTCTATCTTATCCTCACCCTCACCCTAACCCTAACCCTAATCCTCACTCTAACCCTCATCTTGACCCTTACTGTCACCCTCACCTTAAACCTTACCCTAAACCTAACCCTCATCCTAACCCTCACCCTAACCATGACCCTAACCATCATGCTAACCCGAACCCTCAACCTCACCCTCAGCCTCAGCCTAACCCTAAGCCTAAGCCTAACCCTAAACCTAATCCTCACTCTCACCCTAGCCCTCACCCTAACCCTAATCCTAACCCTGACCCTCATCCTAACCCTAACCTTAACCCTAAAAATAACCCTAAACCTACCCTATCTCTCATTCTAACCATAACACTCACCCTAACCCTAGACCTCACCCTAACACTTACCCTCACCCTAACAATAACCCTAACCCTAACACTAATCCTCACACTAACCCTAACCCAAACCTAACACTCACCCTAACCCTAATCCTAACCCTCATCCTCACCCTAGCCCTCAACCCAACCCTAACCCTCATCCTCACCCTAAACCTCACACTAACCCCAAAAACGAATCCTCAATCTAAACCACACCCTAACCCTAACCCTAACCCTAACCCTCACCCTAGACCCAACACTCACCCTTACCATAATGCTCACTCTCAGCCTAACCCTCAACTTTACCCTTACTGTCACCCTCACCCTAATCCTCACAATAACCCTAACCCTCATCCTAACCCTCACCCTGAGATAACCCTAAGCATCACCCTAATCCTGACCCTCACCCACAACCTAAACCTAACACTCACTCTCACACTAACCCTCACACTAACACTAACTCTAACCCTAAACCTCAACCTCACCCTAACCCTAACCCTCACCCTCATTATCACCCTCAGCCTAACCCTAAGACCAACCCTAACCCTCACCGTAACCCTCACACTCACCCTCACAGTAACCCTAATCCTAATCCTAACCATAACCCTAACCCTCACCCTAACACTAACTCTAAAATTAAACCTCACCCTCAACCTAAACCTAACCTTAAACCTCACCCTAACCATAAACCTAAACCTCACCCTCACCCTAGCCCTCAGCCTAACCCTAATCCTAACCCTAACCCTCACCCTTACCCTCACCCTAACCCTAATCCTAACACTCAGCCTAAACCTAACCCTCACCTCCAACCTCACCCTCAGCCTAATGCTAAGCCTTACTCTAAACCTAAGCCTAGCCCACACACTCACCCTCACCCTAACCATAATCCTAACCCTAACCCTTACTATAACCCTAACCCTCACCCTAACCTTAACCCTAAATCTAACGCTAACCCTCACCCTAACCCTAACCCTAACTCTAACCCTAATCCTAACCCTAACCCTAAACCTCACACTAACCCTAAACCTCACCCTCACCCTCACCCTCAACCTAACCCTTAACCTAAAATTAAAAATAACCCTAACACGAACCCTAACCCTCAACCTAACTGTAACCCTCACCCTAACCCTAACCATCACCCTAACACATACCCCCACCCTAACACTAACCATAACCCTAACACTAACCCTCACACTAACCCTAACACTCATCCTAACCCTAAACCTCACCCTAACCCTAACCCCCAGCCTCACCCTAGCCCTCACCCTAACCCTAATTCTAACTCTTATCCTCACCTAACCCTAAACCCTTATCCTCACCCTAAACCTCACACTAACCCTAACCCTAATCCTCAATCTAACCCTCACCCTCACCCTAACCCCTAACCCTCACACTTACCCTAACCCTCACCCTAACCCTAACCCTGACCCATTTCCTAACCCTCACCCATAGCCTAACCCTCAACTTTACCCTTACCTTCACCCTCACCATAACAATCAATCTATCCCTAACCCTCATAGTAACCTTCAAGCTAACCATAACACTAAACGTCACCTTTACCCTAATCTTCACCCTCAATCTCACCCTCACCCTAACACTAATCCAAACCCTAAACCTAATCCTAACCCTAACCCTCACCCTCAGCCTCACACTCACTCCAAAAGTAACCTTAACCATAAAACTAACAATAAACCTAACTCTAACCCTAATCCTAACCCTCACCCTCACCCTAACCCTAATCCTAAACGTAACCCTCACCCTAACCCTAACTTTCACCCTCACTGTAACCCTAACCCTCATCCTAACCCTCACCCTAACTCTAATCCTCACGGTCACTGTAACACAAACGCTCACGCCCACCCTCACCCTCAGCCTAACCCTAAGCCTAAGCCTAACCCTAACCCTAACCCTCACACTCACCCTCGCCCTAACCCTAATCCTAACCCTAACCCTATCCCTAAAAATCAACCTAACCCTAACCCTCACCCTAACCCTCCCACTAAACCTAACTCTAAACCTAATCCTCACCCTCAACCTAGCCCTAACACTAAACCTCACCCTAAATCTCACCTAACCCTAACCCTCTCCCTCACTCTCACCCTCACCGTAACTCTAACCCTAACCCTAACAATAACACTAACCATAACCCTAACCCTAACCATAAACCTCAGACTCAGCCTCACCCTCACTCCAAACTTAAACCTAACACTAACCATAACACTAACATTAACCCTTACCCTAACCCTAACCCTAACCCTAACTCTAACCCTAACCCTAACCCTAACCCGAAACCTCATGCCAACACTCAGTCTCATTCTAACCCTAAGCCTAACCCTAACATTAACTCTAACTTTAACCCTAAACCTCACCCTCACCCTAACCCTATCTCTAAACCTAAACCTAAACCTCAGCTTAACCCTAACCCTAACCCTACCCGCACCCTCAACCTCACTTTAACTCTAACCCTAACCCTAACAATAACACTAACCCTAACCCTAACCATCACTCTAAACCTAATCTTCACGCCCAGCCTCACCCTCAGCCTAACCCTAAGCCTAAGCCTAACCCTAACCCTCACCATCACCCTAACCCTAATCCTAACACTAACCCTATCCTTAAACCTCAACCAAACCCTCACCTTCACCCTAATGCTAACACTAAACTTAACCCTAACCGTCACCCTAATACTCCCCCTCACCCTAATTCTAACCCTAAAACTCACCAGCACCCTAACCCTTACCCTAACCCTAAACCTCACCCTAAACCTCACCCTAACCCTCACCCTCACTCTCACCATGACCGTAACTCTTACCCGAACCCTAACAATAATACTAACCCTAACCCAAACCCTAACACTAACCATAACCCTCACCCTGAGCCTCACCCTCACCGCAAACTTAACACTAACCATAACACTAACAATAGCCCTAACCCTAACCCTAATCCTAAACTTAACCCTAAACCTAACCCAAAACCTCACCCTAACCCTAACCCTAAAACTAACCCTAATCGTAACCCTAAAACTAACCCTAACCATAACCATAACCACAAACCTCATCCTAACTCTCACCCTAAATCTAACCCTAACCCTCACCCTAAAAATAACCCTAAACCTCACCCCCACGCTCAGCCTAAGCCTAAGCCTAAGCCTAACCCGAACTCTAACCCTCACAAACCCACACCCTAAACCTCACCCTAACTCTAACCCTAACACTAACTCTAACTCTAACCCTAAACCTCACCCTCACCCTAACCCTAACACTAACCATCACCCTAACACTAAACCTCACCCTCACTGTAACCCTAACAGTAACCCTCACCCTAACCATAAACCTAACCCTAATCCTAAACCTCACCATAATGCTAACCCTAAACCTCACCCTCACACCTGCCCTCATCCTAAACCTAATCCTAACCTTAACCTCATCCTAAACCTCACCCAAATCCTAAACCTAACCCTCACCCTCACCCTCAGACTAACCCTAACCCTAACCCTCACACTCAACCTCACCCTACCCCTAATCCTAACACTAACCCTAACCCTAACCCTAACCCTCCCCCTAACCCTCCCCCTAACACTAACTCTAAACCTCTCCCTCACCCTCACCCTCACCCTAACCCTAACTATAACCCTAACCTTAAACCTAAACCTCAACCTAACCCTAAAACTTACCCTCAACCTCACCCTCACCGTAACCTTAACCCTAACGCTAACCCTAACAAAAACCCTTAACCTAACACTAACCCTAATTCTAACCATAACCCTCACCCTAATGGTAACCCTCACCCAAACACTTAACCTCACCCTCAACCTCAACGTAACCTTAACCCTAACCCAAACAATAACTCTAAAGCTAACACTAACCCTAACCCTAACCATAACATTCACCCTAACGCTATAAGTCACCCTAACACTAACCCTCACCCTAAAATTAACCCTAGTCCTAACACTAACACTCACACTAACCCTAACTATCACCTGAACCCTAAACCTCAACCTAACCCTATCCCTAACCCTCACCCTCACCCTAGCCCTCACCCTAACCCTTACCCTCATCCTAACCCTAAACCTAACCCTCACCCTAACCTTAACGCTAAACCTCACATTAACCCTAACCCTCATCCTCAACATCAACCTCAGCTTAACCCTAACCCTAACCTTAATCCAAACGCTAACCCTCACCCTCACTCTCACCCTGACTCTAAACCTAACCCTAAACAAAACCCTCAACCTAATCCTGACCCTATCCCTGACCTTCACCCTAACCCAAATCCTAATCCTACCCCTAACCCTCACCCTCACCCTAAACTTTACCCTCACCCTAACCCTAAACCTAACCCTCATCCTAACACTAACCATAACCCTAACCCTCACACTAACCTTAACCCTAATACTATCCCTCACCAAAACCTTAACCCTCAACCTCACCCTAACCCTCACCCTCACTCTCACCCTAAAAATAACCATAACCCTAACCCTCACACTAAACCTAACTCTGACATTCACCCTCACCCTCAACCTAAGTCTAAGCCTACACCTAAGCTTAATCCTAAACCTAACTCTCACTCTCACCCTCACCCTAAACCTAAACCTTACCTTAACCCTAAACCTAACCCTAGTACTCACCCTAACCCTTACCCTCACCGTCACCCTAACCCTAAACCTAACCCTCACCCTAACCCTAACCCTAACCCTCACCCTCACCGTAACCCTAACACTAACCCTAACTCTCACCGTAAAGCTATCCTTAACCTTAATGCTATCCCTAACCCTCACCCTTCCGCTAACCCTCCCTCTAACCCTTACCCTCACCCTATCCTTCACCCTAAACCTAACCCTAACACTAAACCTAAACCCCATCCTCACCCTAAACCTAACCCTAAATCTCACCCTCTCCCTCAACCTCACCCTAACCCTAACCCAAACCCTCAACTGAACCCTCACCCTAACGCTCACCCTAACCCTCAACTTAACCCTAACCCTCACCCTCACCCTAACCCTCACCTTAAACCTTACCCTCACCCTAAACCTAACCCTAAACCTAACGATAACCCTCACCCTCACCTAACCTAACCTGGATCCTAACCCTCACCCTAAAACTCAACCTAACTCTAACGCTATACCTAAACCTCACCCTCAAACTAAACCTCATCCTAACCCTTACCCTGACTATAACCCTAACCCTAACCCTAATCCTCACCTTAACCCTCACCCTGAAACTCACCGTAACCCTAACGCTAACCCTAAACCTCACTCTCACCCTAACCCTCACACTTATCCTTATCCTCACACTAACCCTAACCCTAACCCTAATCCTCACATTAACCATATACCTCACCCTAACCCTACCCGTACCCCCTCAACTTACCCTTCACCCTAACCTTAACCCTAAGCCTAACTCTGACACTAACCCAATCCCAAACCCTCAACTTCACCCTAACACTTACAGTCACCGTCACCCTAAACCTCACCCTAAACCTAACCCTCAACTACACCTCACCCTAACCCTAACCCTAACCCTCACCCTAAACCTCACCCTAATCCTAACTCTGTCCCTAACCCTCACCCTAACCCTAAACCTAACCCTAAACCTAACCCTCACCCTCACCCTAACCCTTACCCTCACCCTAACACTAAAACTAACATTCGGCCTAGCTATCATCCTAACCCTCACACTAACCCTAAACCTCACCCTAACCATAACCGTAACCCTCAGCCAAACCCACTTCTTAAACCTAACCCTAACACTCAAACCAACCCTAACCCTAACCCTAACTCTAACCCTCATCCCAACCCTAAACCTCACACTCACCCTCAGCCTAACCCTAACCCTAAATCTAAACCTAACCCTAACCCTCACACTCACCCTCACACTAACTCTACAGCTAACCCTAACCCTGACCCTGACCCTAACCCCAACCCTATCACTAACCCTCACCCTCACCCTAAACCTAAACCTCACTCTCACCCTAACCATAACCCTAACACTCACCCTAAACCTAAGCCTTAACCTAAACCTCACCCTCACCCTAAACCTCACCCTAACCCTTACCCTCACCTGAACCCTAAACCTAACCCTCAGCCTAACCCTTATTCTAACCCTAACCCTAAACCTAACCCTCACCCCAACCTTAACGCTAATCCTAACCCTAAACCTCACATTAACCCTAACCCTCAACCTCACCCTCAACCTCACCCACATCCTAACCCTAACCCTACCCCTAATCCAAACACTAACTCTAACCCTCACCCTAACTCTAAACCAAACCAAAACCCTCACACTAATCATAAATCTAACCCTAAACCCTCACCCTAACTCTAACCCTAATCCAAAACCTAACCCTCACCCTCACTGTAACCCTTACCCTCACTCTAAACCTTAGCCTCACCCTAACCCTAAACGTAACCCTCAGCCTAACCCTCATCCTAACCCTAACCGTCACCCTAACATTAACCCTAACCGTAAACCTGACCCTCACCTAAACCCTAACCCTCAACCTCACCCTCATGCTCACACTAACCCTCACACTAACCCTCACTCTAATCCTAACCCTAACCCTAATCCTCACCCTAAACCTAACTCTAACCCTCACCCTCATACTAACCCTAAACCTCACCCTAACCCTCATCCTAAACCTAACCCTAACCCTAACTCTAACCCTAACCCTCACTCTCACCCTAACCCTCACCCTAACACTTATCCTCACAGTAACCCTAACCCTAACCCTAAACCTCACCCTAACTCTAACCGAACCCTCACCCTCACCTTTACCCTAACCCTCACCATCACCACAACCCTAACACTCACCTACACCCTCACACTCACTCTCAGGCTCACCTTCAGCCTAACAATCACCCTCACCCTAAACATCACTCTAACCCTAACCGAAACACTAACGTTAACCCTAATCCTCACCCTAACCCTAATCCTCAACTTAAACCTCACCCTCACCCTAATCCTCAACCTAACCCTAACCCTAAGCCTTTCCTAAGCAAATCCCTCACCCAAACCCTAACCCTAATCCTAAACCTAACCCTAATGCTAAACTTAAACCTCAACCTCTCCATAACCCTCACCCTAACCCTTACCCTCACACTAAACATAACCCTAATCGTAACCCTCACCCTCACCCTAACCTTAATACTCACCCTAACCCTAATCCTCAGCCGAAACCTAACCGTCAGCCTAAATATCACCCTAACTCTAATCGTCAACCTAACCCTCACACTCACCCTAACCCTAACCCTTATCCTAGCCCTAACTCTAACACTAACCCTAATCCTCAACCTAACCCTCACCCTAACCTTAACCCTAAAACTAACCCTAACCCTAACCCTCAACCTAACCCTCAAACTAACCCTAAACCTAACCCTAAATCTCACCCTCAGCCTCACCCTAATCCTAACCCTAAAACTAATCCTCACCCTAACCCTAAACCTAAGCCTCAACCTCACCCTCACCCTCACCATAACTCTAACCCTAACACTGACAATAACACTAATCCTTACCCTAAACCTAACCCTAACCCTAACCATAATGCTAACACTCACCCTCACCCTGACCCTAATCCTCACCCTAACCCTCACCCTCACAGTAACCCTAACCCTCATACTAACTCTCACCCTAAACCTAACCCTAACCTTAAAACTTACAATATCACTAACCCTAATCCTCACCCTCACCCTAGCTCTCAACCTAACCCTAATTGTAACCCTAATCCTCATCCTAAACCTCACCCTAACCCTAACCCTAACCCTCACCCTAACCCTAAACCTAACCCTAAACTTCACCCTAGCACTAAACCTAATCGTCACCCTCACCCTTACCCTCAACTTCACTCTAACCCTAACACTAACAATAAATCTATCACTAAACCTAACCCTAAACTTCACACTCACCTTCACCCTTACCTGAATCATAACCCTAAACCTAACCCTTACCCTAACCCTCCCCCTAACTCTCACCCTAATACTAACCCTAACCCTAACACTAACCCTAACCCTGACCCTCACCCTAACTCTAACTCTAACCCTAAACTTCACCCTCACCCTAAACCTAACTCTAACCCTAACCCAAACCCTAAACCTAACCCTAACAATAACCCTAACACAAATCCTAACCCTCACCCTAACCATAAACATCACCCTAACCCAAAACCTCACCCTAACACTTACACTCACACTAATGCTAAACCTAACTCTAAAACTAACCCTCACACTAACTCTAACCCTAAGCCTAACCCTAAACTTCAATGTAACCCTCACCCTCACCCTAAACCTAACACTAAACCTATCCCTAAAGCTCACCCTCACCCTCACCCTAACACTATATCTAACCATAAACCTCACCCTCACCCTCACTCAAACCCTAACCCTAAACCCCACACTAACCCTAACCCTAACCCTCACCCGAACCCTCACGCTCACTGTAACTCTAACCCTAAACCTAACAATAGCATTAACCCTAACCCTAACCATCACCCTAACCCTAATCCTCACCCTCAGCCTAACCCTAAGCCTAAACTTAACCCTCACCCTAACCCTCACACTCAACCTCACCCTAACCCTAATCCTAAACTTAATCCTATCCCTAAACCTCAAACTAACCCTCCCCATCACCCTAACCCTAACACTAATGCTATCCCTAAACCTCACCCTAACCCTCCCTCTAACACTAACTCTAACCCTAAACCTCACTCTCACCCTAACCCTAAACATCACCCTAAACCTCACTCTAACCCTAAACCTCACCCTCCACCTCACCGTAACTCGAACCCTAATCCTAACAATATCATTAACCCTAACAGTAACACTAACCCTAACCGTAACAGTAACCCTAAGGGTAACCATAAACCTCACCCTCAGCCTCAACCTCAGCCTAACCCTAAGCCTAACCCTAACCCTAACCCTCACCATAAACCTAACCCTAACCCTAACCCTATACCTAACCTTAACACTAAACCTAACCCTGACACTAAACCTAACCCTAATCCTCAGCTTCACCCTCACCCTAATGCAAACCCTAATCCGAACCCTCACCCTAACCCTAAGCCTAACCCTAACCCTAATCCTAACCTTCAAACAAACTCTACCCTAAACCTAATCCTAAACCTAACCTTATCCCTAAACCTAACCCTCAATGTAACCCTCAACTAGCGCTCACCCTAACCCTAATCCTAACCCTAAACCTCATCTTAACTCTCACCCTAACCCTAACCCTAACCCTCACACACATGCTCGGCCTAAGCCTAAACCTAAGCCTAACCCTAACCCTAAACCTCACCAGAACCCTAAACCTACCACTAACCCGAACTCTAACCCTAAACCTCACTCTCACGCTAACCCTAAATCTAACCCTAACCCTAAACCTCATCCTAACCCTCACCCTCAACCTAACCTGAACCGTAACCCTAACCCTAACTCTAACAGTACCCCTAACCCTAACAGTAACCCTCACCCTAACAATAACCCACACCCTAACACTAATCCTAACCCTCACACTAACTCTCAAACTAACCCTAACCATTAACCTAACCCTAAAACTCACCCTAACCCTAACTAACCCTCACCCTCACCCAAGCCCTCACCTTAAACCCTAAGCCTCATCCTCACCCTAAACCTCACCCTAATCCTAACACTAATCCTCAATCTAACCCTCACCCTACCCCTAACCCTCACCCTAACCCTAACTCTAGCCATAAACATCACCCTCACCCTAACCCTAACTATAACCCTAACCCTAACACTAAAGTTCACCCTAACCCTAACACTAATCCTCACATTAACCCTAACACTCACCCTCACTCTCACCCTCAGCATTACCCTAAGCCTAAGCCTAACACTAACCCTAACCCTCACACAAATCCTAAACCTAACACTAAACTTAACCCTAACCCTCAACTTCAACCTCACCCTCAGCCTAACCCTAAACCGAACGCTAAATCTAAGCCTAATACACACACTCACACTCACCCTAATCCTAATCCTAACGCTAACCTTAACCCTAACTCTAACCATCCCCCTAACTCTCACCCTAACCCTAACGCTATCACTAACCCTAACCCTAACCCTCAACCTAACCCTCATCCTAACTCTACTCTAACCCTAAATCTCACCTTCAGCCTAACCCTAACTCTAACCCTAACCCAAACCTTAAACCTCACCCTAACCCTAATCCTAAACCGCATCCTTAACCTCACCCTCACCCTACCCTTAACCCTAAACCTAACCCTAACAATAACCCTAACCCTATTCCTAACCCTCACCCTAACCATAAACCTCACCCAAAACCAAACCCTCAACCTAAAACTTACCCTCACCCTAACACAAACTCTAACCCAAAAACAAACCTTCACCCTAACCCTCCCCCTAACCCTCTATCTAACCCTCAACCTGACCCTCACCCTAACCCTAACCCTAACCCTAAACCCCACCCTAACCCTAACCCTAGCACTCAACCTCATGTTCGGCCTAAGCCTAAGCATAAGCATAAGCCTAACCCTAACCCTAACCCTCACCCTAACCCTAATACTAACACTAACCCTAACTCTAACCCTAAACCTCACACTCACCATAACCCTAACTATAACCCTAACCCGAAACCTAAACCTAAGCCTAAACCTAACCTTCACCCTCACCCTCACCATAACCCTAACCCTAACCCTAACCCTAACAATAACCCTCATCCTAACCATAACCTTCACCCTAAACCTAACCCTCACCCTAACACCCACCCTCACACTAACCCTAACCATAACCCTAACCCAAAACGTCACCCTAACCCTAACCCTCACCCTCAACCTAGCCCTCAAACTAACCCTAAACCTAACCATCATTCTAAACCTAATCCTCAAACCCACCCACACCCTAAGCCTAACTCTAAGCCTAAGCCAAACCCTAACCCTAACCCTCACATTCACCCTCACTGCAAACCTAATCCTAAACCTAACCCTAACTCTGATATTAAACCTCAACCTAAACCTCACCCTAATTCTAACTCTAACCCTAACCCTAACCATCCGCCAAACCCTCCCCGTAACCCTAACTCTAACCCTAAACCTCACCCTCACCCTAACCATAACCCTAATCCTAAACCTCACCCTAACCCTGATCCTAACCCTCACCCTCACCCTCACCCTCACTGTTACTCTAACCCTAATCCTAACTGTAACACTAACCCTAACCCTATCCCAAACCCTGACCCTCACCGTAACTCTAACGCTAACCCAAACCGTCACCCTAACCCTAATCCTAACCCTCACCCTCACCCTAACCCTCATCCTCACTGTAACCCTAACCGAAATCCTAACCATAAACCTCACCTTAACTCTAACCCTAACCCTCACCCTAACTCTAAACCTCACCCTCACACTAATGCTAACCCTAAACCTTATCATAACACTCACCCTAACCCTAAAACCCTAACCTTAACCCCCACCCTCACCGTCACACTCAGCCTAAGCCTTAGCCTAAGCCTAAGATTAACCCTAACCCTCACACTCACCCTCACTTTAACCCTAACCATAACACTAACCCTAACCCTAAACCTCATACTAACCCTAACCCTAATGCTAAATCTAACCCCAAACCTCACTCTCACCCTAACCCTAAGCCTCACACTCAGCCTCAACCTCCGCCTAACATTAAGCCTTACCCTAACCCCAACATTAACACTAACACTAACCCTAACCCTCACCCTACCCCTCACTCTAACCCTAACCCTAACCCTCACCATCAGCCTAGCCCATACCCAAACCCTAAGCCTAAGCCTAACCCTCACCTTAACCCTCACTCTAACCCTAACCCCAACAATCACCCTAACGATAACCCTCACACTCACACTCACCCTAACTCTAATCCTAACCCTAACCCTAACTGTAACCCTCATACTCACCCTCACCTTAACCCTAACCCTAATCCTAAACCTAACACTAACCCTCACCCCTACAATAAACCTCACCCTAACCTTAACGCTAACAATAAACCTAACCCTAAGCCTAACACGAAACCACACCCTAACCCTAACTCTAACCCTAAACCTCACCCTCACCCTAACCCTAACACTAACACTAATCCTAAACCTCACCCTAAACCTAAACTTTACCCTAACACTTACCCTCACCCTAACACTAACACTGAACCTAACACTAACGCTCACACTAATGCTAACCATCACGCTAAACCTAAACCTCACCCTAATCCTAACCCTAACCCTCAACTTCACCCTAGCCCCACCTAAACCTAACACTCATCCTCAACCTAAACCTCACACTAATGCTAACACTAATCCTCAATCTAACCCTCACCCTCACCCTAACCCTAACCCTCGCACTAACAATAACCCTCATCCTCACCCTAACCCTCATCTTTACTATTACTGTCACCCTCATCCTAACCCTCAGCTTAAACCTAACCCTCATCCTAACCCTCACCCTAACCGTAACCCTAACCATCACCCTAACCCTAACACTCACCCTGACCTTCAGCCTCAGCCTAACCCTAAGCCTAAGCCTGAATCTAACCCTAAACCTCACACTCACCCTAGCCCTCTCCCTAACACTAATCCTAACCCTAACACTCATCCTAACCCTCAACCTAACCATAATCAGAACCATCACTCTAAACGTAATCCTCATCCCCACCCTAACCATCAGCTTAACCCTAAGCCTAAGCCTACCCCTTAAACTAACCCTCACACTCACCCTCAGCCTAACCCTAATCCTAACCCTAACCCTAACCCTAACCCTAAACCTAAACCTAAACCCCAACCTAATCCTCACCCTAACCCTAACCCTCACCCTCACTTTAGTCCTCACCCTAACCCTCAGCTCAAAACTAACCCACACCTTCACCGTAACCCGAACCCTAACACTCAACCTAACCCTACCCCTAACCCTAACCCTCACCCTAACCCTCACCCTCCACCTAACACTAAGCGTAACCCTAAAACCAACCCTAACCCTAACACTAAACCTAATCCTAACACTAACACTAAACATAAACCTCACCCTGAGCATCACCCTCACTGCAAACTTAAAACTAAACATAACACTAACAATAACCCTAACCATAACCCTAACCCTAACCCTAACCCTCACCCAAACCCTAACCCTATCCCTAAACCCAAACCTAACCCTAATCCTAAACCTAACCCTAAGCCTAACCATAAACCTCATCCTAACACTCACCCTAAACCTAACGCTAACCCTCACCCTAACCCTAAACCAAACCCTCACTATCATGCTCGGCCTAAGCCTAAGCCTAAGCCTAAGCCTAACCTGAACTCTAACCCTCACCCTAAACCTCACCCTAAACCTAACCCTAAACCTCACCATCACCCTAACCCTAACTCTAACCTTAACCCTAAACCTCACCATCACCCTAACCCTAACTCTAACCCTAACACTAAACCTAAACCTCACCCTAACCATAACCCAAACTTCACCATCAACCTCACCTTAACCGTAACCTTAACCCTAACCCTACCAATAACCCTAAAACTAAACCTAACCCTCACGCTAAACATAACCCTCAACATAAACCTAAACCTCAATCTAAACCTCACCCTCACCCTAACCGTAACCCTCAACCTCACCCTAACCCTCAGCCTAACCCTAACCCTCATCCTCACCTTAACCCTCACCCTAATCCTAACCCTCATCTTTACCCTTACTGTCACACTCACCCTAACCCACCCCCTAACCCTAACTCTCATCCTAACCCTCACCCTAAGCGTAACCCTAAACATCACCCTAACCCTAACACTTACTCTCAACCTCAGTCTCAGCCTAACCCTAATCCTAAGCCTACCCCTAACCCTAACACTTACCCATACCTTAGCCCTCACCATAAACCTAATCCTAACCCTAACCCTCACCCTAACCCTCAACGTAACCATAACCTTAACCATCACTCTAAACCTAATCTTCATCCCCACACTCACCATCAGCCTAACCTAAGCCTAACCATACCCCTAAACCTAAAACTAACCCTCACTGTAACCCTAACAGTAACCCTACCCCTAATCCTCACCCTCACCCTCACCCTAAACCTAATCCTAACCCTAACACTAGCTTCATCCTAACCCTCACCCTAACACTAATCCTCACCCTCACCATAACACTAACCCTCACCCCCACCCTCACCCTCAGCCTAACCCTAAGATTAAGCCTAAGCCTATCCCTAACCCTCACACTCACACTCCACCTAACCCTAATCCTAACCCGAACACTATCCCTAAACCTCAACCTAACACTCACCCTCACCCTAAGACTAACACTAACTCTAAACCTAACCCTCACACTAACTGTCCCACTAACACTCACTCTAACCCTAAACCTCACCCTCAACCTAACCCTAACCCTAAACCTCACCCTCACCCTCAACATAACTATAACCCTAACCCTATCAATAACAGTAACCCTAACCCTAACCCTAAACCTAATCCTAACCATAAACCTCAACCTCAAACTCACCCTCACTGCAAAATTAACCCTAACCATAACACTAACAATAACTCTAACCCTGAAGCTAACCCTAACCTTAATCCTCACCCCCACCCTCACACTCAGCCTAACCCTATCTCTAACCCTAACCCTAAACCTCACCCTAACCCTAACACTAACCCTCACCTGCAACCTCACCCTCACCGTAACTCTAACCCATACCCTAACAATAACACTAACCCTAAACCTATCCATCAACCTAACCCTAATCCTCACCCCCACACTCACCCTCAGCCTAACCGTAACCCTAAGCCTAACCCTAACCCTAACCCTCACCCTCAAGCTCACGCTAACCTTAATCCTAACTCTAACCCTATCCCTAAACCTCAACCTAACCCTCACCCTCACCCTAATGCTAACACTAAACCTAAATCTAACTCTTTCCCTAACCCTCCCCCTATCCCTAACTCTAAACCTAAACCTCACCAGCACCCTAACCCTAACCCTAACCCTAAACCTCACGTTAACCTCACCCTAACCCTAAACCTCACCCTCACTCTCACCCTGACCGTAACTCTAATCCTAACCCAACAATAAAGCTAAACCTAACCCTAACCCTAACACTAACCATAACCCTCACCCTGAGCCTCACCCTCACCCCAAACTTAACCCTAAACATAACACTAAAAATAACCCTAAACCTAACTCTAACCCTCAATGTAACCCTAACCCTAACCCTAACCCTAACACTAACCCTAACCATAATCCTCACCCTCACCCTCACCCTAACCCAAACCCTAATCCTAACCCTCACCCTATCCCTAACCCTAAACTTAAACATAACCCTAACCCTAAACCTAACCCTAACACTAACCCTAACACTAACCCTAAACCTCATCCTAACCCTCAACCTAAACGTAACCCTAAACCTAACCCTAACCCTCACCCTCATGCTCAGCCTAAGCCTAAGCCTAACCTGAACTCTAACCCTCACCCTAACCCTCACGGTAACCCTAACCCAAACACTAACCCTAACTCTAACCCTAAACCTCACCCTCACCCTAACCCTAACTCTAACCCTAACCCTAAACCTAAACCTCACCCTAACCCTCACCCTGACCCTCACCCTCACCCTCACCTTAACCATAACCCTAACCCTGATGCTAACAATAACCCTAAACCTAAACCTAACCCTTACCCTAAACATAACCTTCAACATAACCCTAACCCTCAATCTAACCCTCAACCTCACCCTAACCCTAACCCTAACACTCACCCTAACCCTCACCCTTACCCTAAGCTTAACACTCACCCAAACCCTCACCCTAACCCTAACCTTAATCCTAGTCCTCACCCTAAAGGTAACCCTAACCATCACTCTAAACCTAACCCTCACCCTCAGCCTCAGCCTCAGCATAACCCTAATCCTAAACCTAACCCTCACCCTAAACCTCACCCTCACCTTAGCAGTCACCGTAACCCTAATCCTAACACAAACCCTCACCTTAACACTCAATGTAACCATAACCCTATCCATCATTCTAAACCTTAACCTCATCCCCACCCTCACCATAAGCCTAACCCTAAGCCTAAGCCTAAACCTAACCCTAACACTAACCCTAACTGTCACTCTAACCCTAACCCTAACCCTCACCCTAACACTAACACTAACCCTAATCCTCAACCTAACCCTCACCCTAAACCAAACCATAACCCTAACCCTAAGCCTAAGCCTAATCCTAACCCTAACCCTAACCCTCAGACTCACCCTCAACCTAACCCTAATCCTAAACCTAGCACTATCCCTAACCCTAACCCTCACACGAAACGTCACCCCAGTGCTCACCCTAACCATAATCCTAAACCTAACCCTCATCCTAACCCTCACCCTAACCCTAAGCCTAACCCTCACTCTAAACCTAACCCTCACCCTCAACCTCACCCTTAGTGTAAATCTAAGCCTAACCTTAACCTAACCCTAACCCACAGACACACCCTCAGCTTAACCCTAACCCTAACCCTAACTCTAACCCTAAACCTCACTCTAACCCTCACCCTAACCCTAACATTAACCCTAACCCTAACCCTCAAACTAAGCCCCACCCTAAGCCTAACTCTAACACTAAACCTCACCCTCACCCTCACCCTAACCCTAACTCGAACCCAAATCTTAACCCTAAACCTCACCCTAACCCTAACCCTAACCCTCAACCTCACCCACACCCTAACCCTAATGCTAACCCTAACACTCACCCTCACCGTAACCCTAACACTAACTCTCACCCTAAACGTAACCTTAACTCTAATACTATCCATAACCCTAACCCTCACCTTAAACCTCACTCTAACCCTTACCCTAACCCTAACCCTCACTCTAACTCTAACCCTAACACTAACACAAACCTCACCCTAACCCTCACCCTATCCCTAAACCTAAACCTAACCCTCACCCTAAAGCTCACCCTAACCCTTAACCTAAACCTAAACCATACCCTCCCCCTAGCACTCACCCTAATGTTAACCCTAACCCTATCCCTCACTCTAAATTTAACCCTAACCCTAACCCTCACACAAACCCTAACCCTCACACTTACCCTCAACCTCAGCTTCACCCTCACCCTAACCCTCACCCTCAACCTTACCCTAACCCTAACCATAACCCTAACCCTCACACTAAACCTAACTCTGACACTCACCCTCATCCTCACCATAAGCCTAAACCTACACCTAAGCCTAATCCTATACCTAACCCTCACCCTCACTCTCACCCTAAACGTAAACCTTACCCTAAGCCTAAACCTAGCCCTCACCCTAAACCTAACCCTAACCCTAACCCTCACCCTAACTCTAACCCTAACCCGAATGCTAACCCTAACACTCACCCTCACCATAACCCTAACCCTAACCCTCACCCTAAACCTAACCTTAACCCTAATACTATCCGTAACACTCACCCTCACCCTAATCCTCACTCTAAACCTTACCCTAACCCTAACCTTCACCCTAAACCTAACCTGAACACTAACACTAAACCTCACCCTAACCCTCACACTATCCCTAAATCTAAACGTAACCCTCACCCTAACGCTCACCCTAACCCTCACCTAAACCTATACTACAGCCGCACCCTAACCCTCACCCTAAAACTTACCCTCACCCTAACCCTAACACTAACCCTAACCCTAATCCTCACCGAAACCGTAACCCTGAACCTCACTCTAATCCTCACCGTCACCTTAACCCTCACCCTAACCCTAACCGTCACTCTCACCTTAAAACTCACCCTCTCCAGAACCCGACCCTCACCCTAACCCTACCTTAAACCTCACCCTAACCCTAAGCCTCACCCTAAACCTAACTCTAAACCTCACCCTCATACTAACCCAAAACCTCACCCTAAACCTCACCCTAAACCTCACCCTTAACCCTAAGGCTAACCTAACTCTCACTCTCACCCTAACACTCACACTAAACCTTATCCTCTCACTTACCCTAACCCTAAGCCTCAAATTCACCCTAATCCTCACCCTAACCCTAACCCTACCCCTCACCCTACCCCTCACCCTAACCCTAACCCTAACCCTCAACCTAGCCCTATCCCTAACCTTCCCCTTCGCACTACCCTCAATATCACCCTCACCCTCACCCTCATCCTCACCCTAACCCATACCCTCACCCTAAACGTTACCCTAATCCTAAGCCTCACCCTAAACCTAACCATAATCCTCACCCTAACACTAATGCTCACCTAAAAGCTCACCCTAATCCTCACCCTCACACTAACCCTAACCCTAAGCCTTTCCTAACCCAAACCCTCAACCTAACCCTCACCTTAAACCTCACCCTCACCCTAGCCCTCACGCTAAAAATAACCCTAAACCTAATACTCACCCTCAACCTCACCCCCCCCAGTTTAACCCTAAATCTAATCCTAACCCTAACCCTAACCCTCACCCTAAACCCCACTCTAACCCTAACCCTAACCCTAACCCTAATGCTAACACAATCCCTCACCCTCACCCTAACCCTAATCATAACCCTAACCCTAAACCTAACCCTAATGCTAACACTAAACCTCAAACTCACCCTAACCCTCATCCTAACCCTTACACTCACCCTCAACCTCAGCCTCACCATAATTTTAACCCTAACCCTTAACCTCACCCTAACCCTCAACCTAACCCTAACCCTAACCCTCAGCTTAACCCTCACCCTAAACCTAACCCTAACCCTAATCCTCAAGGTATCCCTAACCATAACCCTAACACTCACCCTAAACCTCTCCCTCACCGTAACCCAAATGCTAACATTAATCCTCAACCTCACACTAAACCTCGCCCTAACCCTTACACTCACCTTAACCCTATCACTCACCCACACACTAACCCTCACCCTAACACTTCCCCTCACCCTAACCCTCACTCTAACCTTAACCCTAACCTTCACCCTAACCCTCACCCTAACACTAACACTCAACTGCACCCTCACCCTAACCCTCACCCTCACCCTAAACCTCGCCCTAACCCTTACCATCACACGAACCCTAACTCTCACCCTCAGAAAAACCCTCATCCTAAACCTAAACCTAACCCTAACCCTCACCCTAATCTTAACTCTAACCCTAACCCTAACCCTCACCTTAACCCTAACCCTCGCCCTCATCCTCAACCTCACCCTGAGCCTAACCCTAACCCTAACACTAATCCAAACACAACCCCTCAACCTTACCCTAACTCTAAACCTAACCGTAACCAAAACCCTCTCCCTAAACCTAACCTAATTCCCCACCCTCATCCTTAGCCTAACCCTAATCCTAAACCTAACCCTCACCCTCACCCTAACCCTTACCCTCACGCTAATCCTAAACTTAACCCTCAGCCTAACCCTCATCCTAACACTAACATTAAACCTCACCCTAACCCACACCCTAAACCTAAACCTAAACCTAACCCTCACCCTAAAGCTCACCTAACCCTCACCTAACCATAACACTAACCCTAACTCTAACCCTCACCTTCACCCTAATCTAACCCTCACCCTAACCCACACCCTAACTCTAACGCTATCCCTAAACCTCAGCCTCACCCTAAACCTCATACTAACCCTTACCTCACAATAACCCTAAAACCAACCCGAACACTAATCCTCACCGTAACCGTAACCCTCACCCTCACCCTAACCCTCAACATCACCTTAACCCTCATCCTAACCCTAACTGTCACCCACACCCTAAAACTTACACTAATAGAACCCTCACCCTCACCCTAACCCTACCCTAAACCTCACCCTAACCGTAACCCTCACCCTCACCCTAACCCTCAACATCACCTTAACCCTCATCCTAACCCTAACTGTCACCCACACCCTAAAACTTACACTAACCGAACACTCACCCTCACCCTAACCCTACCCTAAACCTCACTCTAACCCTCAACCTCACCCTACACTCACCCTAAAACTAACATTCGCCCTAAACTTCACCCTTAACCTCAACCCCACCCTCACCCTCACCATCACCCTCAGCCTAATCCTCAAACTAACCCTAACATTAATCATTACCCTATCCCTAACCCTCACCCTCAGCCTCACCCTCACCATTAACCCTCACCATCACCCTAAACCTAACACTAACCCTAACCCTCACTCTAATCCTTAACCTCACCCTAACCCTATCCCACCATTACCCTAACCATCACCCTAATCCTAACATTCACCCTAATCCTAATCCTACCCCTTATCCTAACCCTCATCCTAACCCTAACCCTAACCCTCACCCTCACCCTAACACTAATCCTAACCGTAACCCTAACCCTCAAAAACACCCTAACCCTCACGCTAACCCTAATGCAAACCCGAACCCTAAAACTCACCCTAACCCTAACCCTAACCCTAAACCTCACACTAACCCTAACCATCACTCTAACCCTAAACTTCATCCTATCCCACCCTCACCCTAATCCTCACCCTAACCCTAATCTTAACCCTTACCTAACCGAAAAGCTCACCCTCACCCTCACCTTCACCCTAACCCTCAACCTCACATTAGACCTCACCATAAACCTTACCCTAAACCTAACAATAACCCTCACAATAACCCTCAACTTCACCCTAAACCTAACACTAAGCCTTACCCTCATCCTAGCCCTAACCCTAACTCTAACGCTCACACTAACCCTAACACTCACCCTAACCCTAAACCTAACTCTAACCCTCAAACTAACCCTAACCCTCATCCTAACCATCACTCTAACACTTATCCACAACCTAACCCTAACCCTAACCCTAACCCTCACACTAACACTCACCCTAACCGTAACATTAACACTCCCCCTCAGCCTAACCCTCACACTAACCCTAACCCTCACCTTAAACCTAAACCAAACCCTCACCCTCACCCGCAAGCTCACCCTCAGCTTAACCCTAATGCCAACACTAATCCTAACCCTAATCCTCACCTACACCCTCACCCTCACCCGAACCATAATCCTAACCCTCAACCTCACACTCAGCCTCACCCTAAAACTCACCCTCACCCTAACCCTAACCTTAAACCTATCCTTATCGCTCACCCTAACCCTAATGCTAACCCTAACCCTCACCCTCACCCTAACCCTAATGCTAACCCTAACACTCAACCTCACCCTAACCCTCACCATAACCCTAACACTAAAACTAACACCAACCCTAACCCTCACTCTCACCCTCACCCTCACCCTCACCCTAACCTAACCCTAACCCTCACCCTCATCCTAACCCTAATGCTAACCCTAACCCGCACCCTCACCCTAACCCTCTCACCAACCATAACCCTCATCCTAAACCTAACCCTAACCCTAACCCTCACATGCAACCTAACCCTCACCCTAACACAAAACCTCACCCTAACCATATCCCTAAACCTAACCCTCACTTCACCCTAATCATCACCCTAACCGTTATAGTCACCCTCACACTAACAATCACACTAACACTAACCCTCAACCTAACCCCAACCCTAACACTCACCTCACCCTCACCTCAGCCTAACAAAAACCCTAACCTTAAACCTCACACTCACCCTCACCCTAACCCTAACCCAAACCCGAACACTCACCCTAACCCTCATCATAAACCTAAAACTCACCCTCACCCTAAACCTAAACCTAACCTTCACCCTAACCCTCACACTAACCTTAACCATAACCCTAACCCTAACCCTCACCCGAACCCTCAACATAACACTAAACCTCACCCTCTCCCTAACTTTCACCCTAATCTTTACCCTCAACCTAACCCAAACCCTAACCCTAAACCTAACACTCACACCAACCATAACCCTCACCCTCAGCGGAACCCTTATACTAACCCTTAACCTAACAGTAACCTTCATGCTAACCCTAACCCTAACCGTAAACCTCACCCTCAACAGCCCCTTCACCCTCAGCCTTACCCTAACCCTAACCCTAATCCTAACCCTAACCCTCAACCACACCCTCACCCTAACCGTAACCCTAACCAAAACGCTAACACTCACCCTTACCCTCACCTAACCCTATTCCCAACCCTAACAATAACCCTAACCTTAACACTAAAACTCACCCTAAATTAATCCTAACCCTTACCCTCACCCTCACCCTCACCCTCATTCTAACACTCACCCTCATCCTGACCTTCACCATCACACTAACCCTCCCCCTCCCCCTAACCCTCACACTAACCCTAACCCACACCTTAAACCTAAACCAAACCCTCACCCTCACCCTAACCATAATCCTAACCCTCAACCTCACACTCAGCCTCACCCTAACCCTCAAACTAACCTGATACCTCACCCTAACTCTAACCCTAAACCTCACCCTCAATTTCATCCTCACCCTCAGCCTAACTCTAACCCTAATCCTAACACTAACCCTCACACTCACCCTAAACCTAACCCTAACTCTCACCCTCACCCTCAGCCTCACACGCACCCGCACCCTCACCCTCACCCTCACATTAATCCTCAACCTCACCCTAAACATCACCCAACCCTAACCCTCACACTAACCCTAAACATAACACTCACCCTAAACCTAATTCTCATCCTAAACCTCACCCTAACACTAAAGCTAACCCTAACGCTCACCCTCACACTAAACCACACCCTAACCCTAATCTTCACACTAACCCTAACCCTAACCATATCCCTACACTTCACCCTGACTCTCATCCTAAACCTAACCCTCACCACACCCTAATCCTCACCCTTACCAGAACCCTCACCCTCACACGAACACCCACCCTCACACGAACACTCACCCTCACAATAAATATCACCCTAACCATAACTCTCGCATAACCCTAACCCTAAACCTCACCCTAAACCTAAGCCTCAACACAAACCTAACCTTCACCCTGACTCTCACCCTAAGCCTAACCCTCACCCTAACCCTCACCCTAACCCTAACCCTCACCCTAAACCTAAACCTCACCCTCACACTAACCCTAACCCTCATCCTAAACCTAAACCTCACCCTCACCCTCTCCATAACCCTAAACCTCATCCTAATCCTAACCTTTTACCTAATGCTAACCCTAAACCTCACCCTCTCCCTAACCCTTACCCTCACCCTAACCCTATCCCTAACCAACACACTAAACCTAACCCTCACCCTAACCCTTACCCTAAACCTCACACTAAACCTAACACTCAACCCTAACCCTAACCCTACGCCTCAGCCTAACCCTAAACCTAAATCTAACTGTAACCCAAATCCTCACCCTATCCCTAACTTTAACCCTAACCTTCACCCTCAACCTCCCCTTCCCCCTCAGCCTTACCCTAACTGTAACCCTAATCCTAACCCTGAACCTAACCTCACCCTAACCCTAACCCTCAGCATCACCCTAACCTTCACCCTAAGATTTACCCTCAACCTAACCCAAATCCTAACCATAAACCTAACAATCACACTAACCGTAACCCTAACCATCACCCTATCCTTTATACTAACCCTAAACCTAACCCTAACCCTCAACCTAACCTAAACCCTCACACTACCCTAAACCTAAACCTAACCCTAACTCTCTCGCTAACCCTAAACCTCAACCTCAACCTAACTCTCACCCTCACCCAAACTCTCACTCTAAACCTTACCCTCACCCTAACCCGATCCCTAACGCTAACCCTAACCCTAACTCTCACCCAAACACTCACCCTCAACCTAGCCCTCACCCTCACACTAAACATCACCCTAAACCTAACCCTCACACTACCCCTAACCCTAACCCTCACCCTAACCATAACCCTCACCGTAACCCTAACCCTCACACTAACCCTATGCCTAACCCTCACCCTCACCCTCACCCTAACCCTAACCCTAACCCTCATCCTAACACTAACCCTCACCCTCACCCTCACCCTAACCCTAACCTACAAACTCACCATAATCCTCACCCTAAACCTAACCCTAAACCTTACCTAACGGAAAACCTCACCCTCACCCTTACCCAAACCCTCAACCTAGCCCTCCCCCTCATACTCCACCTCACCCTAACCCTGAAACTAACCCTAACGCTCACCCTAACCATAATCCTCACACTAAGCCTAACCCTCACCCTAACCCTAACCATACCTCTCATACTAACCCTCACCTTAACCCTAACTCTAACCCTCACAATAAACATAACCCTATCACTAACCCTCACAATAACCCTAAACCTAATACTGAACCTAACCATCACCCTCTCCCTCACCATTACCCTAACACTCACCCTAACCCTAACCCTAACCCTAGTCCTCACAATAACACTTACCCTCACCCTCACCCTCACCCTACCCTAAACCTCAACCTCACCCTAACCCTAAGCCTTACCCTCACCCTAACTCTAATCCTAACCATAACCCTAACCCTCAACCTAACCCTAAACCTATCCCTAACTCTCACCCTAACCCTAACCCTCACCCTACTTCACACTAACCCTAACCATCACCCTAACCCTTACCGTCACCCTAACCCTAACCCTAACCCTCACACTAAACCTAACCCTCACCCAAATTCTAATGTTACCCCTCAACCTAACCCTCACCCTCGACCTAACCCTAACCCTATTCCTCACCCTATCTATAACCTTAACCCAAAACTTCACACTAACCCTCACCCTCACCCTCACCCTAATGCTAACCCTAAACCTCAGCCTCACCCTAACCCTCACCGTAACACTTACCTTCACCCTAAACCTCACCCTCACCCTAACCCTAACCCTAAACCTCACCCTAATACTAACCGTCACCCTCTCCTTCACCCTAACCCTAACACTCATCCTAACCCTAAGGCTAAACCTAATGCTAACCCTAATCCTCACACTCACCCTAAACCTCACCCTAACCCTTACTTTCACTCTAACCCTAACCCTAAGCCTAACACTATACCTAACCCTCACCCTAACCCTAAGGCTACCATTCTGCCTAACACTCACCCTAAACCTAAACCTAAACCTAATCCTCACCCTATCTTTAACCTTAACCCAAACCCTCATCCTAACCCTCACCCTCACCCTAACCTTAATGCTAACCCTAACCCTCACCCTCACATTAACCCTCACCCAAACACTTACCCACACCCTAACCTTCACGCTAAGCCGAACCCTAAACCTAACCTTCACCCTAACCATAACCCTCACACTCACCCTAACCGTCACCCTAAACTTTACCCTCACCCTAACCCTAAACCTACCCCTCACACTAAGCCTAACCCTAACCCTCAGCCTAACACTTATTCTAACCCAAAACCTATCCCTAAACCTCACCCTAACCCTAACCCTAACCCTCAGCCTAACCATCATCCCAACCCTTACCCTAATCTTAACCCTCACCCTAACCCTAACCCTCACTCTCACCCTAAACCTCACCCTAACCCTTACCCTCAACATAACCCTAACCCTAACACTAATCCTCACACATAACCTCACCCTAACCATAACCCTAAAGCTCACCGTAACCGTAACCCTCACCCTCACCCTCACCCTAACCCTAACCCTGTCCCTAACGCTAACTCTAACCCTCACCCTCACCCTAACATTAACCCTAACACTAATCCTCACCTAAACCTTCACCCTCATCCTTACCCTTACCCTCACCCTAAACATAAACCTAACCCTCACCCTAACCCTAACCCTAATCCTTCCCCTTACACTAATCCTCACCCTAAACCTAACCCTCACCCTAAACATCACCCTAACCCTAACCCTCACCCTAACCCTAACCCTCACCCTCACCCTAACCCTCACCATCACCTTAACCCTCACCCTAAAAATAACCATCAAATATACCCTAAAACTCACCCTCATCCTAACCCTCACCCTCACCCTAAACCTAATCCTAACCCTAACCCTAACACTAAACCTAAACCTAATGCTAACACTAAACCTCAACCTCACCATAACCCTCACCCTAATCCTTACCCTCACCCTCAACCTCACCCTAAGCCTAACCCTAACATTAACCCACACCCTAACCCTCACCCTAACACTAACCCTAAACCTTACCCCTCAGCCTCACTGTCACCCTAACCCTAACCCTAACCCTAATCCTCACCCTATCCCTAACCCTAACCCTAACCTTCACCCTAACCCTCACCCTCACCGTACCCCTAATGCTACATTAACACTCAGCCTCACCCTAAGCCTCGCTGTAACCCTTATCCTCACCTTAACCCTATCCCTCACCATCATCCTAAACCTCACCCTTACCCTTACCCACACCCTAATGCTCAATCTAACCCTAACGCTAACCCTAAAACTAAACCTCACCCTAAACGTCACCCTAATCCTAAGCCTAAACATAACCCTCACTCTCACCTGAACCCTTACCCTTACCCGAAACCTAACCCTAACCCTCAGCCTAACCCTCATCCTAACACTTACCCTAACCCTAACCTTCACCCTAACCGTCACCCTCACCCTCACCCTCAACCTCACACTCAGCCTAACCCTAACCCTAATCCAAAACCTAAACCTAATTTTCAACCTCACCCTAACTCTAAACCTAACCCTAACCAAAACCCACACCCTTACCCTCACCCTACAATTAACCCTAACCCTAATCCTAACCCTCACCCTCACCCTAACCCTTACCCACACCCTAACCCTAAACCTAACCCTCAGCCTAACCCTCATCCTAACCCTAACCCTAACCCTCAACCTAACATTAACCCAAACCCTAAACTTAACCTTCGCCCAAATCCTAACCCTCACCCTCACCCTCAACCTCACCATCAAGCTCACCGTAACCCACAACCTCACACTCACCCTAACCGTAACCATAAGCCTATCCCTCCAACTAAACCTAACCCTCACCCTCACCCTCACCATCACCCTCACCCTAACCCTCATCCTCACCCTAACCCTATCCATAAACCTAACCCTCACCCTAAACTAACTCTGACCCTCACCCTCACTCTCACTCTAAATCTAAACCTCACCCTAACCCTAAACCTAACCTTAGCCCTCACCCTAACCCTAACCCTCACATAAACCCTAACCCTCAACCTCACCCTCAACGTAATTGTAACCCTAACACTAACCCTAACAATAACCCTGAACCTAACCCTAACACTAACCCTATCTATAACCCTCACCCTAACGCTAACCCTCACCCTAACATTTACCCTCACCCTAAGTCTAAACCTAGTCCTAACACTAACCCTCACACTAACCCTAACCTTCACCTTAACCCTAAACCTAAACCTAACCCTATCCCTAACCCTCACCCTCACCCTAGCCCTCACCCTAACCCTAACCCTCATCCTCACCCTAAACCTCACTCTAAACTTAACATTAATCCTCAATCTAATCCTCACCCTCACCTTAACCCTAACCCTAAACCTCATCCTAAAACTCTCCTTTACCCTTACTGTCACCCTAACTCTAACCCACACCCTAACTGTAACCCTAACCCTACCCCTCAACCTACCCCTCACCGGAAAACTAATGCTAACCCTAATCCTCACCATATCCCAAAACATAACCCTAACTCTAACCCTAACCCTCACACTCACCATAACCCTAATGCTAACATTAGCCCTCAACCTCACCCGAAACCTCGCCCCTAACCCTTCCCTTGACCTTAAGCCTATCCCTCACTCTCACCCAAAACTTCACCCTAACCCTTACCCTCACCCTAACCCTAACTCTAACCCTAACACTAACCCTCACCCTAACCCTAAGCCTAACACTAACCCTCACCCTCACCCTAACCCTCACTCTAACCCTCACCCTAACCCTTACCCTCATCCTAACCATAACCCTAACCCTCACCCTAACCTTAAAGCTAACCCTAACTCTAACCCTCACATTAACCCTAACCCTCACGCTCAACATCAACCTCAGTCTAACCCTAAACCTAATCCAAACGCTAACCCTCACCGTCACCTTCACCCTAACTCTAAACCTAACCCTAAATAAAACGCTCACCCTAATCCTAACCCTATCCCTAACCCTCGCCCTAACCCTAACCCTAATCCTAAACCTAACCCTCACCCTCACCCTAACACTTACCCTAACCCTAACCCTAAACCTAACCCTCAGCCTAATCATAATCCTAACACTAACACTAACCCAAACCCTCACCCTAAACTTAACCCTAAACTTAACCCTCACCCAAACCCTAACCCTCACCCTCACCCTCAACCTGACCCTCACCTCACCCTAACCCTCACCCTCACCCTCACCCTAAAAATAACCATAACCCTAACCCTCACCCTTAACCTAACTCTAACACTCACCCTCACCCTCACCCTAAGCCGAACCCTACACCTTAGCCTCATCCTAAACCAAACCCTCAACCTCACACTCACCCTAAACCTAAACCTCAACCTAACCCTAACCCTAAACCTAGCCCTCACCCTGACCTTTGCCCTCACCGTCACCCTAACCCTTACTCTCACCCTCACCATAACCCTAACACTAACACTAACCCTCACCCTAAACCTAACTCTGACACTCACGCTCACCCTCACCCTAAGCCGAACACTACACCTAAGCCTAATCCTAAACCTAACTCTCACTCTCACCCTCACCCTAAACCTAAACCTTACCATAAACCTAACCCTAACCCTAGTCCTCACCCTATCCCTTACCCTCACCGTCATACTAACCCTAACCCTAACCCTCACCCTAACCTTAACCCTAACCCTCACTCTCACCGTAACCCTATCACTAACCCTAACCCTCATCCTAAACCTATCCTTAACGCTAATGCTATCCCTAACCCTCAACCTCACCGAAAACCTCACTCTAACCCTTACCCTCACCCTAACCCTAACCCTAACAGTAACACTAAACCTCAATCTAAACCTCATACTCACCCTAAACCTAACCTTAAGTCTCACCCTCAACCTCAACCTCACCCTAACCCTAACCCTAACCCTCAACTGAAATCTCACCCTAACGCTCACCCTAGACCTCAACTTAACCCTAACCCTCACCCTCACCCTAACGCTCACCCTAAACCTTACCCTCACCCTAAACCTAACCCTAAACCTAACGATAACCCTCACCCTCACCTAACCTAAACTTGATCCTAACCCTCACCCTAACCCTCACTCTAACACTAACGCTATCCCTAAAACTCACCCTCACCCTAAACCTCATCCTAACCCTTACCCTCACTATAACCCTAACCCTAACCCTAACCCTAATCCTCACCTTAACCCTAACCCTCACCCTAACACTAACCGTCACCCACACCCTAAAACTCACCCGAACCCGAACCTGAACCCTCACCCTAACCAGAACCTAAACCTCACCCTAACCCTAACCCTCAATCTAAACCTAACTCTAACCCTCACCCTCATACTAAACCTAACCCTCACCTTAACCTTCACAATAACCCTCACCTTAACCCTAATGCTAACCCTAAACCTCACTCTCACCCTAAACCTCAATATTATCCTTATCCTCACTCTAACCCTAACCCTAACCGTAATCCTCACATTAACCCTATCCCTCAACCTAACCCGAACCCTACCCCTCACCCTACCCCTCACCCTAATCCTAACCCTAATCCTAACCCACACACTAACCCTATCCCAAACCCTCAACTTCACACTAACCCTCACCGTCACCGTCACATTAACCCTCACCCTAACCCTAACCCTCAACTACACCTTCACCCTCACCCTCACACTAAACCTCACCCTCACCCTAAATATCACCCTAATCATAAACCTCACCCTAAACCTAATCCTAGTCATCATCCTAACCCTAACCCTCACCTTAAACCTCACCCTCACCCTAATCCTAACCCTAACCCTAACCCTCACCCTAACCCTCACCCTAATCCTAACCCTATCCCTTACCCTCACCCTAATCATAAACCTAATCCTAAAACTAAACTTCACTCTCACCCTAACCCTTACCCTCACCCCAACCCTAACACTAACACTCAGCCTAACCTTCATCCTAACCATCACACTAACCCTAAACCTCACCCTAACCATAAACATAACCCTCAGCCAAACCCACTTCCTAACCCTAAACCTAACCCTCAACCCAACCCTAACCCTAACCCAAAATCTAACCCTCATCCTAACCCTAAACCTCACCCTCACCCTCACCCTCACCCTCAGCCTAACCCTACCCTAACCCTAAACCTCACACTCACCCTCACCCTTACTCTAACCCTAACCCTAAACCTAAACTTCAACCTAACCCCAACCCTATCCCTAACCCTCACCTAAACGTAACCCTCACCCTCACCGTCACCCTAAACCTCACCCTCACCCTAACCCTAACCCTAACCCTCACCATCACCTTAATCCTCACCCTAAACCTAACCATCACATACACCCTAAAACTCACCCTCATCCTAACCCTCACCCTCACCCTAACCCTAATCCTAACCCTAACCCTAAACCTAACCCTAATGCTAACACTAAACCTCAACTTCACCATCACCCTCACCCTAACCCTTACCCTCACCCTCAACCTCACCCTAACTCTAACTCTAACATTAACCCACACCCTAACACTAACACTAACCCTACCCCTCAGCCTAACCATCACCCTAAACCTAACCCTAAACCTAATCCTCACCCTATCCCTAACCCTAACCCTATCCTTCACCCTAACCCTCACCCTCACCGTAACCCTAATGCTACATTAACCCTCAGCCTCACCCTAAGCCTCGTCGTAACCCTTACCCTCTCCTTAAACCTATCCATCACCATCATCCTAAACCTCACCCTAACCCTTACCCACACCGAAACACTCAATCTAATCCCAACCCTAACCCTAAACCTAACACTAATCCTCACCTTATCCTTCACCCTAACCCTAAGCCTAACCCTAACCCTCACTCTCACCCGAACCCTTATCCTTACCCGAACCCTAACCTTAACACTCAGACTAACCCTCATCCTAAGACTAACCCGAACCCTAACCCTCACCCTAACCGTCACCCTCACCCTCAACCTCACACTCAGCCTAACCCTAAACCTAATCCAAAACCTAACCCTAAACCTCACCCTCACCCTAACTCTAAACCTAACCCAAATCAAAACCCTCACCCTCAACCTAATCTTATCCCTTACCCTCACCCTAAAACTAACCCTAATCCTAATCCTAACGCTCACCCTCACCCGAAAACTTACCTTCACCCTAACCCTAAACCTAACCCTCACCCTAACAATCATCCTAACCCTAACCCTAACCCTCATCCTAACCTTAACCCAAACCCTAAATTTAACCTTCACCAAAACCCTAACCCTCATGCTCACCCTCAACTTCACAATCACCTTCACCGAAACCCACACCCTCACCCTCACCCTAACACTAACCATAACCCTATCACTCACTCTAAACCTAACACTCACCGTAACCCTCAACATCACCCTCACCCTAACCCTCACCCTCACCCTAACCCTATCGATAAACGTAACCCTCACCCTAAACCTAATTCTGTCCCTCACACTCACCCTTACCCTAAGCCTAACCCTACACTTAATCCTAAACCTAAAGCTAACACTCACCCTCTCCCTCACCCCAACCCTAAACCTAACCCTAGCCCTCACCCTAACCCTAAAACTCACCTAAACCCTAACCCTAACCCTCACACTCATCCTCACCCTAAACCTCACCCTCACCCTAAACATCACCCTAATCCTAAACCTCAACCTAACCCTAACCCTCAGGCTCACTCTAACCCTAACCATCACCTTAAACCTCACCCTCACCCTAATCCTCACCCTAACCCTAACCCTCACCCTAACCCTCACCCTAATCCTAAACCTATCCCTAAACTACACCCTAACCCTAACCCTAATCCTAAAACTATTCCTCACCCTCACCCTAACCTTTAGCCTCAACCTAACCCTAACCCTAACCCTCAGCATAACCTTCATCCTAACCCTCACAATAACCCTAAACCTCACCCTAACCATACAACTAACCCTCAGCCAAACCCTCTTCCTATCGCTAACCCTAACCCTTAACCCAACCCTAACCCTAAACCTAACCTTAACCCTCAGCCTAACCCTGAAACTCACCCTCACACTCACCCTCACCCTCATCCTATCCCTAAACCTAACCCTAAACCTAACCCTAATCCTCACATTCACCCTCACCGTAACTCTAACCCTAACCCTAACCCTGACCCTAACCCTAACCCCCACCCTATCCCTAACCCTCACCCAACCCTAACACTCACACTAACCCTAACCCTAACCCTCACTCTCACCCTAACCATAACTCTCACTTTAACCCTAAGCCTAAACCTAACCCTCACCCTCACCCTAAACCTCACCCTAACCCTTACCCTCACCCAAATCCTAACCCCAACCCTCAGACTAACCCTCATTCTAACCCTAACCCTAAACCTAACCCTCACCCTAACCTTAACGCTAACCCTAACCCTAGCCCTCACTTTAACCCTAAACTCACCCTCACCCTCAACCTCACCCTCAGCCGAACCCTAACCCTCATCCAAACACTAACCCTAACCCTCACCCTAACTCTAAACCTAACCCTAACCAAAACCCTCATCCTTATCCTAACCCCAAACTTAACTCTCAGCCTAACCCTCATCCTAACCCGAACCCTAACCCTAACCCTCACCCTAACCCTAAACCTGACCCTCACCTAAACCTTAACACTCACTCTCACCCTCAACCTCACCCTCACACTCACCCTCACTCTTACCCTAACCATAACCCTATTCCTCACCCTGAACCTAACCCTTACCCTCACCCTCACCCTCACCATCACCCTCACCCTAACCCTCACCCTCATCCTCAACCTATCCCTAACCATACCATAACCCTAATCCTAAACCTAACTCTGAACCTCACCCTCACCATCACCCTAAGCCAAACCCAACATCTAAGCCTAATCCTAAACTTAAACCTCACCCTAAAGTTAACCATAACCCTCACCCTAAGCCTAACCCTCACCCTAAACCTAACCCTAAGCCTCACCCTCACCCTCAACCTAACCCTAAACCTCACCCTTACGCTAACCCTAACCCTAATGCTAACCTTAACCCTCACTCTCACTGTAACCCTAACTCTAACCCTCACCCTAAACCTAACCTTAACCCGAATGCTATCCCTAAAACTCACCCTCACCCTAACCCTCACTCTAAACCTTCGCCACACCCTAACCGTTACCCACACACTAAATCTTACCCACACCCTAAACCACACCCTAACCCCAACCCTAAACCTAACACTAACCCACACCCTAACCCAAGCCTAAACCTAAACCTCACCCTCACCCTAACCCTCATCCTAACTCTTACCGTCACCCAAACCTAACCCTAACTCTCAGTCTAACCCTCATCCTAACCCTAACACTAACCCTAACCGTCAAATTAACCCTAACCCTCACCCTCACCCTCAACATAATACTAAGCCTAACCATAACCAAAACGTTCACCCTAAAACTAACCCTATCCCTAACCCTCACCCTAACCCTAAACCTAATCCTAAACCTAACCCTCACACTGACCCTAAAACTTACCCTCACCCTAAGCCTAAACCTAACCCAAGCCTAACCCTCATCCTTACCCTAACCCTAACCCTAACCCTCACCCTAAGCTTAACCCTAAACCTAACACTCAACCAAACCCTAACCCTCAACCTCACCTTCAACTTCACACTCACCCTCACCCTAAGGCTCACCCTCACCCTATACCTAACTCTGGCACTCACCCTCACGCTCACCCTAAGCCTAACTCTACAGCTAAGACTAATCCTAAACCTAACTCTCACACTCACACTTACCCTAAACCTAAACCTTACCCAAACCCTAACCCTAACCCTAACCTTAGTTCTCACCCTAAAACTTACCCTCACCATCACCCTAACCCTAACACTCACCCTAACCCTAACCCTAACCCTAAACCTCACTCTAACCCTTACCCTCACCCTAACCCAAGACCTAACCCTAAACCTAACAGTAACACTAAACCTCACCCTAACCCTCACTCTAACCCTAAACCTAACCCTAACCCTAACCCGCACCCTAACACTAACTCTAAACCTAAACGTCACCCTAACCCTAAACCTCATCCTAACACTTACCTTCACACTAAAACTAAACTTAACCCGGACACTAACCCTCAAACTAACCCTAATCATTACCCTAAACTTAAAACTCACCCTAACCCTAACCCTAACCCTCAACCTCGCCCTAATCCTAACCATTACCCTAACCCTAAACCTCACCTTAAACGTAACCCCCACCCTCACCCTGAAGCTGGGCCTTAGCCTAAGCATAAGCCTAAGACCAACCCTAACCTTCACAATCAACCTCACCCTAACCCTAACCCTCACACTAACCCTCACCTTAAAGCTAACCCTAACCCTAACCCTAAACCTAACCCTCACCCTAACACTCACCCTAACCCTAACCTTCAACATTACCATAACACTCACCCTCAGCCTAACCCTCACCTTAACCCTTACTGTCCCCCTCACCCTAACCCTCACTCTAACCCTAATACTCATCCTAACCCTCACCCTAATGGTAACCCTAACCATCACCCTAACCCTAACCCTCACACTCACCTTCAGCCTAAGCCTAACCCTAAGCCTAAGCCTAAACTTAACCCTAACCCTCACCCTCATCCTAGCCCTCACCCTAACCCTAATCCTAACCCTAACCCTCATCCTAACCCCCAACATAACACTAACACTCAACCTCACCCTAACCCTAACCCAAACCCTCAACTGAACCCTCACCCTCACCATAACCCTAACCCTAACCCTCACCCTAACCCTAACACTCACCCTCATTCTAGCCCTCACCCTAACCCTAATCCTAACCCTAACCCTCATCCTAACCCTCAACCTAACCATAACCCTAACCATCACTCAAAAGCTAATCCTCATCCCCACACTCGCCATCAGCCTAACTCTAACCCTCAGCCTAACCCACACCCTAACCCTAACCGTAATCGTAACCCTTACCCTCAGCTTCACCCTCACTGTAAACTTAACCCTAACCATAAAACTAACAATAACCCTAACCCTAAACCTAATCCTAACCATCACCCTCAGCCTAACCCTAACCCTAACCCTCACCCTAACTGTAACCCTCACCTTCAACATAACCCTAAACCTAACCCTAAACCTCACCCTAACGCTAACACTAACACTCATCCTCATCCTAACCCACACCCTAACCCTAAAACCCTAACCCTCATCCTAACCCTAACCCTCTCCCTCACACTCATGCTCGGCCTAAGCCTAAGCCTAAGACTAAGACTAACTGTAAACCTCACACTCACCCTAACCCTCACCCTAAACCTAACACTCACCCTCACCCTCACCCTAGCCCATACTCTAACCCTACGCCTAAGCCTAACCCTCACCCTAACCCTCACCCTCACCCTAAGTCTAATCCTAAACCTAACCCTCACACTCACCCTCACCCTAACCTTAACTGTAACACTAACCCTAACCCTAAAACTAACACTTACCCTGATGCTAACTCTAACCCTAAAACTCATCCTCACCCTAACCATAACCCTCACCCTCACCCTCACCCTCCGCCTAACACTTAGACTATCCCTAACCCCAAACCTAACCCTAACCCTAACCCTAAACCTAACCCTCACACTAACCCTCACCCTAACCCTTACCCTAAACCTCACCCTCACCCTAGCCCATACCTTAACCCTAAGCCTAATCATAACCCTCACCCTGACCCTCTCTAAACCTAACCCCAACCCTCACCCTAACCTTAACCCTCACCCTCACCCTCACCCTCAGCCTTAACCTAAGCCTAACCCTAACCTAAACATCACACTCACCCTTACCCTAATCCTAACCCTAAACTTAACACTCACCCTCACCCTAACCTTAACTCTAACACTAAGCCTAACCCTAACCCTCACCCTCAACCTCACCCTCAGCCTAACTCTAAGCCTAAATCCAAACCTAACCCTAAACCACACCCTCACCTTCACCCTAACCCTAATCCTAACCCTAACCCTAAACCTAACCCTCCTCCTAACTCTCACCATAACACTAACCCTAACACTAATACGAACACTAAACCTTAACCTCATCCTAACCCTAACCCTAATCCTCACCCTCACCATTATTCTAACCCTAACCCTAATGATAACACTAACCCTAACCCTCACCCTCAGCCTCACCCTAACCCTCACCCTCAACCTCACCCTCAGCCTAACCGTAAGCCGAACCTCAATCATAACCCTAAACCACACCCTCACACTCACCCTAATTCTATTCCTAACCCTAACCCTAACCCTAACCCTCCTCCTAACTCTCACCCTAACCCTAACACTAACACTAACACTAACACTAACCCTTATCCTCATCCAACCCCTAAACCTAAACCTCACCCTCATGGTTATTCTAACCCTAACCCTAACCATAATACTATACCTAACCCTAACCCTAACCCTCACCTTCACCGTAACCCAAACCCTCCTCCTAACCTAACCCTAACTCTAATCCTAAACGTCACCCTAACAATAAGCCTAACCCTCACCCTCAGCCTCACCCTCAACATAAGATTAACCCTAATCATAACACTAACAATAACCCTAATCATATCCCTAATCCTAAACCTCACCATCACCCTAACCCTAACCCTAACCCTCACCCTAACCCTAAACCTCACCCTCAATGTAACCCTGACCCTAACCCTAACTTCACCCTAATGCTAACCCTAAACCTCACCCTCACTCTAACCCTCACTGTAAACCTAATCCTAACCCTAAACCTCATCCTAATCCTCACCCAAATCCTAACACCCTAACCCTCACCCTAACCGTAACCCTCAAACTCACCCTTAAGCTCAGCCTAAGCCTAAGCCTAAGCCTAAGACTAACCCTAAACCTCACACTCACCTTTACCCTAAACCTAACCATAACACTAACCCTATCCCTAACCCTCACACTAACCCTAACCGTAAAACTCACCCTTATGCTCCGCCTAAGCCTAAGCCTAAGCCTAAGCCTAAGCCTAACCCTCACCCTAACCCTAAACCTCACCCTTACCCTAAACCTAACTCTAACCCTATTCCTAAACCTAAACCTCACCCTATCCCTAACGCTAACCCTCACCCTCAGAGTAACATTCAACCTAACCCTAATCTTACCAATAACCCTAACCCTAACGCTAACGCTCACCCTGTCCATAACCCTAACCCTAAACCTAACCCTAAACCTCACCCTTAGGCTCAGCCTAAACCTAAGCCTAAGCCTAAGACTAACCCTTACCCTCACACTCACCCTCACCCTAACCCTAACAGTAACACTCACCCTAACCATAACCCTCACACTAACCCTCACCCTAATGCTAACACTAACCCTAAACCTCACCCGCACCCTAACCCTAAACCTCACCCGCACCCTAACCCTAACCCTCACCCTCACCCTCACCCTCCCCCTAACACTAATCCTATCCCTAACCCCAACCCTAAACTTAACAATAACCCGAAACCTAACCCTCACCCTAACCCTCACCCTCCCCTAGCCCATATCTTAACCCTAAGCCTAATCCTAACCCTAACCCTAACCCTAACCATAAACCTCACCCTCAGCCTCACCCTCACCGCAAAATTAACACTAACCTAACACTAACAATAACCCTAATCCTAACCCTAACCCTCACTGTAACCCTAACCTTCACCTTTAGACTTACCCTCACCATAACCCTCACAATAACCCTAACCCTCAACCTAACCCTAACCCTAACCGTCACTCTCACCCTCACGCTCACCCTCAGCCTAACTTTAAACCTAATGCTACTCCTAACACTAACACTCAACTTCACCCTCACACTAAACCTAACCCTAACCCTAAGCCTAACACTCACACTCACCCTCACCCACACCCTAAGCCTCACTGTCACCCTCACACTCATCCTCACCCTAACCCTAACCCTAACACTAAACCTAACTCTAACCATAAACCTCACCCTTACCCTAACCATAACTCTAACCCTATCCCTAAACCTAACTTCACCCTAACCCTAACCCTTACACTCACCCTCACAGTAACTTACAACCTAACCTAATCCTACCAATAACCCTAACAATAACGCTAACCCTCACCCTGTCCATAACCCTCAACCTAACCCTAACCCTCACCCTCACCCTTAGGCTCAGCCTAAACCTAAGCCTAAGCCTAAGACAAACCTTACCCTCACACTCACCCTCACCCTAACTCTAACAGTAACACTCTCCCTAACCCTAACCCTCACCCTCACCCTCACCCTCCGCCTAACACTAAGCCTATCCCTAAACCCAACCCTAAACTTAAAACTAACCCGAAACCTAACCCTCACCCTAACCCTCACCCTCACCCTAGCCCATACCTTAACCCTAAGCCTAATCCTAACCCTAACCCTAACCCTAACCCTAAACCTAACCATAAACCTCACCCTCAGCCTCACCCTCACCGCAAAATTAACACTAACCTAACGCTAACAATAGCTCTAACCCTAACCCTAACCCTCACTGTAACCCTAACCTTAACCTTTAGCCTTACCCTCACCATAACCCTCACAATAACCGTAACCCTCAACCTAACCCTAACCCTAACCGTCACCCTCACCCTCACGCTCAACCTCAGTCTAAATTGAAACCTAATGCTACTCCTAAAACTAAACCTCAACTTCACCCTCACCCTAACACTAACCCAAACCCTAACCCTAACCCTCACACTCACCCTCACCCACACCCTAAGCCTCACTGTCACCATCACGCTCACCCTCACCCTAACCCCAACCCTCACCCTCACACTAAACCTATCTCTCACCCTAACCATAAACCATACAATCACCCTCACCCTCACCTCACCCAAAACCTAAACTTAATCCTAACCCTCACCCTAAACCTCACCCTAACCCTAATGCTAACTGTAACCCTCAGACTCATCCTAAACCTCACGTTAACCCTAACTCTCACCATAAATCTAACCCTAACCCTAACCCTTACCCTGACCCTAACTCTCACCCTAACCCTAACCATAACCATAACCTTCACCTGAACCCTGACCCTAAACCTTAACCTAACCCTAACCCTCATCCTAAACCTCACCCTAACCCTAACCCTATCACCAACCCTAACGTTAAACCTAACTCTCATCCTAACCATAACCGTACCCCTCAAACTAACTCTCATCCTAAACTTAACCCTAACACTAACCCTCACCCTAACCGTAACCATAACACTCAAACTAACCGTAATCCTCACCCACACTCTCAGACTCATCTTCAGCCTAAACCTAACCCTAACCCTAATCTTAAACTAATCCTCACCCTCATCCTAACTGTAACCCTAAACTTCACCCTCAACCTTACCCCCACCCTCACCCGAAACCTAACCCGAACCCTAACCCAAACCCTCACATTAACCCTCATCCTAACCCTCTCCCAAACCCTCATCCTTACCCTAACCCTAACCCTTATCATAACCCTAAACCTCACCTTCACCCTAACCCTAACCCTAACTCTAAATCTCACACTCACCATAACCCTCACCCTAAACCTTACCCTCACCCTAACCCTCATCCCAACCCTCAACATATCCCTAACCCTAACCCTCAACCTAACCCTTACACTCACTCTAACACTAAGCCTAACCCTAACACTAACTCTCACACTAACCCTCACCCTAAATATCACCCTATCATTAACCCTAATCCTAACACTCACCCTAACCGTAACCCTCACCCTCACCCTCGCCTAAAACTCAGCCTAAAGCCTAACCCTAACAATAACTCTAAGAGTCACCCTCACCCTCACCCTAACCCTAAGCCTCACTTTCACCCTCAACCTCATCCTAAACCTAAAGCAAACCCTCAAACTAACCCTCACCCTCACCATAAACATCACCATAACTCTAACACTCACCCTAATCCAAACCATAACCCGAACCCTCACCCTAACGCTAACCCGAACCCTCACCCTAAACCTAACCCTCACCCTAACCCTAACCCTGACCCTCATCTATCCCTCACCCTAAACCAAACCCTAACCCTCACCCTAACCGTCAACCACACTCTCACCCTAAACCTAACCCTAATGTTCACACTCAACATAACCCTAAACCTCACACTCACCATCACCCTCAGCTTAAATCTAAGCCTAACAATAAACCTAACCCTAACCCTCACACTCACCCTCACCCTAAACCTAATCCTAACCCTAAACCTAACACTCTCACTCACCGTCATGCTCAACCTAAACCTAACCCAAACCCTCAACCGAACCTTCACCCTCACCCTAACCCTAACCCTCAACCTCAACCTAAACATCACCCTAAACCTAACACTCACTCTAACCCTTAGCTTAACCCTCACCCTAAACCTAACCCTCACACTCCCCCTCATCCTCAGGCTCACCTTAATCCTAATCCTAACCCTAACCCTCACCCTCACCCTCAACCTAACCCTACCCCTAACGCTAACCCTCACCCTAACACTAACCTCCAACCTAACCCTAACCTTAACCCGAACCCTAACCCTCACCCAAACCCTAACACTCACCCCAACCCTTACGCTCACCCTGACCCCAAACCTAATTCTCACCATAACCCTAACCCTCAAGCTCACAATCACCCTCAGCCTAACCCTAAAACTAAGCCTAACCCTAACCCTAAACCTCACACTCACCCTCACCCTAACCCTAATCATAAACCTATCCCTAACCCTAACGCTCCTCCCAACTCTCACCCTAACCCTAACCCTAACACTATCACTAACATTATCCTAAAACTCACCCTAATCCTAACCTAATCCTCACTCTCACCCTTATTCTAACTCTAACCCTAACGATAACACTAACCCTAACCCTAACCCTAAAACTCATCCTCACCCTAAACCTAACCCTAAGTCTCAAACTCACAGTAACCCTAACACAAACCCTCAACTGAACCCTCACCCTCACCCTCACCCTAACCCTCACCCTCACCCTAAACATCACCCTAACCCTAACCCTCACCCTTACCTTCACCCTAGCCCTACCCCTCATGCTAACCCTAAACCTCACCCTAACCTAACCCTCAACCTAACGCTTACCCTCACCCTAACACTAAGGCTAAACCTAACATGAACCCTCACAGTAACCCTAAACCTCAGCCTAACCCTAACCCTCACACTATCCCTAACCCTCACCCTAACGCTAACCCTCACCCTCACCCTCATCTAACCCTCACCCTAACCCTCACCCTAACCTTCACCCTAACACTCAACCACAACCTCACCCCAAACTTAACCCTAATGCTCACACTCAACATAACCCTAAACCTCACACTCACCCTCACCCTCAGCTTAAACCTAAAGCTACCAATAAACCGAACCCTAACCCTCACACTCACCCTCACCCTAACCCTAATCCTAACCCTAAACTTAACCCTTTCACTCACTCTCACCCTCAACCTAAACCTAACCCAAACACTCAACCGAAACTTCACACTTAACCTAACCCTAACCCTCACCCTCATCCTAGCCCTCACCCTAACCCTAATCCTAACCCTAATCCTAATCCCAAACTTCAACCTAACCATAACCCTAACCATCACTCAAAAGCTAATCCTCATCCCCACACTCACCCTCAGCCTAACCCTAACCCTCAGCCAAACCCACACCCTAAACCTAACCCTAATCCTAACCCTCACCCTCAGCTTCACCCTCACTGTGAACTTAACCCTAACCATAAAACTAAAAATAACCATAACCCTAAACCTAATCCTAACCCTCACCCTCACCCTATCCCTAAACTTATCCCTCACCTTAACCGTAACCCTCACCCTCAACGTAATCCTAACCCTAACACTAAACCTCACACTAACGCTAACCCTGATCCTCACCCTCAGTCTAGCCCTCAAACTAACAATAATCCTAACCCTAAACCTCATCCTAACCCTCACCCTAACCCTAAAACCCTAACCCTCTTCCTAACCCTAACCCTCTCCCTTACACTCATGCTCCGCCTAAGCCTAAGCCTAAGACTAAGACTAACTGTAAACCTCACACTCACCCTAACCCTCACCCTAAACCTAACACTAACCCTCACCCTCACCCTAGCCCATACTCTAACCCTACGCCTAAGCCTAACCCTCACCCTAACCCTCACCCTCACTCTAAGTCTAAACATAACCCTAACCCTCACACTCACCCTCACCCTAACCCTAACTCTAACACTAACCCTAACTCTAACACTAAACCTCACCCTAATGCTAACTCTAACCCTAAACCTCATCCTCACCCTAACCCTTACCCTAAACCTCACCCTCAACCTCACCCTCCGCCTAACAATAAGACTATCCCTAATCCCAACCCTAACCCTAACACTAACCCTAAACCTAACCCTCACACTAACCCTCATCCTAACCCTGACCCTAACACTCACACTCACCCTAGCCCATACCTTAACCCTAAATCTAATCCTAACCCTCAACCTAACTCTCACCCTCAGCCTAAACCTAGGCCTAACCCTAACACTAACCCTAAACCTCACACTCACCCTAACGCTAATCCTAACCCTAAACTTAACCCTCACCCTCACCCTAACCCTAACTCTAACACTAAGCCTAACACTAACCCTCAACCTCAGCCTCACCCTCAGCCTAACCCTAAGCCTAACCCCAACTGTAACCCTAAACGACACCCTCAACTTCACCCTAACCCTAATCCTAACCCTAAGCCTAACCCTAACCCTCCTCCTAACTCTTACCCTAACCCTAACCCTAACACTAACACTAACACTAACCCTTAACCTCATCCTAACCCTAACCCTAATCCTCACCCTCACTGTTATTCTAACCCTAAACATAACAATAACACTAATCCTAACCCTAACCCTTACCCTCACCCTCACCTTAAACCAAACCCTCCTCCTAACCCTAACCCTAACCCTAACCCTAAACGTCACCCTAATCCTAACCCTAACGCTCACCCTCAGCCTCACCCTCAAAATAAGCTTAACCCTAACCATAACACTAACAATAACCGTAACCATATCCCTAATTCTAACCCTCACCATCACCCTAACCCTAACCCTAACCCTCACCCTAAGCCTAAAACTCATCCTCAATGTAACCCTAACCCTAACCCTAACCCTAACTTCACCCTAATGCTAACCCTAATCCTCACCCTCACACTAGCCCTCACCCTAACCCTAATCCTAACCCTGAACCTCATCCTAACCCTCACACAAATCCTAAAACCCTAACCCTAACCATAACCCTAACTCTCACCCTATCCCTCACCCTCCACTTAACACTAAGACTATCCCTAACACCAACCTTAACCCTAACACTAACCTTAAACCTAACACTCACACTAAACCTCACCCTATCCCTGACCCTAACCCTAAGCCTCACCCTCACCCATATGCTCGGCCTAAGCCTAAGCCTAAGACTAACCCTAAACCTCACACTCAATTTCACCCTAACCCTAAACCTCACACTAAACCTAAACCTAAAACTCACCCTCATGCTAGGCCTAAGCCTCAGCCTCAGCCTAAGCCTAAGCCTAACCCTAACCTTAATCCTCACCCTAACCCTCACCCTAACCCTAACCCTAACCCTAACACTAACCCTAACTCTAACCCCAAATCTCAGCCTTACCCTAACCCTAACTCTAACCCTGTCCCTAAACCTAAATCTCACCCTATCCCTAACGCTAACACTCACCCTCACAGTAACTTTCAACCTAAACCTAATCCTACCAATAACCCTAACCCTAACGCTAACCCTCACCCTGTCCATAACTCTCACTCTAATCCTAACCCTCACCCTCTCCCTTAGGCTCAGTCTAAACCTAAGCCTAAGGCTAAGACTAACCCTTACCCTCACACTCACCCTCACCCTAACTCTAACAGTAACACTCACCCTAACTCTAACCCTTACACTAAACCTCACCCTATGCTAAAACTAACCCTAAACCTCACCCTCACCCTAAACCTAACCCTCACCCTCACCCTCACCCTCCGCCTAACACTAAGCCTATCCCTAAACCCAACCCTAAACCTAACACTAACCCTAAACCTAACCCTCACCCTCACCCTAGCCCATAACCTAAGCCTAAGCCTAATCCTAACCGTCACCCTTAGCCTCACTCTAACCCTAACCCCAACCCTCACCCTAACACTAACCCTCACTCTCACCCTCACCATAACTCTAATCCTAACCCTAACCCTAACCCTCACCATAAACCTCACACTAACCTTAACCCTAACAAAAACCCTAACCCTAAACCTAACCATAAACTTCACCCTCAGCCTCACCCTCACCGCAAACTTAACACTAACCTAACACTAAAAATAAACCTAACCCTAACCCTAACCCTCACTGTAACCCTAACCTTAACCTTAACCCTCACACTAACACTAACCCTCAACCTATACCTAACCCTAACCCTAACCCTCACTGTAACCCTAACCTTAACCTTAACCCTGACCCTCACAATAACCCTCACACTAACCCTAACCCTCAACCTATACCTAACCCTAACCCTAACCGTCACCCTCACCCTCACATTCACCCTCAGCCTAACTTTAAACCTAATGGTACTCCTAAAACTAACCCTCAACTTCACCCTCACACTAACCCTAACCCTAACCCTAACCCTCACACTCACCCTCACCCACACCCTAAGCCCTCAGGCTCACCCTCACCGTAACCCTAACCCTAACCCTCACGCTAAACCTATCTCTCACCCTAACCATAAACCTCACAATCACCCTCACCCTCACCTCAACCTAACCCTAAACCTCACCCTAAACCTCACCCTAAACCTAATGCTAACTCTAACCCTCACACTCACCCTAAACCTCACGCTAACCCTTACTCTCACCATAAACCTATCACTAACCCTAACCCTCACCCTGACCCTAACCCTCACCCTAACCCTAACCCTAACCATAACCCTAACGCTCATCTTAACCGTAACCATACCCCTCAAACTAACTCTCATCCTAAACTTAACCCTATCCCAAACCCTCACCCTAACCCTAACCCTAACTCTCAACCTAACCCTAATTCTCACCCACACCCTCAGCCTCATCCTCAGCCTAAAACTAACCCTAACCATAATCCTAACTCTAAACTTCACCCTCATCCTAAGTCTAAACCTAAACTTCACTCTCATCCTCACCCCACCCTCACCCTAACCCTAACCCGAACCCTAAACCGAACCCTCAACCTAACCCTCATCCTAACCCTCTCCCTAACCCTCATCCTAACCCAAACCCTAGCCCTTACCATAGCCCTAAACATCACCCTCAACCTAAAACTAACCCTAACCCTAACCCTCACCCTAACACTAGCCTGAACCCTAACCCGGACCCTCACCCTAACCTTCATCCTAACCCTCTCGCTAACCCTCATCCTAACTCTAACCCTAGCCCTTACCATGACCCTAAACCTCACCCTCACCCTAACCCTAACCTTAACCCTAACCCTCACACCCACCATAACCTCACCCTAAACCTTACCCTCACCCTAACCCTCATCCTAACCCTCACACTATCACTAACCCTAACCCTCAACCTAACCCTTACACTCACTCTAACAATAAACCTAACACTAACTCTCACACCAACCCTCACCCTAAATATCACCCTATCATTAAACCTAAACCTAACCCTCACCCTAACCCTAACCCTCAGGCTCACCCTCAGCCTAACCCTCAGCCTAAAGCCTAAGCCTAACCCTAACCCTCAGAGTCACCCTCACCCTAAGCCAAACGCTAAGCTTCACCCACACCCTCAACCTCACCCTAAACCTAACGCAAACCCTCAAACCAACCCTCACCCTCAACATAAACATCACCGTAACCCTAACACTCACCCTAATCCGCACCATAACCCGAACCCTCACCCTAACGCTAACCCTCACCCTCACCCTAACCCTAACCCTGACCCTAACCCTAACCCTCACCCTCATCTAACCCTCACCCTAACCCAAACCCTAACCCTCACCCTAACCCTCAACCACACCCTCAACCTAATCCTAACCCTAATTCTCACAATCAACATAACCCTAAACCTCACACTCACCCTCACCATCAGCTTAAACCAAAGCCTAACAATAAACCTAACCCTAACACTCACACTCAACCTCACCCTAAACCGAATCCTAACCCTAAAACTAACCCACTCACACACCCTCACACTCAACCTAACCCTAACTCAAACCCTCAACTGAAACTTCACCCTCACCCTAACCCTAACCCTCACGCTCAACCTAAACATCACCCTAAACCTAACCCTCACCCGAAACCTTAGCCTAACCCTCACCCTAACCCTAACCCTCACCCTCACCCTCATCCTCAGGCTCACCTTAAACCTAATCCTAACCCTAACCTTCATCCTCACCCTCAACTTAAACCTACCCCTAATGCTAACCCTCACCCTAACACTAACCTCCAACCTAACTCTAACCTAAACCTAACGCTAACCCTCACCCAAACCCTAACACTCACCCCAACTGTTACCCTCACCCTAACCCCAAACCTAATGCTCACCATAACCCTAACCCTCAAGCTCACAGTCACCCTCAGCCTAACCCTAAACCTAAGCCTAACCCTATCCCTAAACCTCACAATCACCCTCACCCTAACCCTAATCCTAAACCTAACCCTAACCCTAACCCTCCTCCTAACTCTCACCCTAAACCTAACCCTAACACAATCAATAACATTAAGCCTAAAACTCACCCTAACCCTAACCCTAATCCTCACCCTCACCGTTATTCTAACCCTAACCGTAACGATAACACTAACCCTAACCCTAACCCTCACCCTCACCCTAAACCTAAACCTAAGTCTCAACCTCACCCTAAACCTAACCCAAATATTCAACTGAACACTCACCCTCACCTTCTCCCTCACCCTAACCCTCACCTTCACCCTAACCCTAAACTTCACCATTACCCTCACCCTAGCCCTAACCCTCATACTAACCCTAAACCTCACCCTAACCTAACCCTCAACCTAACCCTTACCTTCACCCTAACACTAAGGCTAAACCTAACATGAGCACTTACAGTAACTCTAAACCTCACCCTAAACTTAACCCTCACACTATGACTAACCCTCACCCTAACCCTCACCCTAAACCTAATCATCACCCTCACCCTCACCCTCAGCCTAACCCTCAGCCTAAAGCCTAACCCTAAACCTCACAATCACCCTCACCCTAACCCTAAACCTAAGCGTCACCCTCACTCTCAATCTCATCCTAAACCTAACGCAAACCCTCAAACCAACCCACATCCTCACCATAAACATCACCGTAACCCTAACACTCAACCTAATCGGCAGCATATCCCTAACCCTCACCCTAACGCTAACCCTCACCCTCAACCTAACCCTAACCCTCACCCTAATCCTAACCCTCACCGTCATCTAACCCTCACCCTAAACCAAACCCTAAACCTCTCCCTAACCCTCAACCTAAACCTCACCCTAAAACTAACAGTAATGCTCACATTCAACATAGCCCTAACCCTCACACTCACCCTCACCCTCAGCTTAAACCTAAGCCAAACATTAACCCTAACCCTAACCCTCACACTCACCCACACCCTAAACCTAACCCTAACCCTAATCCTAACCCTCTCTCTCACCCTCAGACTCACCCTAACCCTAACCCAAACCCTCAACCTAAACATCACCCTAAACCTAACCCTTAGGTTAACCCTCACCCTAACCCTAACCCTCACCCTCACCCTCACCAACAAGCTCACACTAAACCTATTCCTAACCCTAACACTCACTCTCACCCTCAACCTAACCCTACCCCTAATGGTAACCCTCACTCTAAACCTAACCTCCAACCTAACCCTAAACCTCACCCTAAACCTAACCCTCAACCTAACCCTAACCCTCACCCTAACCCTAACCCTCATGCTCACAGTCACCCTCAGCCTAACCCTAAAACTAAGCCTAACCCTATCCCTAATCCTCACACTCACCGTCACCCTGAATCCAACCTTGTTTCACCCTCACCCTCAACCTCACCCTAACCCTAAACCAAACCCTCAACTTATCCCTCACCATCACACTCACCCTAACCCTCACCCTCACCCTAAACATCACCCAAACCCTAACCCTCACCCTTACCCTCACCTTAGCCCTAACCCTCATACTAACCCTAAACCTCACCCTAAACCTAACACTCAACCTAACCCTTACACTCACCCTAACACTAAGCCTAAACCTAACATGAACCCTCACATTATCCCTAAACCTCACCCTAACCCTAACCCTCACATTAACCCTAACCCTCACCCTAACCCTAACCCTATCCCTCATCCTAACCCTCACTCTAACCCTAACCATAACCCAAACCCTCAACCTCACAGTAACTTTAAACCTAACCCTCACCCTGTCCATAATCCTCACCCTAACCCTAACCCTCACCCTAACCCTAACCGTCACCCTCTCCCTTAGGCTCGGACTAAGCCTAAGCCTAAGACGAAGACTAACCCTTAACCTCAAACTCACCCTCACCCTAACCCTAAAAGTAACAGTCACCCTAACCCTAACCCTCACACTAACCCTCACCGTAACACTAACACTAACCATAAACCTCACCCAAACCCCAACCCTAACCCTCACCCTCACCCTCACCCTCCGCCTAACACTAAGACTATCCCTAACCCCTACCCTAACCCTAAAACTAACCCTAAACGTGACCCTCACCCTAACACTCACTCTAACCCTGAACATAACCCTCACCCTCACCTAAGCCCATACCCTAACCCTAAGCCTAAACCTAACCCTCACCCTAAACGTCACTCTAACCGTAACCCCAACCCTCACCCTAACCCTAACCCTCACACTCACCCTCACCTTAACCCTAATCCAAACCTAACCCTAACCCTAACACTAACCATTACCCTAACCCTCACCCTACACTAAATCTAACCCTAAACCTCACCCTAACCCTAAACCTCACCCTAACACTTACCTTCACACTAAAACTCACCTTAACCCGAACACTAACACTCACACTAACCCTAACCATCACCCTAAACTTAAAACTCACCCTAACCCTAACCCTAACCCTCAACCTTGCCCTAATCCTAACCATTACCCTAACCCTAACACTCACCCTAACCGTAACACCCACCCTCAACCTCAAGCTGGGCCTAAGCCTAAGCATAAGCCTAAGACTAACCCTAACCCTCACACTCACCCTCACCCTAACCCTAATCGTAACCCTAACCCTAACCCAAACCATCACACTAACCCTCACCCTAACGCTAACACTAACGCTTAACCTAACCCTCACCCTAACCCTCACCATAACCCTGAACCTTCACCATTACCATAACACTCACCCTCAGACTATTCCTCACCTTTACCCTTACTGTCACCCTTACCCTAACCCTCACCCTAACCGTAATCCTCATCCTAACACTCACCCTAACTGTACCCCTAACCATCACCCTAACCGTAAACCTCACCCTCACCTTCAGCCTCAGCCTATCTCTAAGACTAAGCCTAACCCTAACCCTAAACATCACCCTCATCCTAGCCCTCACCCTAACCCTAATCCTAACCCTAACCCTCATCCTAACCCTCAACCTAACCATAACCCTAACCATCACTCATAAGCGAATTCTCATCCCCATTATCACCCTGAGCCTAATCCTAAGCCTAACCCTAATCCACACACTCAACCTCACTGTAACCCTCATCCTTAACCTAACGCTAACCCTAAACCTAATCCTAAACCTCACCCTCACCCTAACCCTAACCCTAACCCTCACCCCAACCCTAACCCTCACCCTCAACTTAACCCTAAACCTAAACCTAAACCCTAACGCTAACCCGAATCCTCAACCTCACTCTAGCCCTCACTTAACCATAATCCTAACCCTAAACCTCATCCTAACCCTCACCCTAACCCTAAAACCCTAACCCTCATCCTAACCCTAACCCTCTCCCTCACACTCATGCTCGGCCTAAGCCTAAGCCTAAGAATAAGACTCACCGTAACCCTCACACTCACCCTAACCCTCACCCCAACCCTAACACTAACCCTCACCCTCATCTTAGCCCATACTCTATCCCTAAGCCTAACCCTCACCCTTACCCTCACTTTCACCCTCACCCTAAGTCTAATCCTAACCCTAACCCTCACACTCACCCTCAACCTAAACCTAATTGTAACACTAACCCTAACCCTAACACTAACCCTCACCCTAATGCTAACTCTAAACCTAAACCGCATCCTCACCCAAACCCTAACCCTCACCCTCACCTTCACCATCTGCCTAACACTAAGCCTATCCCTAACCCCAACCCTAACCCTAACACTAACACTAAACCTAACTCTCACACTACCCCTCATCCTAAACCTCACCCTAACCCTCAACCTCAACCTCACCCTAAACCTAACCCTAATTCTCACACTCAACATAACCATAAAGGTCACACTCACACTCACCCTCAGCTTAAACCTAAGCCTAAAAATAACCCTAACCCTAACCCACACACTCACTCTCACCCTAAACCTAATCCTAACGATAAACTTAACCCTCTCACTCACCCTCAACCTCACTCTAACCCTAAACGAAACCCTTAACCGAACCCTCACCCTCAACCTCACCCTCAACCTCACCCTCAACCTAACCCTAACACTCACCCTAACCCTCAACCCAACCCTACCCCTAAAGCTAACACACATCCTAACCCTTAACTCCAACCTAATCCTATCCCTAAATCTAACACTAACACTCACCCCAACCCTAAACTCCAACCTAACCCTAACCCTCACCCTAACCCTAACGCTAACCCTCACCCTAACCCTAACACTCACCCCAGCACTTACCTTCACCCTAACCCTAAACCTCACCCTAACCCTAACCCTCACGCTCATAGTCACCCTCAGCCTAACCCTAAACTTAAGCCTAACTCCATACCAAACCCTCACACACACCCTCACACTAAACCCAACCCTACGACTCACCCTCAACCTCAACCTCACCCTAACGCTAACCCAAACACTCAACTTAACCCTCACACTCACCCTAACCCTAACCCTCACACTCACCGTAAACATCACCCTAACCCTAACCCTCACCCTTACCCTCACCCTCATACTAACCCTAAACCTCACCCTAAACCTAACCCTCAACCTAACCGTAACCCTAACCCTAACACTAAGCCTAAAGCCTCAAAGTAACCCTTAACCTCACCCTAACCCTAACTCTTACACTAACCCTAACCCTCACCCTAACCTTAATACTAAACCTACCCTTCACCCTACCCCTCACTCTAACCCTTAACCCAACTTGAACCCTCACCCTCACCGTCACCCTAACACTCACCGAACCCTAACACTCAACCAAATCCTAAACCTCACACTTTCCCGAACCCTAACCGTCACTCTATCACTCACACTCAGACTCACCCTAAACTTCACCCTAACCCTCACCCAAACCCTAAGCCTAACCCTCACCTTCACCCTACCCTTTAACATTACGCTACCCTAACCCTCACACAAACCCTAACCCTCAACCTAACCCTAACTCTAACCGTCACCCTCACCCTCAGCCTAACTGTCAACCTAACCTTATTCCTAACATTAACCTTCACCTTCACCCTCACACTAACCCTAATCCTAAACCAACCCTAAGTCTAAGCCTCACACTCACCCTCAACCTCACCCTGACCCTAAACCTCACTGTCACACTCACGCTCACCCTCACCCTAACCCTAACCATAATTCTAACCCTAAACATCACCCTAACCCTAACCCTAACACTCACCCTCACTCTAAACTTTAACCTTACCCTCACCCTAACCCTCACACTAACCCTAACCCTCACCCTCACCCTAACCCTCACCCTAACTCTCACCCTCACCATAGCCCTCACCCTAACCCTAATCCTAACCATAACCCTCACCCTAAAACTAAACCTCAACCTAACCCTAACCCTCACCCTCATCTAACCCTCACCCTAACCCAAACATAACCCTCACCCTAACCCTCACCTTAACCCTAAGTCTCACACTAACCTAACCCTAACACTCACCCTAACCCTCACACTAACCCTAATGCTAACCCTAATCCTAACCATAACCCTCACCTTAAACCTAACCCTCAACCTAACCCTAACCCTCAGACTCATCTAACCCTCACCCTAACCCAACCCTAACCCTCAGCCTAACCCTCACCCTAACCCTAACCCTCACCATAACCTAACCTTAACACTCACCCTAACCCTCACACTAGCCCTAATGCTAACCCTAACCCTCACCCTCACACTAACCCTCAACCTAACCCTAAACCTCACCCTAACCCTCACCCTAACCCTAACTGTCACCCTCACCCTCACGCTCACCCTCAGCCTAACTTTAAACCTAACGCTACTCCTAACACTAACCCTCAACTTCACCCTCACACTAACCCTAACCCTAAACCTAAGCCTAACCCTCACACTCACCCTCACCCACAACTTAAGCCTCACTGTCACCCTCATGCTCACCCTAACAATAACCCTAACCCTAACCCTAACCCTCACGCTAAACCTATCTCTCACCCTCACCATAAACCTCACAATCACCCTCACCCTCACCTCAACCTAACCCTAAAACTAAACCTAACCCTCACCCTAAACGTCACCCTAATCCTAATGCGAACTCTAACCCTCACACTCACCCTAAACTTCACGCTAAACCTTACTCTCACCGTAAATCTAAACCTAACCCTAACCCTCACTCTGACCATAACCCTCACCTGAAAACTAATCCTAACCCTAGCCTTCACCCTCACCCTCAACCTAACCCTACCCCTAACGCTAACCCTCACCCTAAACCTAATCTCCAACCTAAACCTAACCCTAAACCAAGCTCTAATCCTCACCCTAAACCTAACCCTCATCCTAACCCTAACCCTCACGCTCACAGTCACCCTCAGCCTAACCCTAAACCTAAGCCTAACCCTATCCCTAATCCTCACACTCACCGTCACCCTAAACCTAACCCTAAGTCTCACCCTCACCCTCAACCTCACCCTAACCCTAACCCAAACCATCAAGTGAACCCTCACCCTCACACTAACACTCACCCTAACCCTAACCCTCACACTCACCATAACCCTCAAATTAAACCTTACCCTCACCCTAACCCTGACCCAACGCTCACCCTATCCCTAACCCTAACCCTCAACCTAACACTTACACTCACTCTAACACTAAGCCTAACCCTAACACTAACCCTCACCCTAAATATCACCCTATCATTAACCCTAACCCTAACCCTATCCCTCAACCTCACCCTCAGCCTAACCCTCAGCCTAAAGCCTAACCCTAACCCTAACCCTCAGAGTCACCCTCACCCTAACCCTAACCCTAAGCTTCACCCTCACCCCCAACCTCACCCTAAACCTAACGCAAACCTTCAAACCAACCCTCACCCTCACCATAAACATCACCGTAACCCTAACACTCACCCTAATCCGCACCATAAACCTAACCCTCACCGTAATGCTAACCGTCACACTCACCCTAACCCTAACCCTCACCCTAACCCTAACCCTCACCCTCATCTAACCCTCAACCTAACCCAAACCCTAACACTCACCCTAACCCTCAACCTCACCCTCACCCTAAACCTAACCCTAATGCTCACACTCAACATAACCCTAAACCTCACACTCACCCTCACCCTCAGCTTAAACCTAAGCCTAACAATAACACGAACCCTAACCCTCACACTCACCCTCACCATAAACCTAACCCTAACCCTAATCCTAACCCTCTCACTCACCCTCACACTCACCCTAACCCTAACCCAAACTCTAAACCTAAACATCACCTTAAACCTAACCCTCACCCTAAACCTTAGCCGAACCCTCACCCTAACCATAAACCTCACCCTCACCCTCACCCACAGGCTCACCCTAAACCTAATCCTAACCCTAGCCCTCCCCCTCCCCCTCAACCTATCCCTACCCCTAACGCTAACCCTCACCCTAAACCTAACCTCCAACCTAACCCTAACCCTAACCCTATCGCTAACCCTCACCCTAAACCCAACCCTCACCCTAACCCTAACCCTCACGCTCACAGTCACCTTCAGCCTAACCCTAAACCTAAGCCTAACCCTATCCCTAATCCTCACACAATCACCCTAAACCTAACCCTGAGTCTCACCCTCACCCTCAACCTCACCCTAACCCTAACACAAACCCTCAACTGAACCCTCACCCTCACCCTCACCCTCACCCTAACCCTAAACCTAACCCTCACACTCACCATAACCCTCACCCTAAACCTTACCCTCACCCTAACCCTCATCCCCACCCTCATCCTATCCCTAAACCTAACCCTCAACCTAACCCTTACACTTACTCTAACACTAAGCCAAATCCTAACACTAACTCTCACACTAACCTTCACCCTAAATATCACTCTATAATTAACCCTAACCCTAACACTAACTCTCACCCTCAACCTCAGCCTAACCAACAGCCTAAAGCCTAACCTTACCACTAACCCTCAGAGTCACCCTCACCCTAAAACTAACCCTAAGCCTCACCCTCACACCCAACCTTAACCTAAAACTAACGCAAACCCTCAAACCAACCCTCACCCTCACCATAAATATCAGGGTAACAACACTCACCCACATCTGCACCATAACCCTAACCCTCACCCTAACGCTAACCCTCACCGTCACCCTAACCCGAACCCTCACCCTAACCCTAACCCTCACCCTCATCTAACCCTCACCATAACCCAAACCCTAACCCTCAAACACACCCGCAACCTAAAACTAACCCTAATGCTCACACACAACATAACCCTAACCCTCACACTCACCTTCACCCTCAGCTTAACCTAAGCCTAACAATAAACCTAACCCTAACCCTCACATTAACCCTCACCCTAAACCTAATCCTAAACATAAACCTAACTCTCTCACTCACCCTCACCCTCAACCTAACCCTAACCCTCAACCTAAACATCACCCTAAACCTAACTCTCACCCTAACCCTTAGCCTAACCCTCACCCTAACCCTAAACCTCACCCTCACCCTCACCCTCAGGCTCACCTTAAACCTAATCCTAACCCTAACCCTCACCCTCACGCTCAACCTAACCCTACGTCTAATGCTAACCCTCACCCTAACCTAAACTCCAACCTAACCCTAACCCTAAACCTAACGCTAACCCTCACCCAAACCTTAACACTCACCCCAACACTTACCCTCACCCTAACCCCAACCCTAATGCTCACCATAATACTAACCCTCAAGCTCACAGTCACCCTCAGCCTAACCCTAAAGCTAAGACAAACCCTATCCCTAAACCTCACACTCACCCTCACCCTAAACCTAACCCTAAGTCTCAACCTCACCCTAACCCTAACCCAAACCCTCAACTGAACCCTCACCCTCACCCTAACCCTCACCCTCACCCTAAACATCACCCTAACCCTAACCCTCACCCTTACCCTCAACTTAGCCCTAACCCTCATACTAACCCTAAACCTCACCATAAACCTCACCCTCATCCTAACACTTACCCTCACCCTAACACTCAGCCTAAGCCTAACATGAACCCTCACAGTAACCCTAAATCTCACCCTAACCCTAACCCTCACACTATCCCTAATCATCACCCTAACCCTAACCCTAACCCTCACCCTAACCCTAAACATCACCCTCACCCTCACCCTCAGCCTAACACTCAGCCTAAAGCCTAACCCTAACCCTAACCCTCAGAGTCACCCTCACCTTAACCCTAAATCTAAGCCTCACCCTCACCCTCAACCTCAACCTAAACCTGACGCAAACCCTCAAACCAACCCTCACCCTCACCCTAAACATCACCCTAACATTAACCCTCACCCTACTCCGCACCAAAAACCTAACCCTCAACCTAACGCTAATCCTCATGCTCACCCTAACCCTAACCCTCACCCTAACCCTAAACCTCACCCTCATCTAACCCTCACCCTAACTCAAACCCTAACCCTCACCCTAACCCTCAACCTCACCCTCACCCTAAACCTAACCCTAATGTTCACACTCAACATAACACTAACCCTCACACTCACTCTCTCAACCTCCGCTTAAAATTTAAGCCTAACAATAACCGGAACCCTAACACTCACACTCACCCTCACCCTAACCCTAACCGTAACCCTAATACTAACCCACTCACTCAACCTCACACTCACCCTAACCCTAAACCCAACTCTCAGCCTAAACATCACTCTAAACCTAAACCTCAACCTAACCCTTAAACTAACCCTTACCATAACATTAACCTTCACCCTCACCCTCACCGACAGGCTCAACCTAAACCTATTCCTAACCCTAGCCCTCAAACTCACGCTCAACCTTACCCTACCCCTAACGCTAACCCTCACCCTAAACCTAACCTCCAACCTAACGCTAACCCTAACCCTAACACTAACCCTCACCCTAAACCTAACCCTCAAACTAACCCTAACCCTCACGCTCACAGTCACCCTCAGCCTAACCCTAAACCTAAGCCTAACCCTATCCCTAAACCTCACACTCACCATCACCCTAAATCTAACCCTAAGTCTCACCCTCACGCTCAACCTCACCCTAACCCTAGCCCAAACCCTCAACTGAACCATCACCATCACCCTCACCCTCACCCTCAACCTAACCCTAACCCTCAACTGAACATTCACCCTCACACTAAACCTTACCTCACCCTAACCCTCATCCCAACCCTCACCCTATTCCTAACCCTAACCATCAAGCTAACACTTACAATAACTCTACCACTAAGCCTAACCTTAACACTAACTCTCACACTAACCCTCAACCTAAATATCAGCCTTTCATTAACCCTAACCCTAACCCTAACCCTCACCCTCACCCTCAGCCTAACACTCAGCCTAAAGCCTAACACTAACCCTAACCCTCAAAGTCACCCTCACCCTAACCCTAAATCTAAGCCTCACCCTCACCCTCAACCTCACCCTAAACCTAACGCAAACCCTCAAACCAACGATCACCCTCACCTAAACATCACCCTAACATTAACCCTCACCCTAATCCGCACCAAAACCCTAACCCTCACCCTAACGCTAATCCTCACCCTCAACCTAACCCTCACCCTCATCTAAACCTCACCCTAACCCTAACCCTCACCCTCATCTAACCCTCACCCTAAACCAAACCCTAAACCTCACCCTAACCCTCAAACACACCCTCACCCGAAACCTAACCCTAATGTTCACACTCAACATAACACTAACCCTCACAAACACCCTCACCCTCAGCTTAAACCTAAGCCTAACCATAACCCGAACACTAAGCCTCACACTCACCCTCACCCTAAACCTAAGCCTAACACTAATCCTAACCCTCTTACTCACCCTCACACTCACCCTAACACTAACCCAAAACCTCAACCAAAACATCACCCTAAACCTAACCCTCACACTAACCCTTAGCCTAACCCTCACCATAACCTTAACCCTCACCCTCACCCTCACCAACAGGCTCAACCTAAACTTAATCCTAACCCTAGCCTTCACCCTAACCCTCAACCTAACCCTGCCCCTAACGCTAACCCTCACCCTAATCCTAACCTCCAACCTAACGATAACCCTTACCCTAATGCTAACACTCACCCTAAACCTAAACCTCACCCTAACCCTAACCCTCACGCTCACAGTCACCCTCATCCTAACCCTAAACTTAAGCCTAACCCTATCCCTAAACCTCACACTCACCCTCACCCTAAACCTAACCCTAAGTCTCAACCTCACCCTAACCCTAACCCAAACCCTCAACTGAACCCTCACTCTCACCCTCACCCTAACCATCACCCTCACCTTAAACCTATCCCTTACCCTAACCCTCACCCTTACCCTCACTTTATCCCTAACCCTCATACTAACGCTAAACCTTACCCTAAACCAGACCCTCAACCTAACCCTTACCCTCACCCTAACACTAAGCATAAACCTAACATGAACCCTCACAGTAATCCTAAAACTCACCCTAACCCTAACCCTCACACTATACCTAACCCTCAAATTAACCCTAACCCTAACCCTCACCCTAATCCTAACCATCACCCTCACCCTCACAATCAGCCTAACCCTCAGCCTAAAGCCTAACCCTAACCCTAACCCTCACAGTCACCCTCACCCTAACCCTAAATCTAAGCCTCACCCTCACGCTCAACCTCACCCTAAACCTAATGCAAATCCTCAAACCAACCCTCATCCTCACCCTAAACATCACCCTAACCCTAACCCTCACCCTAATCCGCACCAGAACCCTAACCCTCACCCTAACGCTAATCCTCACCCTCACCCTAACCCTAACCCTCATCTAACCCTCACCTAACCCAAACCCTAACCCTCACCCTAACCCTCAACCTCCCCCTCATCCTAAACCTAACCCTAATGGTCACACTCAACATAACCCTAACCCACACACTCACCCTAACCCTCAGCTTAAACCTAAGCCTATCAATAACCTGAACCCTAACCATCACACTCACCCTCACCCTAACCCTAACCCTAACACTAATTCTAACCCTCTCACTCACCCTCAAACTCAGCCTAACCCGAACCCTAACCCTCAACCTAAACATCACCGTAAACCTAACCCTCACCCTAACCCTTAGCCTAACCCTCACCCTAACACTAACCCTCACCCTCACCCTCAGACTCACCTTAAACCTAATCCTAACCCTAACCCTCACCCTCAACCTAACCCTACCCCTAACGCTAACCCTTACCCTAACCCTAACCTCCAACCTAACCCTAACCCTAAACCTAATGCTAACCCTCAACCAAACCCTAACACTCACCCCAACACTTACCCTCACCCTAACCCCAAACCTAATGCTCACCATAACCCTAACCCTCAAACTCATAGTCACCCTCAGCCTAACCCTAAACCTAAGCCTAACCCTATCCCTAATCCTCACACACAACCTCACCCTAAACCTAACCATAACCCCAACCCAAACCCTCAACTGAACCCTCACACTCACCCTCACCCTAGCCCTAACCCTAATACTAAACCTAACCCTAACCTTAAACCTGACCCTCAACCTAACCCTCACCCTCACCATAACACTAAGGCTAAACCTAACATGAACCCTCACAGTAAACCTAAACTTCACCCGAACCCTAACCCTCACACTATCCCTAACCTTCACCCTAATGCTAACCCTCACCCTCCCCCTAAACCTAACCCTCACCCTCATCTAACCCTCACCCTAACCCAAACCCTAACCCTCACCCAAACCCTCAAAGACACCCTCACCATAAACCTAACCCTAATGCTCACATTCAACATAACCCTAACCCTCACACTCAGCCCTCACCCTCAGCTTAAACCTAAGCCTAACAATTACCCTAACCCAAACCCTCACACTCACCCTCAACCTAAACCTAATCCTAACCCTAAACCTAACCTTCTCACTCACCCTCACTCTCAACCTAACCTTAACCCTCAACCTAAACATCACCCTAAACCTAACCCTCACCCTAACCCTTAGCCTAACCCTCACTCTAACCCTAACCCTCACCCTCACACTCAGGCTCACCTTTAACCTAATCCTAACCCAAACCCTCACCCTTAGGCTCAACCTAACCATACCTCTAACGCTAACCCTCACCTTAACCTAACCTCCAACCTAACCCTAACCATAAACCTAAAGCTAACACTCACCTAAACGCTAACACTCACCCCAACACTTACCTTCACCCTAACCCCAACCCTAATGATCACCATTACACTAACCCTCAAGCTCACAGTCACCCTCAGCCTAACCCTAAATCTAAGCCTAACCCTATCCCTAAACCTCACACTCACCCTCACCCTAAACCTAACTCTAATTCTCAACCTCACCTTAACCCTAACACAAACCTTCAACTGAACCCTCACCCTCACCCTCACCCAAAGCCTCACCCTCACCCTAAACATCACCTTAACCCTAACCATCACCCTTACCCTCACATTATCCCTAACCCTCATACTAACCCTAAACCTCACCCTAAACCTGACCCTCAACCTAACCATTACCCTCAACCTAACACTAAGCCTAAAGCTAACATGAACCCTCACAGTAACCCTAAACCTCACCCTAACCCTAACACTCACACTATCCCTAACCATCACCCTAAACCTAAACCTCAAACTAACCCTAACCATCACCCTTAACCTCACCCTCAGCCTAAAGCCTAAACTTAACCCTAACCCTCACAGTCACCCTCACATAACCCTAACTCTAAGACTCACCCTCAAACTCACCCTAAACCCAACTCAAAACCTCAAACCAACCCTCACCCTCACCCTAAACATCACCCTCACCCTAACCCTCACCCTAATCCGCACCAGAACCCTAACCCTCACCATAACGCTAATCGTCACTCTCACCCTAACCCTAACCCACACCCTAAACCTAACCCTCACCCCCATCTAACCCTCACAATAACCAAAACCCTAACCCTAACCCTAACCCTAAACCTCACCCTCACCCTAAAACTAACCCTAATGCTCACACTCAACATAACCCTAACCCTCACACTCACCCTCACCCTCAGCTTATACCTAAGCCTAACAATAACACAAACCCTAACACTGACTCTCACCCTCACCCTAAATCTAACCCTAACACTAATCCTAACCCTCACACTCACACTAACCCTAACCCAAACCCTCAACCTAAACATCACCCTAAACCTAACCCTCACCCTAACCCTTAGCCTAACCCTCACCCTAACCCTAACCCTCACCCTCACCCTCAGGCTCACCTTAAACCTAATCCTAACCCTAACCCTCACTCTCACGCTCAACCTAACCCTACCCCTAACACTAACCCTCACCCCAACCCTAACCTCCAACCTAACCCTAAACCTAAACCTAACGCTAACCCTCACCGAAACCCTAACACTCACCCGAACACTTACCCTCACACTAACCCCAACCCTAATGCTCACCATAACCCTAAACCTCAAGCTCATAGTCACCCTCAGCCTAACCCTAAACCTAACCCTAACCCTATCCCTAAACCTCACCCTCACCTTCACCCTAAACCTAACCCTAAGTGTCAACCTCACCCTAAACCTAACCCAAACCCTCAACAGAACACTCAACCTCACCCTCACCCTAACCCTCACCCTCACCCTAAACATCACCCTAACCCTAACCATCACCCTTAACCTCACCCAAGCCCTAACACTCATACTAACCCTAAACCTCACCCTAAACCTGACCCTCAACCTAACCCTTACCCTCACCCTAACACAGAGCCTAAACCTAACATGAACCCTCACAGTTACCCTAACCCTCACCTGAACCCTAACCCTCACACTATCCCTAACACTCACCCTAACCCTAACCCTAAACCTCAACCTAACCCTAACCATCACCCTCACTCTCACCCTGAGCCTAAACCTCAGCCTAAAGCCTAACCCTAACCCTAAACCTCACAGACAACCTCACCCTAACCCTAACTCTAAGCCTCACCCTCACCCTCAACCTCACCCTAAACCTAACGCAAACCTCAAACCAACCCTCACACTCAACCTGAACATCAACCTAACCCTAACCCTCACCCTAACGCTATTCCTCACCCTCACCCTAACCCTAACCCTCACCCTAACCCTAACCCTCACCCTCATTTAACCCTCACCCTAAATCAAACCCTAACCCTCACCCTAACTCTCAAACTCACCCTCACCCTAAACCTAAGCCTAATGCTCACACTCAACATAACCCTAACTCTCACACTCACCCTCACCCTCAGCTTAAACCTAAGCCTAACAATAACCCTAACCCTTAACCTCACACTCACCCTCACCGTAAACCTAACCCTAACCCTAATCCTAACCCTCTCACTGACCCTCACACTCACCCTAACCCTAACCCAAACCCTCAACCTAAACATCACCCTAAACCTAACCCTCACCCTAACCCTTAGCCTAACCCTCACCCTAACCCTAACCCTCACCCTCACCCTCACCCACAGGCTCACGATAAACGCAATCCTAACCCTAACCCACACCCTCACCCTCAACCTAACCATCACCCTAACCCAACCCTAACCCTCAGCCTAACCCTCACCCTAACCCTAACCCTCACCCTAACCTAACCCTAACACTCACCCTAAACCTCACACTAGCCCTAATGCTAACCCTAACCCTCACCCTTACACTAACCCTCAACCTAACCCTTAAACTCAACATAACCCTAACCCTAACACGAACCCTCAAACTCACCCTAAACCTCACCCAAACCTTAAGCATCAACCCAACACTTACCCTCACCCTAACTCTCATCCTAATGCTAACCCTAACGCTAAACCTAACTTCACCCGCATCCTCACCTTAACCGTAACCCTAACACTAACCCTAACAATAACCCTCACCCTAACCCTAACCCTCACACTAACCTTCACTCTCACCCTCACCCTAACCCTCACCCTCACCTTAACGATAACCATAACCCTAACCCTAAACCTCACACTAACCCTCACCCTAACCGTAAACCTAACCCTCACCCTCTCCCTAACCTTTAGCCTTACCCTCACCCTAACCCTCACACTAAACCTAACCCTCAGCCTAACCCTAACCCTAACTGTCACCCTCACCCTCACGCTCACCCTCAGCCTAACTTTAAACCTAACGCTTCTCTTAACACTAACCCTCAACTTCACCCTCACACTAACCCTAACCCTAACCCTAAGCCTAACCCTCATACTCACCCTCACCCACAACCTAAGCCTCAATGTCACCCTCACGTTCACCCTCACAATAATCCTAACCCTAACCCCAACCCTCACGCTAAACCTATCTTTCACCCTAATGATAAACCTCACAATCACCCTCACCCTCACCTCAACCTAACCCTAAACCTAAACCTAACCCTCACCCTAAACGTCACCCTAATCCTAATGCTAACTCTAACCCTCACATTCACCCTAAACCTCACGCTAACCCTTACTCTCACCGTAAATCTAAACCTAACCCTAACACTCACTCTGACCATAACCCTCACCCGAAACCTAATCCTAACCCTAGCCCTCACCCTCACCCTCAACCTAACCCTAACCCTAATGCTAACCCTAACTGTAAACCTAACCTCCAACCTAACCCTAACCCTACCCCTATCGCTAACCTTCACCCTAAACCTAACCCTCATCCTAACCCTAACCCTCACCCTCACAGTCACCCTCAGCCTAACCCTAAACCTAAGCCTAACCCTATCCCTAATCCTCACACTCACCGTCACCCTATACCTAACCCTAAGTCTCACTCTCACCCTCAACCTCACCCTAACCCTAACCAAAACCCTCAACTGAACCCTCACCCTCACCCTAACACTCACCCTAACCCTAACCCTCACACTCACCATAACATTCAAATTAAACCTTACCCTCACCCTAACCCTAACCCAACCCTCACCCTATCCCTAACCCTAACCCTCAACCTAACACTTACACTCACTCTAACATTAAGCCTAACCCTAACACTAACTCTCACACTAACCCTCACCCTAAATATCACCCTATCATTAACCCTAACCCTAACGCTATCCCTCAACCTCACCCTCAGCCTAACCAACAGCCTAAAGCCTAATCCTAACCCTAACCTTCAGAGACACCCTCACCCTAACCCTAAATGTAAGCCTCACCCTCACCCTCAACCTCACCCTAAACCTAATGCAAACCGTCAAACCAACCCTCACCATCACCCTGAACATCACCCTAACATTAACCCTCAACCTACTCCGCACCAAAACCCTAACCCTCACCCTAACGCTAATCCTCACCCTCACCCTAATCCTAACCCTCACCCTAACCCTATCCCTCACCCTCATCTAACCCTCACCCTAACCCAAACCCTAAACCTCACCCTAACCCTCAACCTCACCCTCACCCTAAAGCTAACCCTAATGCTCACACTCAACATAACCCTAACCCTCAAACTCACTCTCTCAACCTCAGCTGAAAACTTAAGCCTAACAATAACTGCAACCTTAACCCTCACACTCACCCTCACCCTAACCCTAACCCTAACCCTAATACTAACCCTCTCACTCACCCTCACACTCACCCTAACCCTAACCCCAACTCTATACCTAAACATCACCCTAAACTTAACCCTCACCCTATCCCTTAACCTAACCCTCACCAAAACATTAACCATCACCCTCACCCTCACCGAGAGGCTCAACCTAAACCTAATCCTAACCCTAGCCCTCAACCTCACGCTCAACCTTACCCTACCCCTAACGCTAACCCTCACCCTAAACCTAACCTCCAAACTAACGCTAACACTAACCCTAACGCTAATCCTCACCCTAAACCTAACCCTCACCCTAACCCTAACCCTCATGCTCACAGTCACCCTCAGCCTAATCGTAAACCTAAGCCTAACCCTATCACTAAACCTCACACTCACCATCACCCTAAAGCTAACCCTAAGTCTCACCCTCACCATCAACCTCACCCTAACCCTAACCCGAACCCTCAACTGAACTATCACCCTCACTCTCACCCTCACCCTAACCCTAACCCTCACACTCACCATAACCCTCACCATAAACCTTACCCTCACCCTAATCCTCATCCCAACCCTCACCGTATCCCTAACCCTAACCCTCAACCTAACACTTACACTCACTCTACCACTAAGCCTAACCCTAACACTAACTCTCACACTAACCCTCACCCTAAATATCACCCTTTCATTAGCCCTAACCCTAACCCTAACCCTCACCCTCACCCTCAGTCTAAACCTCAGCCTAAAGCCTAAACCTAACACTAACCCTCAGAGCCACCTTAAACCTAACCCTAAATCTAAGCATCACCCTCACTCTCAACCTCACCCTAAACCTAACGCAAACCTTCAAATCAACGATCACCCTCACCCTAAACATCACCCTAACATTAACCCTCACCCTAATCCGCACCAAAACCCTAACCCTCATCCTAACGCTAATCCTCACCCTCAACCTAACCATCACTTTCATCTAACCCTCACCCTAACCCTAACCCTCACCCTCATCTAACCCTCACCCTAACCCTAACCCTCACCCTCATCTAACCCTCACCCTAAATCAAACCCTAACCCTCACCCTAACCCTCAAACACTCCCTCACCCTAAACCTAACCCTAATGCTCACAGTCAACATAACATTAACCCTCACACTCACCCTCACCCTCAGCTTAAACCTAAGCCTAACAATAACGCGAACCCTAACCCTCACACTCACCCTCACCATAAACCTAACCCTAACACTAATACTAACCCTCTTACTCACCCTCACACTCACCCTAACACTAACCCAAAACCTCAACCAAAACATCACCCTAAATCTAAACCTCACCCTAACCCTTAGCCTAACCCTCATCATAACCTTAACCCTAACACTCACCCTCACCCACAGGCTCAACCTAAACTTAATCCTAACCCTAGCCGTCACTCTCACCCTCAAACTAACCCTACCCCTAACGCTAACCCTCACCCTAAACCTAACCTGCAACCTAACGATAATCCTAAACCTAATGCTAACCCTCATCCTAAACCTAACCCTCACTCTAACCCTAATCCTCACGCTCACAGTCACCCTCAGCCTAACCCTAAAGCTAAGCCTAACCCTATCCCTAAACCTCACACTCACCCTCACCCTAAACCTAACCCTAAGTCTCAACCTCACCCTAACCCTAACCCAAACCCTCAACTGAACCTTCACCCTCACCCTCACCCTAACCCTCACCCTCACTCTAAACATCTGCCTTACCCTAACCCTCACCCTTAGACTCACCTTATCCCTAACCCTCATACTAACCCTAAACCTCACCCTAAACCTGACCCTCAACCTAATCCTTACCCTCACCCTAACACTAAGCCTAAACCTAACATGAACCCTCACAGTAATCCTAAAACTCACCCTAACCCTAACCCTCACACTATACCTAACCCTCAAATTAACCCTAACCCTAACCCTCACCCTAACCCTAACCATCACCCTCACCCTCAACCTCAGCCTAACCCTCAGCCTAAAGCCTAACCCTAACCCTAAACCTCACAGTCACCCTCACCCTAAACCTAACTCTAAGCCTCACCCTCACGCTCAACCTCACACTAAACCAAATGCAAATCCTCAAACCAACCCTCACCCTCACCTTAAATATCACCCTCACCCTAACCCTCACCCTAATCCGCACGAGAACCCTAACCCTCACCCTAACGCTATTCCTCACCCTCACCCTAACCCTAACCCTCACCCTAACCCTAACCCTCACCCTCATTTAACCCTCACCTAACCCAAACCCTAACCCTCACCCTAACCCTCAACCTCACCCTCATCCTAAACCTAACCCTAATGCTCACACTCAACATAACCCTAACCCTCACTCTCACCCTCACCCTCAGCTTAAACCTAAACCTAACAATAACCCGAACGCTAACCCTCACACTCACCCTCACCCTAAACCTAACCCTAACACTAATCCTAACCCTCTCACTCACCTTCACACGCACCCTAGCCCTAACCCTATCCCTCAACCTAAACATCACCGTAAACCTAACACTCACCCTAATCCTTAGCCTAACCCTCACCCTAACCCTAACCCTCACCCTCACCCTCAGGCTCACCTTAAACCTAATCCTAACCCTAACTTTCACCCTCACCCTCAACCTAGCCCTACCCCTAACGCTAACGCTCACCATAACCCTAACCTCCAACCTAACCCTAACACGAAACCTAATGCTAACTTCACCCAAACCCTAACACTCACCCCAACACTTACCCTCACCCTAACCCCAACCCTAATGCTCACCATAACCCTAAACCTCAAACTCATAGTCACCCTCAGCCTAACCCTAAACCTAAGCCTAACCGTATCCCTAAACCTCACACTCAACCTCACCCTAAACATAACCCTAACCCCAACCCAAACCCTCAACTGAACCCTCACCCTCACCCTCACCCTAACCCTCACCCTCACCCTCACCCTAGCCCTAACCCTAATACTAACCCTAAACCTAACCCTAAACCTGACCCTCAACCTAACCCTTACCCTCACCCTAACACTAAGGCTAAACCTAACATGAACCCACACAGTAACCCTAAACCTCACCCTAACCCTAACCCTGACACTATCCCTAACCCTCACGCTAACGCTAACCCTCACCCTCACCCTAACCCTAACCCTCACCCTCATCTAACCCTCACCCTAACCCAAACCCTAACCCTCACCCTAACCCTCAAACACAACCTCATTTAAACCTAACCCTAATGCTCACATTCAACATAATCCTAACCCTCACACTCAGCCCTCACCCTCAGCTTAAACCTAAGCCTAACAATAACCCTAACAAAAACCCTCACACTCACCATCAACCTAAACCTAATCCTAACCCTAAACCTAACCTTCTCACTCAACCTCACCCTCAACCTAACCCTAACCCTCAACCTAAACATCACCCTAAACCTATCCCTCACCCTAACCCTTAGCCTAACCCTCACCCTAACCCTAACCCTCACCCTCACTCTCACCCTCAGGCTCACCTTTAACCTAATCCTAACCCTAAACCTCACCCTCACGCTCAACCTAACCCTACCTCTAACGCTAACCCTCACCCTAACCTAACCTCCAACCTAACCCTAACCCTAAACCTAAAGCTAAGCCTCACCTAAACGCTAACACTCACCCGAACACTTACCCTCACCCTAACCCCAACCCTAATGCTCACCATAATACTAACCCTCAAGCTCACAGTCACCCTCAGCCTAACCCTAAAATTAAGCCTAACCCTATCCCTAAACCTCACACTCACCCTCACCCTAAACCTAACCCTAAGGGTCAACCTCACCCTAACACTAACCCAAACCCTCAACTGAACCCTCACCCTCACCCTCATACTAACCCTCACCCTCACCCTAAACATCACCCTAAGCCTAACCATCACCCTTACCTTCACCTTAGCCCTAACCGTCATACTAACACTAAACCTAACCCTAAACCTGACACTCAACCTAACCCTTACCCTCAACCTAACACTAAGCCTAAACCTAACATGAACCCTCACAGTAACCCTACACCTCACCATAACCCTAACCCTCACACTATCCCTAACCATCACCCTAACCCTAGCACTAACCCTCAGCCTAACCCTAACCATCACTCTCACCCTCACCCTCAACCTAAAGCCTAACCCTACCCCTAACCCTCACAGTCACCCTCACCCTAACCCTAACTCTAAGCCTCACGCTCACGCTCAACCTCACCCTAAACTTAACGCAAAACCTCAAGCCAACCCTCACACTCACCCTAAACATCACCCTCAACCTAAACGTCACCCTAATCCGCACCAGAACCCTAACCCTCACCATAACGCTAACACTCACCCCCATCTAACCCTCACCCTAACCCAAACCCTAACCCTCACCCTAACCCTAAATCTCACCCTCACCCTAAAACTAACCCTAATGCTCACACTCAACATAACCCTAACCCTCACTCTCACCCTCACCCTCAGCTTAAACCTAAGCCTAACAATAACCCGAACCCTAACCCTCACACTCACCCTCACCCTAACCCTAACCCTAACACTAATCCTAATCCTCTTACTCACTCTCACACTCACCCTAACCCTAACCCAAACCCTCAACCTAAACATCACCCTAAACCTAACCCTCACCCTAACCCTTAGCCTAACCCTCACCCTAACCCTAACCCTCACCCTCTCCCTCAGTCTCACCTTAAACCTAATCCTAACCCTAACCCTCACCCTCACGCTCAACCTAACCCTACCCCTAACGCTAACCCTCACCCTAACCCTAAGCTCCAACTTAACCCTAAACCTAAACCTAACGCTAACCCTCACCGAAACCCTAACACTCACCCCAACACTTACCCTCACCCTAACCCCAACCCTAATGCTCACCATAACCCTAAACCTCAAGCTCATAGTCACCCTCAGCCTAACCCTAAACCTAACCCTAACCCTATCCCTAAACCTCACATTCACCCTCACCCTAAACCTAACCCTAAGTCTCAACCTCACCCTAAACCTAACCCAAACCCTCAACTGAACCCTCACCCTCACCCTCACCCTAACCCTCACCCTCACCCTAAACATCACCCTAACCCTAACCATCACCCTTAACCTCACCCAAGCCCTAACCCTCATACTAACCCTAAACATCACCCTAAACCTGACCCTCAACCTAACACTTGCCCTCACCCTAACACAGAGCCTAAACATAACATGAACCCTCACAGTTACCCTAACCCTCACCTGAACCCTAACCCTCACACTATCTCTAACCCTCACCCTAACCCTAACCCTAAACCTCACCCTAACCCTAACCATCACCCTCACTCTCACCCTGAGCCTAAACCTCAGCCTAAACCCTAACCCTAACCCTAACCCTCACAATCAACCTCACCCTAACCCTAACTCTAAGCCTCAACCTCACACTCAATCTCAACCTAAACCTAACGCAAACCCTCAAACCAACCCTCACACTCACCCTAAACATCACCCTAAACCTAACCCTCACCCTAATGCTATTCCTCAACCTCATCCTAACTCTAACCCTCACCCTAACCCTAAACCTCACCCTCATTTAACTATCACCCTAAATCAAACCCTAACCCTCACCCTAACCCTAAACCTCACCCTCAACCTAAACCAAACCCTAATGCTCACACTCAAGATAACCCTAACCCTCACACTCACCCTCACCCTCAGTTTAAACCTAAGCCTAACAATCACCCTAACCCTAAACCTCACACTCACCCTCACCCTAAACCTAACCCTAACCCTAATCCTAACCCTCTCACTGACCCTCATACTCACCCTAACCCTAACCCAAACCCTCAACCTAAACATCACCCTAAACCTAACCCTCACCCTAACCATTAGCCTAACCCTGACCCTAACCCTCACACTCACCCTCAGCCTCACCCACAGGCTCACCCTAAACGCAATCCTAACCCTAAACCTCACCCTCACCCTCAACCTAACCCTCACCCTAACCGTAACCCTCACCCTAACCTTAACCCTCACGCTCACAGTCACCCTCAGCCTAACCCTAAACCTAAGCATAACCCTATCCATAATCCTCACATTCACCGTCACCCTAAACCTAACCCTAAGTCTCACCCTCACCCTCAACCTCACCCTAACCATAACCCTAACCCACAACTGAACCCTCACCCTCACACTCACCCTAACCCTCACCATCACCATAAACATCACCCTAACCCTAACCCTCACCATTACCCTCACCCTAGCCCTAACCCTCATACTAACTCTAAACCTCACCATAATCCTAACCCTCAACCTAACCCTTACTCTCAACATAACACTAAGCCCAAACCTAACATGAACCCTCACAGTAACCGTAAACCTCACCCCAACCCTAACCCTCACACTAACCCTAACCCTCACCCTAACTCTAAACATACCCCTCACCCTAACCCTCACTCTGACCCTAAACCCAACCCTAACCCTCACCCTCACCATCATCCTAACACTCACCCAACCCTAACCCTCACCCAAACCCTAACCCTCATACTCTCCCTCACCCTCACCCTCACTCTAACTCTCACCCTCATCCTCACCCTAACCCTCACCCTAATCCTAACCCTATCAGTCACCCTCACCCTCACCCTCACCCTCAGCCTAACTCTAAACCTAAAACTACTCCTAAACCTATACCTCACCCAAACCCTCAACTTAACCCTAAACCTAACCCTCACCTTCACCCTAACCCTAACCCTCACTGACAAGCTAGTATTCACAATAACACTAATCCTAACCCTAACCCTCACCCTAACCCTAACGCTCACCCTAACACTCACCCTTACCCTCACCCTAACCCTCACCCTCACCCTAACCATAAACCTCACCCTAACCCTAACCCTAACCCTCACCCTAACCTTTAACTTTACCCTCACCCTAACCCTCACACTAACTCTAACCCTCAACTTAATCCTAACCCTAAACATCACCCTCACCCTCACCCTCACCCTAAGCCTCACTGTCACCCTCACGCTCACCCTCACCCTAAACCTAACCCTCACCCTAAACCTATTCCTCACCCTAACAATAAACCTCACAAACACCCTCACGCTCACCTCACCCTAACCCTAAACCTAACCCTAACCCTCAAGCTAAACCTACCCTAACCCTAATGTAACTCTAACCCTCACACTCACGCTAAACCTCACGCTAACCCTTACTCTCAGCATAAATCTAACCCTAACCCTAACCCTCGCACTGACCCTATCCCTTACCCTAACCATAACCCTAACTATAACCTTCACCCTAACCCTCACCCTAACCCTCACCCTAACCATAACCCTCATCCTAAACCTCACCCTAACCCTAACCCTATCCCTAACCCTAACGCTAACCCTAATGCTCAATCTAACTGTAACCGTACGCCTCAAACTAACTCTCATCCTAAACTTAACCCTAACCCATACCCTTACGTTAACACTAACCCTAACACTCAACCTAACCCTAATCCTCACCCACACCCTCAGCCTTATCCTCAGCCTAAACCTAACCCTAACCCTAACCCTAACCCTAATCCTCACCCTCATCCTAACTCTAACCCTAACCTTCACTCTCACCCTCACCCACACCCTCACCATAACCCTAACCCGAACCCTAAACTGAAACCTCACCCTAACCCTCATCCTAACCTTCTCCCTAATCCTCATCCTAACCCTAACCCTAACCCTTACCGTAACCCTAAACCTCATCCTAAACCTCACCCTAACCCTAAACCTATCCCTAACCCTAACGCTCACACTAACCATAACCGTACCCCCCATCTAACCCTCATCCTAAACTTAAGCCTAACCCAAAAGCTCACGCTAACCTTAACCCTAAAACTCACCCTAACTCTAATCCTCACCCACACCCTCACCATAACACTCAGCCTAACCCTCAGCCTAAGCCTAAACCTAACCCTAACACTCACACTCACTCTCACACTCACCCTAAACCTAAGCCTCACCATCACCTTCAACCTCACCCTTACTGAAAACCTAACCCTCACATTAACCCTAACACTCACCCTAATGCTAACCCTCAACCTAACCATTACACTCACCCTAACACTAAGTGTAACCCTAAAACTTAATCTCACAATAACCGTCACCCTAAACATCACCCTATCCATAACACTAACCCTAACCCTCACCCTAACCCTAACCCTCACACTCACCCTCACCCTAACCCTAAGTCTAAGCCTCACCCTCACCCTCAACCTCACGCTAAACCTAACGCAAAACCGCAAACCATCCCTCAAACTCACCCTAAACATCACCCTCACCCTAACCCTCACCCTAATCCGCACCAGAACCCTAACCCTCACCATAACGCTAATCCTCACCCTCACCCTTACCCTAACCCTCACCATAACCCTAACCCTCACCCGCATCTAACCCTAACCCTAACTCAAACCCTAAATCTCACCCTAATCCTAAACCTCACCCCCACCCTAAACATAACCATAACCCTCACTCTCACCCTCACACTCAGCTTAAACCTAAGCCTAACAATAACCCGAACCCTAAGCCTCACACTCTCCCTCAACCTAAACCTAACCCGAACACTAATCCTAACCCTCTCACTCACTCTCACACTCACCCTAACCCTAACCCAAACCCTCAACCTAAACATCACCCTAAACATAACCCTCACACTAACCCTTAGACTAACCCGCACCCTAACCCTAACCCTCACCCTCACCCTCAGGCTCACCTTAAACCTAATCCTAACCCTAACCCTCACCCTCACGCTCAACCTAACCCTACCACTAACGCTAACCCTCACCCTAACCCTAACCTCCAACCTAACCTTAACCATAAACTTAACACTAACCCTCACCCAAACCCTAACACTCACCCGAACAATAACCTCACTCTAACCCCAAACCTAATGCTCACCATAACACTAAACCTCAAGCTCATAATCACCCTCAGCCTAACCCTAAACCTAACCCTAACCCTATCCCTAAACCTCACACTCACCCTCACCCTAAACCTAACCCTGTGTCAACCTCACCCTAAACCTAACCAAACCCTCAATTGAACACTCACCCTCACCTTCACCCTAACCCTCACCCTCACCCTAAACATCACCCTAACCCTAACCATCACCCTTAACCTCACCCAAGCCCTAACACTCATACTAACCCTAAACCTCACCCTAAACCTGAACCTCAACCTAACCCTTACCCTCAAGCTAAATATAAGCCTAAACCTAACATGAACCCTCACAGTAACCCTAACCCTCACCTGAACCCTAACCCTCAAACTATCCCTAACCCTCAGCCTAACCCTAACCCTAAACCTCACCCTAACCCTAACCATCACCCTCACTCTCACCCTGAGCCTAACCCTCAGACTAAATCCTAACCCTAAACCTAACCCTCACAGTCAACCTCACCCTAACCCTAACTCTAAGCCTCACCCTCACCCTCAACCTCATCCTAAACCTAACGCAAACCCTCAAACCAACCCTCACACTCACCCTAAACATCACCCTAACCCTAACACACACCCTAACGCTATACCTCACCCTCAACCTAACCCTAACCCTCACCCTGACCCTAACCCTCACCCTCATTTAACCCTCACCCTAAATCAAACCCTAACCCTCACCCTAACCCTCAACCTCACCCTCACCCTAAACCTAACCCTAATGCTCACACTCAACATAACCCTAACCCTCACACTCACCCTCACCCTCAGCTTAAACCTAAGCCTAACAATCACCCTAACCCTAAACCTCACACTCACCCTCACCCTAAACCTAACCCTAAACCTAATCCTAACCCTCTCACTGACCTTACACTCACCCTAACCCTAACCCAAACCCTCAACCTAAACATCACCCTAAACCAAAACCTCACCCTAACCATTAGCCTAACCCTCACCCTAACTATAACCCTCACCCTCAGCCTCACCCACAGGCTCACCTTAAACGCAATCCTAAACCTAACCCTCACCCTCACCCTCAACCTAACCCTCACCCTAAACCTAACCCTCACCCTAACCCTAACCCTCACGCTCAAAGACACCCTCAGCCTAACCCTAAACCTAAGCCTAACCCTATCCCTAATCCTCACATTCACCGTCACCCTAAACCTAACCCTAAATCTCACCCTCACCCTCAACCTCACCCTAACCATAACCCAAACCCACAACTGAACGCTCACCCTCACACTCTCCCTAACCCTCACCCTCACCATAAACATCACCCTAACCCTAACACTCACCATTACCCTCACCCTAGGCCTAACCCTCATACTAACCCTAAAACTCACCATAAACCTCACCGTCAACCTAACCCTTACTCTCACCCTAACACTAAGTCTAAACCTAACATGAACCTTCACAGTAACCGTAAACCTCACCCCAACCCTAACCCTCACACTAACCCTAACCCTCACCCTAACCCTAACCATACCCCTCACCCTGACCCTCACTCTGACCCTAAACCCAACCCTAACCCTCACCCTCACCATCATCCTAACACTCACCCAACCCTAACCCTCACCCAAACCCTAACCCTCATAATCTCCCGAACCCTCACCCTCACTCTAACACTCACCCTTATCCTCACCTTAACCCTCACCCTAACCCAAACCCTATCAATCACCCTCACCCTCACCCTCAACCTCAGTCTAACTCTAAACCTAACACTACTCCTAAACCTATACCTCACCCAAACCCTCAACTTAACCCTAAACCTAACCCTCACCTTCACCCTAACCCTAACCCTCACTGACAAGCTAGTATTCACCATAACCCTAATCCTAACCCTAACCATCACCCTAACCCTAACCCTCACCCTAACACTCACCCTTAACCTCACCCTAACCCTCACCCTCACCCTAACTCTAAACCTCACCCTAACCCTAACCCTAACCCTCACCCTAACCTTTAACCTTACCCTCACCCTAACCCTCACACTAACTCTAACCCTCAACTTAACCCTAACCCTAACCATCACCCTCACCCTCAAGCTCACCCTCAGCCTTACTTTAAACCTAACCCTACAACTAACACTAACCTTCACCTTCACCCTCACACTAACCCTAACCCTAAACCTAAACCTAATCCTAACCCTCACACTCACCCTCACCCTCACCCTAAACCTCACTGTCACCCTCACGCTCACCCTCACCCTAAACCTAACCCTCACCCAAACCTATCCCTCACCCTATCAATAAACCTCACAATCACCCTCACGCTCACCTCACCCTAACCCTATACCTAACCCTAACCCTCTAGCTAAACCTACCCTAACCCTAATGTAACTCTAACCCTCACACTCACGCTAAACCTCACGCTAACCCTTACTCTCAGCATAAATTTAACCCTAACCCTAACCCTCGCACTGACCCTATCCCTTACCCTAAACCTAACCATAACCATATCCTTCACCCTAACCCTCACCCTAACCCTCACTCAAACCCTAACCCTCATCCTAAACCTCACCCTAACCCTAACCCTATCCCTAACCCTAACGCTAACCCTAATGCTCAATCTAACTGTAACCATACCCCTTAAACTCTCATCCTAAACTTAACCCTAACCCAAACCCTTACGTTAACACTAACCCTAACACTCAACCTAACCCTAATCCTCACCCACACCCTCAGCCTTATCCTCAGCCTAAACCTAACCCTAACCCTAATCCAAACCCTCATCCTAACTCTAACCCTAACCTTCACTCTCACCCTCACCTCCACCCTCACCATAACCCTAATCCGAACCCTCACCCTAACACTCATCCTAAACTTCTCCCTAATCCTCATCCTAACCCTAACCCTAACCCTTACCGTAACCCTAAACCTCATCCTAAACCTCACCCTAACCCTAAACCTATCCCTAACCCTAACGCTAACCCTAACGCTCACACTAACCATAACCGTACCCCTCAACCTAACCCTCATCCTAAACTTAAGCCTAACCCAAACCCTCACGCTAACCTTAACCCTAAAACTCACCCTAACTCTAATCCTCACCCACACCCTCACCATCACACTCAGCCTAACCCTCAGCCTAAGCCTAAACCTAACCCTAACACTCACACTCACCCTCACACTCACCCTAACCCTAAGCCTCACCATCACCCTCAACCTCACCCTTACCGAAACCCTAACCCTCACATTAACCCTAACCCTCACCCTAATGCTAATCCTCAACCTAACCCTTAAACTCACCCTAACACTAAGTGTAACCCTAACACCTACTCTTACAACAACCCTCACCCTAAACATCACCCTATCCCTAACCCTAACCCTAACTCTCACCCTAACCCTAACACTCACACTCAACCCCACCCTCAGCCTAACCGAAAGCCTAAGCCTAACCCTAACCCTAACCCTCACACTCACCCTCACCCTAACCCTAAGCCTAATCCTCACCCTCACCCTCAACCTCACCCTAACCCTCACCCTAAAGATCACCCTAACCCTAAACCTCACCCTAATCCTCACCCTATCCCTAACCCTCACACAAACCCTAACCCTCACCCGCAACCTAAACCTCAATCTAAACATTACCCTCAACCTAACACTAAGCCTAACCCTAACACTAACCTTCACTAACCCTAAACCTCACCCTAACCCTAACCCTCACCCTAACTTAACCCTAACACTCACCCTAACCCTCAACCTAACCCTTAATATCATCCTAACACTAACACTAACACTAAACCTCAACCTCACCCTAACCCTAACCCTAACACTAACTCTCAACCTCACCCTAACCCTAACCCTCACCCCAACACTTACCTTCACCAAAACCCTCACCCTAATGCTAACCCTAACGCTAAACCTCACCTCACCCGCAACCTCACCTTAACCGTAACCCTAACCCTAACCCTAACAATAACCCTAACCCTAACCCTAAACCTAATCCTTACCCTAACCCACACCATCACCCTCAACTTCACCCTAAACAGAACCCTAATCCTCTCCATAAACCTAATTCTCTCCCTAAACCTAACCCTCACACTCACCCTAACCCTCACCCTAAAACTTACCCTCACCCTAACCCTCAGCCTAAACCTAAACCTATCCCTAAACCTCACCATAACCTTCACCCTAAACCCAACCGTAACGGTGACCCTCAAACTAACCCTGAACCTCACCATAACCCTAACCCTGCCCCTCATCCTAACCATCATCCTAACCCTCACCCTAACCCTAAATCTAACCCTAAAACTTACCCGCACCCTAACACTCACCCTCACCCTCACCCTAAGCCTCACCCTCAACCCCACCCTAACCTTGACCCTATCCCTAACCCTCACCCTCACCCTAAGCCTAAGCCTCACACTAACCCTAACCCTAACTCTCACACTCACCCTCACCCTCAGCCTAATCCTAAGCCTAATATTAACCCTAACCCTAACCCTCACACTCACTCTCACCCTAAACCTAACCCAAACACTCAACCAAAACCTCACCCTCACCCTCACCCTAACCATCACACTCACCCTAAACATCACACTAAACCTTATCCTCACCCTCACCCTAACCTTAACCCTTACAATAACCCAGACCCTAACCCTAAACCTAACCCTCACCCTAACCCTAAACCTCACACTAACCCTCGCCCTCACCCTCTCCCTCATTTTAACCCTAAGCCTAACCCTAACCCTCACCCTTACACTCACCTTAACACTAATCCTAACCCTAAACTTCACGCTAACAGTAACCCTAACCCTCACCCTTACTTTATCCTTACCCTAACCCTAACCCTCATATTAAACTTTATGCTCACCCTAACACTAACCCTACCCTTCACCCTAACCCTCACCCTAATTCTAACCTTAACCCCTAACCTAACCCTCTCTCTAACCCTAATCCTAACCCTCACCCTCACCCTAACCCTCACCCTAATTCTAACCTTAACCCCTAACATAACCCTCACTCTCACCCTAACCCTCACCCTAATTCTAACCTTAACCCCTTACATAACCCTCTCTCTAACCCTAACCCTAACCCTCACCCTCACCCTAACTCTCACCTAATCCTCACCCTAACCCTAACCTCTACCTAACCGAGACCCTCACCCTCAACCTCGCCCTCATCTTTACCCTAACACTCACCCTCACACTACCCCTCACCGTAAACCTAACCCTAATCCTAAACCTCACACTCACCCTCACTCATACCCTCAGCCTAAACCTAACTCTAAAGCTAATCCTAAACATAACCCTCAGCATTACCCTAACCCTCACCCTTAACCCTAACCCTCACCCTCACCCTAAACCTAACCGTAACCCTCACACTAAACCTAACCCTCACTCTAAACCTAAACCTAAACCTCACCGTATACCTCACCCTAAACCTAACCCTAACTCTCACCCTATCCCTAATCATCACACTAATCTAGCCATCACCCTAAGCCTAACCCACACCCTAAACCTGACCCTCACCCCACCCTCAAATTAACACTAAGGCTAACTCTCACCCTAACCCTAACCCTCACCCTAAACCTAACCCTCACCCTATCCCTCAACCTAACCCTAACCCTAAGCATCACCCTCACCCTCACCTTAACCAGAACCCTAATCCTAACCCTCAACCTATTCCTAACCCTCACCCTAACCCTAATCCTCACCCTAACACTTTCCCTCACCCTAACACCAACCCTAACCCTAACACTAAGCCTCACACTAACCGTAACAATCACCCTAAGCCTAACATTAACCCTAACCCTAACCCTCACCCTGACCCTAAACCTAACCCTAACCCTAACCCACACCCTCAGCCTCACCCTCACCCTAAATCTAACCTTAACAATAACCCTAACCCTAACCCTAAACCTAACCCTCACCCTAATGCTAACCCTCACTCTAACCCTCATCCTCACCATCACCCTCACCTTAACCCTAAGCCTAACACTAATCCAAACCCTCACCCTCACATTAACACTAAAGCTAACTCTAACCCTCACCCTAACAGTAACCCTAACCCTCACCCTCACCCTAACCATCACCCGAACTTTATCCTCACTCTATCCCTACCCCTCAAATTAACCCTAATGTTTACCCTAACCTTAACAGTACACCTCACCCGAACCCTCACCCTAACTCTAATCCTAACCCTAAACCTAACCCTCATCTAAACCTAACCCTTATTTTCAACGTTACCCTAACCTTTAACATCACCCGAACCCTCACACTAACCGTAACACTCACCCACACCCTAATCCTCAAGCTCGCCCTAACCCTAACCCTCACCTAATCCTCACACTAACCTTAACCATTATCTAACAAAGACCCTCACCCTCACCCTCACCCTAAACTTCAACCTAACCCTCACCCTCACCCTAGCCCTCACCCTAAACGTAACCCTTACTCTAAACCTCACCAGCACCCTCACCCTCATGCTCAGCCTTACCTTACCCTACCCCTAATCCTAACCCTAACCCTCAACCTGATCATAACACTCACCATAACCCTTACCCTCACCCTCACAATATCCCTAACCTTAACCCTCATACTAAACCTAACCCTCACCCTAAACCTAACCCTACCCCTCACCCCAAACCTCAACCTAACCTAAACCTAACCCTCACCTTAACTCTAACCCTCACCCTCAACCTAGCCCTCACCCTAATCCTAACCCTCATCTTAAACTTCACCCTCACACCACCCTCAAACTAACCGTAACCCTAACACTCACCCTAACCCTAACCCTAACCCGCACACTAGCCCTCACCTTAAACCGAACCCTAACCCTCCCCCTCACCCAAACCCTAAACTTAACCCTAACCCTAACCCTCACCCTAACCCTCACCCTAACACTAACCTTAACCCTAACCCTCACCCTTACCTTTACCCTCACCCTAACCCTTAACTTCATCCTCACCCTAAACCTCACACTAAACCTAAACCTCACTCAAACTCTAACCCTAACCGTCACCCTCACCCTCACCCTCATGCTAACCCTAACCCTAACCCTCACCCTAACACTAAAACTCACCCTAACCCTAACCCTAACAATCACCCTCAAGCTCACCTTATCCCTAACCCTAACCCTCACCCTAACCTTCACTCTAACCCTGCTGGTAACTCTAACACTCACACTAACCCTCACGCTATCACTTACCCACACCATAAACCTAAACCTAACCCTCACCCTCACACTCACCCTAAATGTCACCCTAAACTTAACCCTAACCCAAACACGAAACCCTAACCCTATCCTGAACCCTAACCCTCACCCGAAACCTTAACCTAACCCTAAACCTAACCCTCAAGCTAACTGTCACCCTATCCCTAACCCTATCCCAAACCCTAACCCTCACCCTAACCCTCACCCTAAACCTTATACTCACACTCACCCTAACCCTAACCCAAACGCTGACGCTTACAATAACTCTAACCCTCACCCTAAACCTAACCTTACCCCTCACCCTAACCCTCATCCTCCCTAAATCTAACTCAAAACCTATCCCTAACACTAATCCTAACCCTAACCCTCACCCTCATCATAACTCACCCTAACCCTAACACTCTCAACCTCCCCCTCACCCTCAGCGTAACCCTGACCCTCACACTAACCCTAACCATCACGCTAACCCTCAACGTAATCCTTAACACTAAACCTAACAATAACCCTTACACTAACCCTAACCCTTACCTCAATAACCCTAAATCTAGTCCTAACCCTAACCCTTACCCTCACCCTAACCCTAACACTCACCCTAACCCTAACCTTCACCCTAACACTAAGCCTAACCCTAACACAAACCCTCACACTAAACCTAACCCTCAGCCTAAACCTAACCCTCAACCTAAACCTAACCGTAACCCAAATCCTCACCCTCAACTTATCCCTCACACTAACCCTTTTCCTATCATTAACCCTAACCCTCACCCTTTAAGTAACCCTAACCTTCACCAAAAACCTCACCCTTACCCTTACCTTACCCTCACCCTAACCCTCACACTAACCCAAAACCTCAACCTAACCTAATCAAAACACTCACACTAAACCTCACCTTAAACCTAATGTTAACCCTAACACTCACCCTCACCCTAACCCTCACCCTAAACCTGAACCTCACTCTAACCCTAACCCTAACCCACAACCTCACCCTAAACCTCACCCTAACCCTAACCCTCACCCTAATCCTTACCCTCACCCTAACCCTCTCCCTAAACCTAACCCTAAGCTAACCCTAAAACTCACCCTAACCCTCACCCTCACCCTAACCCTAAACTTCACCCTAACACTAAGCCTAACCCTAACACAAACCCTCACACTAACCCTAAACCTCAGCCTAAACCTAACCCTAACCCAAATCCTCACCCTCATCTTATCCCTCACACTAACCCTTTTCCTATCCCTAACCCTAACCCTAACCCTAACCCTCACCCTTTCCGTAACCCTCACCCTCACCAAAAACCTCACCCTTACCCTTACCTTACCCTCACACTAACCCTCACACTAAGCCAAAACCTCAACTTAACCTAACCAAAACACTCACATTAAACCTCACCCTAACCCTAATGCTAACCCTAACACTCACCCTCACCCTAACCCTCACCCTAAACCTGAACCTCACTCTAACCCTAACCCTAACCCACAATCTCACCCTAAACCTCACCCTAACCCTAACCCTCAACCTAATCCTTACACTCACCCTAACCCTCACCATAAACCCAACCCTAAACTAACCATAAACCTCACCCTAACCCTCACCCTCATCCTAACCCTAATCCAAACCCTAACCCTCAGCCTAAACCTCACCCTAACCATAACCTTAACCTTCACACTAACCCTAACCCTCACCCTAACCTTAACCCTACCCCTCACCCTAACCCTAACCCTCCTGCTCACCCTAAACCTAACCCTAACCCTATCTCACACCATCACCCTCACCCTCATCCTCACCCTCACCCTAAACCTAATCCTAACAATAACCCTAATCGTAAACCTAACCCTCACCTTAACCCTAACCCTCAAGCTAACCCTAATCCTCACCCTCAACCTCACCTTAACCCTAAGCCTAACCCTAACCCTCACCCTCACCCTCAACTTAACACTAAAGCTAACCCTAAACCTCACACTAACAGTAACCCTAACCCTAACTACAACCCGAACCGTCACTCTAACATTAACCTCACCCTAACCCTAACCCTCACATTAACCCTAATGCTCACCCTAACCTTAACAGTATCCCTCACCCAAACCCTCAGCCTAACTCTAACCCTAACCCTAAACCTAACCCTCACCTAACCCTAAATCTCCACCTTACCCTAACACTCAACATCACCTGAACCCCCACCCTAAACCTAACACGCACCCACACCCTATCCCTAAAGCTCACCCTCACCCTCACCCTCATCTAATCCTCACCCTAACTCTAACCATTATCTAACAAAGGCCCTCACCCTCACCCTCACCCTCACCACAGCCCTCACCCTAAACTTAACCCTACCCGTAAACTCACCCGCACTCTCACCTTCATGCTCAGCCTTAACCTAACCCTACCCCTAATCCTAACCCTAACCATCAACCCCATCATAACCCTCACCATAAACCTTACCGAGACCTTCACCCTAAGCCTAACCATAACGCTCTCACTAAACCTAACCCTCACCCTAAATCTAACCCTACCCCTCACCCCAAACATCAACCTAAACCTAACCCTAACCCTCACCCTGACGCTAACCCTAACCCTCACCCTAGCCCTCATCCTAATCCTAAACATCATCCTAAACCTCACTCTTACACCACCCACAAACTAACCCTAACCCTAACCCTCACCCTAAGCCTAACCCTCACCCTAACCCTAACCCGCACCCTATCACTCACCCTAAAGCTAACCCTAAACCTCCCCGTCACCCTAACCCTAAACCTAACCCTAACCCTCGCCCTAACCCTCACCCTAACACTAAACCTAACCATAACCCTCACCTTTACCTTAACCCTCACCCTAACCCTTAACCTCATCCTCACTCTAAACCTCACACTAAACCTAACCCTCACCCTAACTCTAACCCTAACTGTCACCCTCACCCTCACCCTCACGCTAACCCAAACCCTAACCCTCTCCCTCACCCTCACACAAACCCTACTAATAACTCTAACACTCACTCTAACCCTCACGCTATCACTTAAACACACCATAAACCTAAACATAACCCTAACCCTCACCCTCACCATAAACCTCACCCTAACCCTAACAGTAACCCAAACACGAAACCCTTAACCTAACCCTAAACTGAGCCCGAACACTCATCCGAAACCTTAACCCTAAACCTAAACCAAACCCTCAAGCTAACAGTCACCCTAAACCTAACCCTATCCCTAACCCTAACCCTCACCCTAACCCGCACCCTAAACCATATCCTCACCCTCACCCTAACCCTAAACCTAACGCTAACCCTCACAATAAATCTAACCTCATCCTAAACCTAAACTTACCCCTCACCCTAACCATCATCCTAACCCTAAACCAAACCCAAAACCTCTCCCTAACCCTAATCCTAACACTAACTCTCACTTTCACCCTCACCCTCAGCCTAACCCTAACCCTCACACTAACCCTAAACGTCAAGCTAACCCTCAACCTAATCCTCACACTAACCCTAACCTTAACCCTTACACTAACCCTAATACTAAACCTCAACAAAACCCTCAATAACCCTAAACCTAGACCTTACCTTAAAACTTACCCTCACCCTAAACCTAACCCTCACCCTCACCCTAACCCTAACCCTCACCCTAAACCTAACCCTCACCCTAAATCTTACCCTCACCCTAATACTAAGCCTAAACCTAACACCAATACTCACACTAACCCTAACCTTCAGCCTAAACCTAACCCTCAACCTAAACCTAAACCTAACCCTAATCCTCACCCTCATCTTATCCCTCACACTAACCCTTTTCCTAACCCTAACTCTAACCCTCACCCTAACGCTAACCCTCTCCCTTTCCGTAACCCTCACCCTCACCAAACACCTCACCCATACCCTTACCTTACCCTCACCCTAACCCTCACACTAACCCAAAACCTCACCCTAAACAAACCAAAACACTCACACTAAACCACACCCTAACCCTAATGCTAACCCTAACACTCACCCTCACCCTAAACCTCACCCTAAACATTCACCTCAACCTAACACTAACCCTAAACCTCAACCTCAACCTAAACCTGACCCTAAGCGTAACCCTCATCCTAACCCTTACCCTCACCCTAACCCTAAACCTAATCTAACCCTTAACCTCACCCTAACCCTCACTCTCACCCTAACCCTAATCTAAAACCTAACCCTCAACGTAACTAATACTAACCCTAACCCTAACCTTCACACTAACCCTAACCCTCACCCTAACCTTAACCCTACCCCTCACCCTAAACCTCATCCTAACCCTAACCCTAAACCTAAACCTAACCCTAAACCTCACACTAACCCTAACCCTCACCCTCACCCTCACCCTCAACATAACCATAAACCTAAACATAAACCTAAAAATAACCCTAACCCTAACCCTTATCCTAACCCTCACCTTCACCCTCACCCTAACCCTAACCCTCACCCTTAACCTAACCCTCAACCTCACCGTAACCCTAAACCTAACCCTAAAACTTACGCTCACCCTAACACTAACCCTAACCCTAAAACTAGCCATTACACTATACCTAATCCTCAGCCTAACCCTAACCCTCAACCTAACCCTATCCCTAACCCTAAACCCCACGCTCACCCTAGGCCTCACCCTAAACCTAATCCTAATCCTAACCCTCACCCTAAACCTAACCCTCACCCTATTCCCAACCCTCAATCTCACCCTCACCCTAACCCTAACCCCAAACCTAACACTCACCCTAACCCTCCCCCTAATTGTAAACCTAAACCTAACCCTCACCCTAACCCACAAGCTTACCATAATCCTCACCATAACCCTAACCCTCACACTTAACATTACTCTCATCCTCAACCTAACCCTCACCCTAAACCTAACCCTCACACTAACTTTACGCTAACTCTCACACTAACCCTCACCCTAACCATAACGCTAACCCTAACACTCACCCTGACCCTAACCTTCACCCTAACCCGAAACCTCACCCTAAACCTAACCCTATCCCTAACCCTCAACCTAACCTTTACCCTCAACCTAACACTAACACTAACCCTCACACTAACAATAAACCTCACCCTAACTCTAACCTCACCCTAACCCTAATCCTCACCCTAACCCTAACCCTAACCCTCACCCTCACCTTAACCTTTAACCTTACCCTCACCCTAACCCTCACACCAACCCTAACCATAAGCCTAACCGTTACCCTCTCTGTCACGCTCACCCTCAGCCTAAATTTAAACCTAACCCTACTCTTAACCCTAACCCTCACCTTCACCCTCACACTAACCCTAACCCTAAACCTAACTCTAAGCATAACCCCCACACTCACACTCACCCTCACCCTAAGCCTCACTGTCACCCTCACGCACATCTGCACCCTAACCCAAAGCCTAACCATCACCCTAAACCTATCTCTCACCCTAACCATAAACCTCACAATCACCCTCACCCTCACCTCATCCTAACCATAAACCTAACCCTAACCCTCACCCTAAACCTCACCCTAACCCTAATGCTAACGTTAACCCTCACACTCACCCTAAACCTCATGCTAACCATTACTCTCACAGTAAATCTCACCCTAACCCTTACCCTCACCCTGACCCTAACCCTCACGTAAACCCTAATCCTAACCCTAATCCTAACCCTCATCCTAAACCTCACCCGAACCCTAAACCTATCCCTAACCCTTACGCTAACCCAAACGCTCACCCTCACCCTTACCGTAACCTAATCCTAACCCTAACCCTCACCCTAACCCTCACCCTTAACCTTAAACTAACCCTCATACTAACCATCACCCTAACTCTAACCCTCACCCTAACCTACCACTAAACCTCACCCTAACACTCACCCTCACCCTATCCCTATTCCTCACCCTAAACCTCACACTCACACTCACCCCACCCTATTCCTAACCCTAAATCTCACCCTCACTCACACCCTAACCCTCACCCTCACCCTCACACTCACCCTAACCCTAAACCTAAACCTAACCCTCACGCTAACTCTAACCCTAACCCTAATGGTAAACATAACCCTCACCCTCACCCTCACCCTCACCTTAAACCTTACCCTCACCCTAACCCTCATCTGAACCCTCACCCTAACCCTAACCCTAACCATCACCCTAACCCTAATCCTCAACCCCACCCTCACCCTAAGCCTAACCCTAAGACTAAGCCTAACCCTAACCCTACCCCTCAGCCTAATGCTCACCCTAACACTAATGCTAACCCTAATACTCACCCTATCCCTAACCCTAACCCTAACCCTCACCCTAACACTAACACTAATGCTAACCATAAACCTCACCAACAATCTAACCCTCACCCTAACCCCTACCCTCCGCCTAACCCTAACACTCACCCTCACCCTAACCCTCACACTAATCCTTACCCTCAACCTAACCCTCACACTAACCCTAACCCTCACCTAACCCTACACCTACCCCTCAGCCTAACCCTCATCCTACACCAAAACCTAACCCAAAACCTCACCCTAACCCTAAGTTTAACCCTAACCCTAAACCTTCTCCTAACCCTAACACTCACCCTCAACCTCACCCTCTCCCTCACCCTAAACCTAACCCTCACCCTAACCCTCACTCTAACCCTAACCCTAAAACTCACACTCACCCTCACCCTCACCATCACCCTCAGCATAACACTAACCATAACCCTAATCCTAACCCTAAACCTCACCCTCACCCTAACCGTCACCCTAATTCTTACTTTCACACTAATCCTAACCCTAATCCTAACCCCAACACTCACACTAAACCTAACCCTCACCCTAATCATAACCCTACCCCTTACCCTAACCCTCACCCTAAACCTAACCATATCCTAACCCTAACCCTCACCCTAACCCTCACCCTCACGCTAACCCTAACCCTAACACTCAACCTTACCCTAAACCTCACCCAAAGCCTTAACCTCATCCTCACCCTAAACCTCACACTAAACCTAATCCTCACACTTACTCTAAACCTAACCGTCACCCTCACCCTTAACCTCACACTAACACTAACACTAACCCTCACCCTAAACCTAAAATTCATCATAACACTAACCCTAACCCTCACCCTCAAGCTCACCTTAACCCTAACCCTAACACTCACCCTAACCTTCACTCTAACCCTAATGCTAAATCTAACACTCACCCTAACCGCACACTATCACATACCAACACGATAAACCTAAACCTAATCCTAATCCTCACCCTCACCGTAACCCTCAACCTAACCCTAACCCTAACACGAAACCCTCACCCTAACCCTCACCCTAACTCTAACATTAATCCTAACCCTAACCCTAACCCTAACCCTCACTTAACCCTCAGCCTCACCCTAACACTAACCCTGACCCTCACCCTAACCCTAACCTTCACCGTATACCTAAACCTCAGCCTAACCCTTACTCTCACCCTAACACTAAGCCTAACCCTAACACCAATGCTCCCAATAACCCTACCCTCAGCCTAAGCCTAACCCTCACCCTAAACCTAACCCTAAGCCTAAACCTCACCATCACCTTAGCCCTCACACTAACACTATTGCTAACCCTATCCCTCAACCTAACACTAACCCTCACCCTAAACTTCCTCCTAACACTAACCCTAACCCTAACACTAAGCCTCACCCTAACCATAACCCTAACACTAATCCTAAACTCTACCCTAACTCTAACCCTCACCCTCACCCTAAACCTAACGCTAAACCTCACCCTAACCCTCACCCTCACCTTAACCCTAACCAAAACCCTAACCCTCAACCTAACTCTAACCCAAACCCTTTCCCTAACGGTCACACTAACCCTAATCCTCAACCTAACCCTAACCCTACCCCTCACCCTAAACTTCCTCCTAACACTAACCCTAACCCTAACCCTCACACTTAACCTTAAACTAACCCTCATACTAACCATCACCGTAACTCTAACACTCACCCTAACCTACCACTAAACCTCACCCTAACACTCACCCTCACCCTATCCCTATTCCTCACCCTAACGCTCACACTCACACTCAGCCACACCCTATTCCTAACCCTAAATCTCACCCTCACCCACACCCTAACCCTCACCCTCACCCTCACACTAACACTAACCATAACCCACAACCTAACCCTAACACTAAACCTAACCCTACCCGAACCCTAAACCTAAACCTCACCCTCACACTCACCCTAACCCTAAACCTAAACCTAACCCTCACGCTAACTCTAACCCTAACCCTAATGGTAAACATAACCCTCACCCTCACCCTAACCCTCACCTTAACCCTTACCCTCACCCTAACCCTCATCTTAACCCTCACCCTAACCCTAACCCTAACCATCACCCTAACCCTAATCCTCAACCCCACCCTCACCCTAAGCCTAACCCTAAGACTAAGCCTAACCCTAACCCTACCACTCAGCCTAATGCTCACCCTAACACTAATGCTAACCCTAATACTCACCCTATCCCTAACCCTAACCCTAACCCTCACCCTAACACTAACACTAATGCTAACCGTAAACCTCACCATCAATCTAACCCTCACCCTAACCCGTACCCTCCGCCTAACCCTAACACTCACCCTCACCCTAACCCTCACACTAATCCTTACCCTCAACCTAACCCTAAACCTAACCCTCACACTAACCCTAACCCTCACCTAACCCTACACCTACCCCTCAGCCTAACCCTCATCCTACACCTAAACCTAACCCAAAACCTCACCCTAAACCTAAGCTTAACCCTAACCCTAAACCTTCTCCTAACCCTAACACTCACCCTCAACCTCACCCTCTCCCTCACCCTAAACCTAACCCTCACCCTAACCCTCACCCTAACCCTAACCCTAAAACTCACACTCACCCTCACCCTCACCATCACCCTCAGCATAACACTAACCATAACCCTAATCTTAACCCTAAACCTCACCCTCACACTAACCGTCACCCTAATTCTTAACTTCACACTAATCCTAACCCTAACCCTAACCCTAACACTCACACTAAACCTAACCCTCAACCTAATCATAACCCTACCCCTTACCCTAACCCTCACCCTAAACCTAACCCTATCCCTAACCCTAACTCTCTCACTAAACCTAACCCTCACCCTAACAGTAACCCTACCCCTTAACCTGTCACCTTAACCCTAACCCTATACCTCACCCTAAACCTCACAGTCACCCTAAACCTGACCCTAACCCTAATGCTAACCCTAACCCTAACCCTCACCCTCAGCCTAACCCTCACCCTAAACCTCACACTAACCCTAATACCAACCTCCACCCTAACCCTAACGTTCACCCTAACCCTAACCCTAAACCTAACCCTCACGGTCATCCTCACCCTCTCCGTAACCCTAAGCCTAACCCAAACCCTCACCCTAACCCTAATACTAAACTCCACCCTAACCCTAACGTTCACCCTAAGCCTCACGCTCACACTCACCCTCTCCTTAACCCTAAGCCTAACCTTAACTGTCATCCTAACCCTCCCCTTAACACTAAACCTAAGCCTAACCCTCACTCTAATAGTAACCCTAAACCTCACCCTCACCCTAACTCTCACCCTTACTTTATCCTCACCCTAACCCTAACCCTCACATTAAACCTAATACTCACCCTAACCATAACCCTACCCCTAACCCTAACTCTTACCCTAACTTTAAGCCTAACCCTAACCCACACCTAACCCTAACCCTAACCCTAACCCTAACCCTCACCATCACCTGAACCTGCACCCTCACCCTAACCCTCACCTAATCCTCACCCTAACCCTAACATTACCTACCCAAGACCCTCACCCTTACACTCACATTCACCCTAACCCTCACCCTCACCCTAGCCCTCATCCTAACCGTAACCCTAACCCTAAAATTCACCCGCACCCTCATCCTCACCCTCAGCCTAACCCTAACTCTATCCCTATTCCTATCCCTAACCCTTGCCCTCACCCTAACCCTCACCATAACCCTTACCTCACCCTCACCCTAACCCTAACCGTAACCCTCACACTAAACCTAACCTCACCCTAAACCTAACCCTACCACTCACCATAACCCTCACACTAAACCTAACTCAAACCTTCACCCTAACCCTAAACCTCACACTCACCCAGGCCCTCACCATAACCCTTTCCCTCACCCTAACCCTCACCCTCATACCACCCTCAAATTAACCCTAACCATAACCCTCAACCTAACCCTAACCCTAAAACTCACACTCACCCTCACCCTCAACATCACCCTCAGCGTATCACTAACCATAACCCTAATCCTAACCCTAAACCTCACCCTCACCCTAACCGTCACCCTAATTCATACCTTCACACTAATCCTAACCCTAACCCTAACCCTAATACTTACACTAAACCTAACCCTCACCCTAACATAACCATAACCATTACCCTAACCCTCACCCTAAAATAACCATACCCATTACCCTAACCCTCACCATAACCATATCCCTATCCCTAACCCTAACCCTATCCCTAACCCTCACCCTAAAACTAACCCTAACCCTCACCCTTACCTCACAATAAGCCTTAACCTCATCCTCACCCTAAACCTCACACTAAACCTAACCCTCAGCCTAACTCTAACCCTAACCGTCACCCTCACCCTTAGCCTTACCCTCACGCTAACACTAACCCTAACCCTCACCCTAACCCTAAAATCCACCCTAACCCTAACCCTAACCCTCACCCTCAAGCTCACCTTAACCCTACCCATATCCCTCACCCTAAACTTCACTCTAACCCTAATGCTAACTCTAACACTCACCCTAATACTCACACTATCACTTACCCACACGATAAACCTAAAACTAACCCTAACCGTCACCCTCACCTTAAACTTCTACCTAACCCTAACCCTAACCCTAATCCGAAAGCCTCACCCTAAACGTAACCATAACTCTAACACTAACCTAAACCTAAACCTCACCCTAACGCTAAGCCTTACCCTAACCCTAACTCTAACTCTGACCTAACCCTCAGCCTAACCCTCAGCCTAACCCTGACCCTCACCCTAACCCTAACCCTCACCCTAAACCTAACCCTCACTCTAACCCTTATCCTCACCCTAACACTAAGCCTAACCCTAACACCAACCCTCCCACTAACCCTAACCCTCAGCCTAAGCCTAACCCTCACCCTAAACCTAACCCTAACCCTCACCTTAGCCCTCACACTAATCCTATTTCTAACCCATCCCTCACCCTAACACTAAACCTAACCCTAAACCTCACCCTATGCCGAACCCTCACCTTAACCCTAACCAAAACCCTACCCCTCACCCTATCCCTAACCCTAACCCTCACCCTAAACTTCCTAGTAACACTAACCCTAACCCTAACCCTAAACCTCACCCTAACCGTAACCATATCCCTCACCTTCACCCTCACCCTAAACTGAACTGTAACCCTCACTCTAACCCTAACAATAAACCTAACCCTAAACCTAATCTTAACCCTCACCCTCACCCTAACACTAACCCTAACCTTAACCCTGACATTAAACCTAACCCTCACCCTAACCCTAACCCTCAACATAACCTTTACCCTCACCCTAACACTAATCCTAACCCTAACTTGAACCCTCACAGTAACCCTAAACCTCACCCTAACCATAACCCTCACAGTAACCCTAACCCTCACCCTAACCATAACCCTACCCCTCCCCCTCCCCCTCACTCTAACCCTAACATCAACCCTAAACCTCACCCTCACCGTCACCCTAACACTCACCCTAACCCTAACCCTCACCGCAACCCTAACCCTCACACTCTCCAAAAACCTCATCCTCACTCTAACACTCACCCTCACCCTAAACATAACCCTAACCCTAACCCTCACCATAACCGTAACCCTAAAACTCACACTAAGAGTAACCCTAACCCTCACCCTCACCCTTACCTTACCCTCACCCTAACCCTAACACTCACCCTAACCCTAACCCTCACGGAAAACCTAACCCTCATACTTTCCAAAACCCTCATCCTAACTCTAACACTCACCCTCCGCCTAACCCTCACATTTACAATTACCATCACCATCAACCTAATCCTCACCCTAACCCTAACCCTCACCCTAGCCCTCACCCTAACACTATCCCTAACCCTAACCCTCACCCTCACGCTCACCCTCAGTGTAACACTAACCCTATCACTATTCCTAACCCTAAACCTCACCCTCACCCTAATCATCACCGTAATTGTTACACTCACACTAATCCTAAACCTAACCCTAACCCTAACTAGCACACTAAACCTAACCCTCACCTTAACCGTAATCCTACCCCTTCTCATAACCCTCATCTTGACCCTAACCCTAACCCTCACCCCAACCCTCACCCTAAACCTCACCATCATCTTAAACCTGACCCTAACCATAATAATAAACATAACCCTCACCCGACCCCTAACCCCCACCCTCACCCTAACCATCACCCTAACCCTCACCCTAATCCTAACCCTAAACCTCACCCTAACCCTAAGCATAACCGTAAACCTAACCCTCACCCTAACACTCACCCTTAACCTAACCCTCACCCTAACCCTAAAACTCACCCTAATCCTCACCCTAACGCTCACTCTCACACTCACCCTCACCCTAACCCTCACCCTAACCCTCACCCTAACCCTAATGCTAACTCTAAAACTCACCCTAACCCTCATGCTATCACTTACCCACACCCCAAACCTAAGCCTAACCTTAAACCTAACCCTCACATTAAACCTCACCCTAACCCTAAACCTAATCCTACCCCTCACCCTCACCCTATCCCTAACCCTAACCCTAACCCTCACCTACCCCTAATCCTAACCTTCAACTTTACTCCAACCGTAACCATTACCCAAACCCTCACCCTAACCCTAACCCTCAGCCACACCCTAACGCTAAAGCTCACCCTCACCCTAAACCTCACCTAATCCTCACCCTAACCCTAACCATTACCTAACCAAGACCCTCAGCCTAAACCTCAACTTCACCTTAACACTCACCCTCACCCTAGACCTCACCCTAACCATAAACATAACCCTAAACCTAAACCTTACCCTCACCCTCACGCTCACCTACAGCCTAAACCTAACCTTATCCCTAATCCTAACCCTAACACTCACCCTCTCCCTAACCCTCACCATAACCCTTACCCCCACCCTCACCCTCACCCTAAACGTAACCCTCACACTAAACCTAACCCTCATTCTAAACCTAACCCTACCCTTCACCCTAAACATAACCCTAACCCTAAACCTCACCCTCACACTAGCCCTCACCCTAACCCTAATTCTAACCCTAACCCTCATCCTCACCCTAAACCTCACACTAGCCCTAACCCAAATCGTCAGTCTAACCCTCAACCTCAAGCTAACCCTCACCTTTACTCTTACCGTCATTCTCATCCTAACCCTCACCCTAAACCTAACCTAATCCATCACTATAACCCTAACCCCCACCCTCACCATCACCCTCATCCTAACCCTATGCCTAAGCCTAACCCTAACCCTATCCCTCACCTTCACCCTAGCCCTCACCCTAACCCTAATCCTAACCCTAACCCTAAACCTAACCCTCACCCTCACCCTAAGGCTAAACGTCACCCTAAGCCTAATCCTCTCCCCAACCATCACCCTCAACTTTACCCTAAGCCTAAGCCTAATCCTTATCCTAACCCTCACACTCACCCTCACCCTAAACCTAATCCTAAACCTAAACCTCAACCTAAACCTCACCCTAATCCTAACAATAACCCTAACACTAACACTAACCCTAACAGTCACCATAAACCTCACCCTCAACGTAACTCTAACTCTAAACCTCACCCACACCCTATCCCTAATCCTAACCTTATCCCTAAACCTCACACTAACCCTAACCCTAACTCTCACCCTCACCCTCACCCAAACCGTAACTCTAACCCTAACACTAACATTAACACTAATCCTAACCCTAAAACTAACCCTAAACCTAACGCTAACCTTCAAACTCAGCCTCACCCTAATTGCAAATGTAACCCTAACCATAACACTTACAATGATCCTAACCCTGATCTTAACCATCACCCTCATCCTAACCCTAATCCTAACCCTAACCCTCACCCTAACCCTAACCCTGACCCTCACTGTAACCCTCAACATCATCTTAAGCCTCACCCTCACCCTAAAACTAACCCTAACCCTAACTCTTAACCTCACCCTAATCCTAAAACTAAGCCTAAATTAAAACTCACAATAACCCTCACCCTCACCCTAACTGTAGTCCAAAACCTAACGATCAACCTAACCCTCACCCTAACCTTAACCCTAAACCTAACCCTAAACCTCACATTAACCCTAACTCTCACCCTAACCCTAAACCTACACCTCACCCTAAACCTCATGCTAACTCTAAACCTCAACCTTAGCAGAAACCTAACCATATCCCTAACCATAAACCTCACCTTAAGGCTAACTCTAACCCTAACCCTAACCTAACCCGTACCCTAACCCTAAGTCTAACCCTTTCCCTAAACTTAAACCTTACCTTCACCCTCTCCCTCAGCCTAACCCTAAACCTAACCCTAACCCTCACCCTCACCCTAGCATTCACACTAAACCTAATCCTAAAACTAACCCTCATCTTAATCCTCACCCTAACCCTAACCCTAACCATCACCCAAAACCTATTCCTCACCCCCACCCTACCTTTCAGCCTAAACCTAAACCTAAGCCTAACCCTAACCCTAAACCTCACCATCAACCTAGCCCGCACCCTAACCCTAATCCAAACAATAACCCTCAACCTAACCCTCACCCTAAATCTAATCCTAAACCTCACACTAAAGCTAACCCTAACCCTCAACCTAACCCTAACCCTCATCCATACAGTAACTCTAACCCTAACCCTCACCCTAACACTAAACCTAACCGAACCCTAAACCTCACAACCCTAAACTTAACCCTCAACCTAGCCCTCAACCTAACCCGAATCCTAACCCTATACCTCATCCTAACCCTCACCCTAAACCTAACCCTAAACCTCATACTAACCCTAACCCTCACCCTCACCCTCAGCCTAACCCTAAGCCTAAGCCTAACCCTGACGCTGACCCTCACCCTTACCCTAGCCCTCACCCTAACCCTAATCATAACCCTAACCCTAACCCTAACCCTCACCCTCACCCTAAGGCTAAACATCACCCTAAGCCTAATCCTCTCCATAACCATCACCCTCAACCTTACCCTAAGCCTAAGCCTAATCCTTATCCCAACCCTCACACTCACCCTCACCCTAAACCTAATGCTAAACCTAAACCTAACACTAACTTCACAGTAACCCTCACCCTAACCCTAACTCTAACCCTAATCCTCACCCTCAACCTAACCCTAAACCTCACCCTCACCCTCAGCTTAAACCTAAGCCTAACTCTAACCCTAACACTAATCCTCACACTCACCCTCCCCCTAACCCTAAACTTAATCCCAGCCCTAACCCTAACCCTCACCCGAACCCTAACTCTAACCCTAAACCTCACCCTCACCCTAACCCTAAACGGCACCTTCACCCTCAGCTTAAAACTAAGCCTAACTCTAACCCTAACCCTAAACCTAACACTAACGCTAACCGTAACCCTCACACTAACACTAAATCTAAACCTAAACCTCAACCTCACCCTAACCCTAACCCTAACCCTAAACCTCACCCTAATCCTAAACCTCACCCTCACACTAACCCTAATCCTAATTCTAAACCTAACAATAACCCTAACCCTAACACTAACCCTCACCCCAAACATAAACTCACCCTAATCCTAACCCTCACCCTAACACTTACCCTCAAGCTAACACTTAACCTCACCCTAACACTAACCCTCACACAAACCCTAACCCTCACCCTAACCCTAAACCTCACCCTAACCCTAACCCTCACCCTAACCCTAACCCTAAACTTCACCCTCACCCTAGCACTCAACCTAACCCTAATTCTAACCCTAACCCTCAACCTCAACGTCATCCTCATTCTCACCGTAACCATAACCCTAACACTAACAATAACCCTAACCCTAACCCTAAACCTCACCCTAAACAAAACCATCAACCTAACACTAAACCTCAACCTAACACTTACCTCACCCTAACACTAACCCTCACACTATCCCTAAACCTCAACATAACCCTAAACCTAAACCTATCCCTAATCCTACCCTCACCCTAACCCTAATTCTAACCCTAAACCTAACCCTAACACAAACCCTCACCGTAACCCTCACCATAACCCTAATCCTAAACTTCACACTCACACTATCCCACACCCTAACCCTAATCCTAAACCTAAACCTCACCCTAACCCTAACCCAATACCTCTTCCTTACCCTTACCCTAACCCTAACACTAACCCTAAACCTAACTCTCACCATAAACCTCAACCTAACACTAATCTCTAAACCTAAACCTCAAACTCAAACTGATCCTAACCCTAACCCTAACCCTAAACCTCACCCTAACACTAACCCTAAACCTCACCCTAACCCTAGCCCTCAACCTAAACCTAATCCTAACCCTAACCCTCACCCTAACCCTAAACCTCACCGTCAACATAACCCTCAGCCTAACCATAAGCCAAACCCTAAACCTAACCCTAACCCACACACTCAACCTCACCCTAACCCTAATCTTAACCATAACCCTAACAATAAACTTCACCCTAACCTTAAACCTAAAACTAACCCTAAACCTAACCCTCATCCTAACCCTCACCTGATCCCTAACTCTAACCCTAAACCTCACCTTCACCCTAACCCTAACTCTATCCCTAAACCTAACTCTAACCCTAACCTTACCCTAAACCTCACTCTAACCCTAACCCTCAACCTCACCCTCACCATAACCCTAATCCTCACCCTAACCAAAACCTTCATTCTAACCCTAACCCTCACCCTAACCACAACCCTCACCCTAACCCTAACCCTCACCCTAACACTTACCCTCACACTAACAATAACCCTAAATCTAACACTAACCCTCACAGTAACCCTAACTCTCACCCTAACCCTAAACCTCACCCTAAACCTAACCCTAAAACTCAGCCTCGCCCTAGCCCTCACCCTAACCCTAATTCTACTCCTAACCCTCAACCTAACCCTAACCCTCATCCTCGCCCTAAACCTCAAACTAACCCTAACAATAATGCTCAATCTAACCCTCACCCTCATCCTAACCCTCACCCTAACCCTTACCCTAACCCTCACCCTAAACCAAACCCTCACCCTTAGGGGAACACTGAACCTCAGCCTAAGCCTCACCTTTATTCTTACCGACACGCTCACCCTAATCCTCATTCTAACCCTAACCGTCATCCTAACACTCACCCTAACCCAGACCCAGTCCATCACCCTAACCATAACTCTCACCCTCACCCTCAACCTCAGCCTAAACCTAAGCCTAAGCCTAATATTAACCTTAACCCTCATCCTAACCCTCACCCTAACCCTAACCCTAACCATCACCCAAAACCTATTCCTCACCCCGAACCTCACCCTCAGCCTAACCCTAAGCCTAACCCTAACCCTCTCCCTCACCCTAGCTCTCACCCTAGCCCTAATTATAACCCTCACGCTCACCCTAACCTTAATCCTCATTCTTACCTTGAAACTCACATTAACCCTAACCCTAATCCTCAATTTAACCCTCACCCTAACCATACCCCGAAACATTAGCCTAACCCTCACCCTAACCCTAACACTCACCCTTATCTTAAACCTCACCCTCAGCCTAACCCTAATCCTCATCCTCACCCTATACCTCACACTAACCCTAACACTAATCCTCAATCTAAACCTCACCCTGACCATAACCCGAACCCTTACCCTAAACCTCACCCTAACACTAACTCTAACACTAAAACTAACCCTAAACCTAAACCTCATCCTATCCCTAACCCTAAACCTCACCCTCACCATCACCCTCTGCCTAACCCTCAGCCTAATGCTAACCCGAACCCTAACCCTCACACTCACCCACACCCTCACCATCACCATATCTCTAACCCTAAACCTCTCCCTAACCCTAACCCTAAACCTCAACCTAAACCTCACCCTCACCCTAACCCTAACACTAACCCTAACCCTAAACCTCACACTAACCATCCCCCCTAACCCTAACCCTAACAATAACACTAACCCTAACACTAACCCTAACCCTAACCCTAACCATAACCCTCACCCTCAGCCTCACCCTCACCACAACTTAACCGTAACCATAACACTAACAATCACCCTGCCCCTAACCCTAACCCTAACCCTAACCCTAACCCTCAACTCACCCTCACTGTAACGCCAATCATAAACCTAACCCTATCCCTAAAACTAAACCTCACCCTAACCCTCACGCTAGCCCTCACCCTAAACCCAATCCTAACCTTAAACCTCATCCTAACACTCACCCTAACCCTAACCCTAATCCGAACCCTAACCTGAACCCTAACACTTACCCTCATGCTCGGCCTAAGCCTAAGCCTAAGCCTAATCCTACCCCTAATCCTAACCCTCACCCTAACCCAAACCCTAACACTACCCCTAATTCTAACCCTAAATCTCACCCTCACCATAACCCTAACTCAAACCCTAACCCTAAACTGAACCTCATCCTAACCCTAACCCGAACTCTCAACCTCACACTAACCATAAACCTCACCCTAATCCTAACTCTCACCCTAAAACTTAACCTCACCCTAACACTAACGGCAATGCTAACATTAACGCTCACACTAACCCAAACATCACCCTAACCCTAAACCTCACCCTAATACTAACCCTAACCCTCAACCTCAGCCTAGCCCTCACCCGGACCCTAACCCTCATCCTCACCCTAAACTTCACACTAACCCTAACTCTAATACTCAATCTAACTCTCACCCTCAAGCTAACCCTAATCCTAAACCTCACCCTTACCATAACCCTCACCCTCAGCCTAATCCTCATCTTTACCCTTAGCATCACACCCACCCTAACCCTCACCCTAACCCTCACCCTAAACTTAACCCTCACCCTAATCCTAATTCAACCCCTAAACATCACCCTCACCTTAATCCTAATTCCAACCCTAACGCTAACACTAAACCTAACCCTAATGCTAAACCTAAGCCTCACCTTCCCCCTAACCATAACCCTGACCCTAAACCTAACCCTCACACTAACACTTACCCTCACCCTAACCCTAACCCTAACCCTCACACTAATCCAAACTCTCACCCTAATCCTAAACCTCACCTTAACCCTAACTCTAACCCTCACCCTCACCATAACCCTAACCCTCATCCTCACCATAAACCTCACACTAACCCTAACCCTAACCCTAATCCTCAATCTAACCCTAAACCTAAATCTAACACTAACCCTTACCCTAACACTAAACCTAACCATAACCCTCAACATTATCTTAACCCTCACCCTCAGCCTAAACCTCATCTTTACACTTAACATCATCCTCACCCTAAACCTCAACCTAAACCTAAACGTCATCCTAACACTCACCATAACCGTAAACCTAACGATCACACTAACCCTAAACCTCACCCTCAACCTCACAGTCAGCCTAAACCTAAGCCTAAGCTTAAACATTACCCTAAACCTCACGTTCACCCTAGCACTCACCCTAACCCTAATCCTAACCCTAACCCTCATCCTAACCCTCACCCTAACCCTAACCCTAACCATAACCCTAAACCTAATCCTCACCCCGAACCTCACGCTCAACCTAACCCTAAGCCTAAGCTTAACCCTAACCCTAACCCTCACACTGACCCTCACCCTAAACCTAATCCTAACTCTTAAACTAACCCCAATCCTAAACCTCAACCTAACCTGCAACCTAACCTTAACTCTAACACTAACCCTAACCCTAACCCTAACCCTGGACATAAATCTCCCCCAAACCCTAAATGTAAACCTAAAACTAACCCTCACCCTAACCCAAATCCTAACCCTAACCCTCAACCTAACCCTAACCCTCCCCCTCACTGTAAATCTAACACTCATCCTAACCCTCACCCAAACCATAACGCTAACCCTAAACCTCACCCAAACACTAACATTAACCCTCACCCTCACCCTAGCCCTCACCATAACACTAATCCTAACCCTAATCCCCATCCTAACCCTCACCCTAATCCTAACCCTAACCCTCACCCTAATCCTAAGCCTAACCCTAACCCTCAACCTAAACCTAAGACTCACGCTAAACGTAACCCTAACCCTAAACCTCACCTTAAACCTAAACCTAACCCGAACCCTAATTCTCACCCAGACTCTAACTCTAACTCTAACACTAACCCTAACCTTAACCCTCATCCTAAGCCTCACCCTATACCTAAACCTAACACTAACTCTCACACTAACCCTAACCCTAAGTCTCACCCTAACCCTAACACTAACAACTTCACCCTAAAACTAACACTAACCCTCAACCTCACCCTCTCAGTAACCGTAACACTAACCCTAACCCTAACAATAACCCTAACCCTAACCCTAATCCTAACTCTCACCCTCACCCTAAACCTAATCCTCACCCTTACCATAACACTAACCCTCATCCTAACCCTCACCCTAAACCTAAACCTCACCTTAACACACCTCACCCTAGCCCTCATCCTAACCCTAATCCTAACCCTAATCCTCATCCTAAACCTCACCCTAACCCTAACCCTAAACCTCACCCTAATCCTAAGCCTAACTCTAAACCTCAACCTAACCCTAACCCTCAGCTCAACTTAACCCTAACCCTAACCCTCACCCTAACCCTAAACATAACCTGAACACTAACTCTCACCCTAATCCTAACCCTAAACCTCACCCTAACACTAAAACTCACCCTCAGTGTAACCCTAAGCCTAACCCTAAACCTTACGCTAACCATCACACTCACCCTAAACCTTACTCTAATCCTATTCCTAACCCTAACACTAACCCTCACCCTCACCCTCAAATTAACCCTAACTCTTACCCTAAAACTCACCCACAACCTGACCCTAAACTTAACCCTAACCATAAACCTCACCTTAACCCTCACCCTAAACTTAACCCTCACCCTAGCCCTCACCCTAACCCTAATCCTAACCCTACCCTCAATCTAATCCTCACCATAACCCTAACACTAACTCTCACCCTAAACCTAACCCTCACACTCAGCCTAACCCTAAGCCTAACCCTAAGCGTAACCCTAAACCTAAACCTAACCCACACACTCACCCTAACTCTAAACTTAACCCTAACCCTAACCCTACCCCTCATCCTAATCATCATCCTAACCCTAACACTAAACACTCACCCTAAGCCTAAACCTAACCCTAAACCTCACCTTCACCCTAACAGTCACGTTCACCCTCACCCTCACCCTAACTCTAAACCTCACCCTAACCATCAAACTATCCCTAACCCTCACACTAACCCTACGCCTAACACTCGCCCTAACCCTAAGCCTCACCCTCATCTAACCCTCAGCCTATCCCTAACCCTAACCCTAATGCTCACACTCACCCTAACCCTAACCCTCATACTCACCCTCAGCTTAAACCTAATCCTAAAAATAACCTTAACCCTAACCATCACAATCACCCTCACCCTAAGCCTAACCCTAACTCTAAACCTAACCCTCACACTCACCCTCACCCTAACCCAAACCCTCAACCGAAACCTCACCCTCAACCTCACCCAAACCCTCACCATCAACCTAAACATCACCCTAAACATAACGCTCATTCTAACCCTTAGCCTAACCCTACCGTAACCATAATCCTCACCCTAACCCTCACCCTCAGGCTCACCATAACCCTATTCCTAAACCTAACCCTCACCCTCACCCTCATCCTAAACCTATCCCTAACCCTAAAACTCATCCTAACCGTAACCTCCAACCTAAACCTAACCTTCACCATAACCCTAACGCTAACCCTAACCCTAACCCTAAACCTCACCCTCAGGCTAAGACTAACCCTATCCATAACCCTCACACTCAACCTTACCCTAAAACTAACCCTAAGCCTCACCCTCACCCTCAACCTCATCCTAACCCTAACCCAAACACTCAACCCAAACTTCACCTTCACCCTCACCCTAACCCTCACCCTCACCCTAAACATCAACCTAACCCTAACCCTCACCCTAACCCTCACCCTAAACTTAACCCTCACATTAAACCTAACCTTCACCCTAACACTAACCCTCAACCTAACCCTTACCCTCAACCTAACACTAAGCCTAACCCTAACTTGAACCCTCACAGTAACCCTAAACCTCATCTTAATGCTAACCCTCACAGTAACCCTAACCCTCACCCTAAACTTAACCCTACCCCTCACCCTACCCCTCATTCTAACTCTAATACCAACCCTAACACTCACCCTCACCGTCACCCTAACACTCACACTAACCCTAACCATCATCCAAACACTAAAACTCACACTCTCCAGAACCCTCATCCTCACTCTAACACTCACCCTCACACCAACCCTCACCCTTACCTTATCTTCACCCTAACCCTAACCCTCAGACTAACCCTAAACTTGACATTAACCCTACCCCTGAACTTACCCCTCTCCCTAACTCTAACCCTAACCCTAACACTAACCCTCACCCTAATCCTAACCCTTACCCTCACCCTCACCCTAAACCTTACCCTTACCTTAAATCTCACCCTAACGCTAACCCTCATTCTACACATCACCCTAACCATAACACTCACTCTAACACTAACCCTATCACTCACACGAAACCTAACACTCACCCTAACCCTCAACCTAACCCTAACCTCCAACCTAACACTAACCCTCACCCTAACCCTAATGCTAACCCTCACCCTATCCCTAACCCTCACCCTAACCCTTATCCTCACTCTAACCCTAACCCTCACAGTAACCCTAATCCTCACCCTAACCCTAACTCTACCCTTCACCCTAACCCGCACTCTAAACCTAACCCCAACCCTAATCCTCACCCTGACCGTCACCCTAACACTCAACCTAACCCTCAACCTTATCCTCACCCTAACCCTCACCCTAACCCTAACCCTCACCCTAAAACTTAACCGCACCCTCACCCTAAACCTAAACCTCACCCTAACCCTAAACCTAATCCTAAACCTCACCCTAGCCCTCATGCTAACCCTAATTCTAACCCTAACCCTCACCCTAATCCTAAACCTCACCCTAAACCTAACCCTATCTCTAAACCTCACCCTCACCTTAGCCCTCACCCTAACCCTAAGTCTAACCCTCACCCTCACCCTAACCCTAAACCTCATCCTCACCCTAAACCTCACATTAACCCTAACCCTAATAATCAATCTAACCCTTACCCTAACCCTAACCCGAAACCTTACCCTAACCCTCACCATAACACTAAATCTCATGCTTATTTTAAACCTCACCCTCAGCCTAATCCTCACCTTTACCCTTACCATCACCCTCACCCTAACCTCACCCTAACCCTAACCCTCACCCTAGCCCAAACCCTAAACCTAACCCTAACCCTCACACCCACCCTCAGCGTAACACTAACACTATCATTATTCCTAACCCTAAACCTCACCCTCACCCTAACCATCACCCTAATTCTTACCCTCACATTAATCCTAACCCTAACCCTAAACCTAACTATCACAGTAAACCTAACCCTCACCATAACCATAACCCTACCCCTTATCCTAACACTCACCTTAACCCTAACCCTAAACCTCACCCCAACCCTCACCCTAAACCTCACCGTCACCCTAAACCTGATTTTAACCCTAATAATAATCCTAACCCTCACCCTCACCCTAACTCTCACCCTCACCCTAACCCTCACCCTAACCTTCACCCTAATCCTAAGCCTAACCCTCAGCCTAACCCTCACCCTAACCCTAAGGATAACCCTAATCCTAACACTTACCCTAACCCTAACCCTCACCCTAACCCTAAACCTCACCCTAATCCTCACCCTAACCCTCACTCTCACCTGCAGCCTCACCCTAACCCTAATGCTAACTCTAACCCTCACCCTAACCCTCATGCTATCACTTACCCACACCACAAACCTATCCCTAACCTTAAAACTCACCCTCACCCTAAAACTCACCCTAAACCTAAACCTAATCCTAACCCTCACCCTAATACTTACCCTCACCCTAACACTAACCCTCATACTAACCCTAAGCCTCACCATAACCCTAAACCTCACCCTCACCATAACCCTAACCCTAACCCTAACACTCACCCCAACCCTAAACCTAACACTAACCCTAATACTAACCATCACCCTAACCCTAACTCTAAACCTCAACCTCAACCTAACCCTAACCCTAACCCTAACCCTAACCCTAAACCTCACCCTAAACATAACCCTAAACCTCACCTTCATCCTAACCCTCATCCTAACCCGCACCCTAACCCTAACCCTAACCATCACCCTAACCCTTATCCTCAAGCTCAACCTCACCCTCAGCCTAACCGTAAACCTAAATCTAAACCTAACCCTAACCCACACACTCATCCTCACCCTAACTCTAACCCTAATCATAACCTAACCCTAACACTAACCCTCACCCCAAACATAACCCTCACCCTAACACTCACCCTCACCCTAACACTTCCCCTCACCCTAACACTAAGCCTAACTCTAACACTAAACCTCACACTAACCCTAACACTCTCCTTAACCCTAAGCCTCACCCTAACCCTAAAGCTAAACTTCACCCTCACCCTAGCCCTCACTGTAACCTTAATTCTAAACCTAACCCTCAACCTAATCATAACCCTCATCCTCACCCCAAACCTCACACTAACCCTAAACCTAATCCTCAATCTAACCCTCACCCTATCCCTAACCCTTAACCTAACCCTCACCCTAACCCTAACCCTCACCCTTATCTTGACTCTCACCCTCAGCCTAACCCTCAGCTTTACCCTTACAATCACCCTCACACTAACCCTCCCCCATACCCTAACCCTCACCATAGCCCTCACCCAACCATAAACCCAACCCTCACCCTCATGCTCACCCTCAGCGTAACACTAACCCTATCACTATTCCTAACCATAAACCTCACCCTCACCCTAACCGTCACCCTAATTCTTAACCTCACACTAATCCTAACCCTAACCCTATCCATAACCCTACCCCTTATCCTAACACTCACATTAAACCTAACTCTAACCCTCACCCTAACCCTCACCCTAAACCTCACCGTCACCCTAAACCTATCCCTAACCCTAATAATAACCATAACCCTCACCCTAACACTAACCCTCACCCTTATCCTAACCCTCAACCTAACCCTCAACCTAATCCTAATCCTAACCCTCTGCCTAACCCTCAAAATAACCCTAAGCATAACTCTAACCCTAACCCTCACACTAACCCTCACCCTAACCCAAACCCTAACCCTAACCCTCACACGCACCCTAACCCTCACACTAACACTTAACCTCATCCTCTCCCTAAACCTCACACTTAATCGAACCCTCACCATAACTCTAACCCTAACCGACACCTTCACCATCACCCTCACGCTAATCATAAACCTAACCCTCACCCTAACCCTAAACCTCACCCTAATCCTCACATTAAACCGCACTCTCACCCTCACCCTCACCCAAACCCTGAACCCAACCCTCATCCTAACCCTCACTCTAACCCTAACGCTAACTCTAACACTCACACTAACCCTCATACTATCATTTACCCACACCACAAACCTAGCCCTAAACTGAACCCTCACACTCAAACTAAACCTCACCCTAACCCTAAACCTAATCATAACCCTAACCCCCACCCTCAAACTAACCCTCATCATAACCCTTACCATATCCCTCACTCTCACCCTAACCATAACCCTCACACTAAACCTAACCCTCACCCTAAACCTAACCCACCCCTCACCCTAACCCTCACCTTAAACTTAGCCCTAACCCTAACCCTCACCCTCATGCTAGCCCTCACCCTAACCCTAATTCTAACCCTAACCCTCATCCTCACCCTAAACCTCACACTAACCCTAACCCTAATCCTCAATCTAACCCTAACCCTAACACTTACCCTAACCCTCACCCTAACCCTAACCCTTACCCTTACTGTTACCCTCACGTTCAGCCTAACCCTCAACTTTACTCTTACCATAACGCTAATACTAACCCGAACCCTAACCCGAACTCTCATCCTAACACTCCCCCTAACCCTAACCCTATCCATCAAAATAACCCTAACCCTTAAACTCACCATCACCCTCAGCCTAAACCTATGCCTAAACCTAAGCCGAACCCTAAACTTCACCCTCACCCTAGCCCTCACCCTAACCCTAATCCTATCCCTAACCCTCATGCTAACCCTCACACTAACCCTAAGGATAAACATCACCCTAAGCCTAATACTCATATCCACCCTTACCCTCAGCCTAACCCTAAGCCTAAGCCTAATCCTAACCCTAACCCTCATACTCACCCTCACCGTAACCCTAATCCTAACCTTAATCCCAACCCTAAACCTAAACCTCAACCTAACCCTCACCCTATACCTAATGCTAACCCTAACACTAACCCTAACCCTGACCCTCACCCTAACCCTCCCCCTCAACCTAACTCTAACCCTAAACCTCACCCTGACCCTATCCCTAATCCTAACCCTAAGCCTAAACCTCACCCTAACCCTAAACCTAACCCTCACCCTCTCCCTCACCCTCACCCAAAACATAGTCAAACCCTAACCCTAACATTAACACTAATCCTAACCCTAAAACTAACCCTAACCTAACCCTAACCTTCAACCACAGCCTCACCCTCACTGCAAATGTAACAATAATCATAACACTTACAACAACCCTAACCGTAATCCTAACCATCACCCACTCCCTAACCCTAATCCTAACCCTAACCATCACGCTAAAATTAACCCTCACCCTCACTGAAACCCTAACCATCATCTTAACTCTCACCCTAACCCTAAGCCTAACTCTCACCATAAACCTTAACGTCACCCTAATCCTAACACTAAGCCTAACCTAAACCTTACCCTAACCCTCGCCCTCAGCCTAATCCTAACCCAAACCCTAACCCTCAACCTAACCCTCACTCTAACCCTAACCCTAACCCTAAACCTCACATTTAACCTAACACTCACCCTAACCATAACCCAAACCCTCACACTAACCCTGATGCTAAATCTAACCCTCACCATTACCAGAACCCTAAACCTAACCATAAACCTCACCTTAAGGCTAACTCCAACCCTAAACCTAACCCTAACCCGCACCCTAACCCTAACCCTCAACTTCACCCTCACCCTCAGCCTAACCCTAAGCCTAAACCTAACACTAACCCTAACCCTCACACTCAACCTCAACTTAACCCTAATCCTAAACTTACCCTATCCGTAAACCTAACCCTCACCTTAAGCCTAACCCTAACACTAACCCTAACCCTAACCCTCACCCTAACCCTCACCCTAACCCTAACTCTAACCCTAAACCTCAACTTCACCCTAACCCTAAATCTAACCCTAACCCTAACCCTAAATCATAACCTAACCCTAACTCTAAACCTCACCCTCACCCTCAACATCACCATAAACATAAACCTAAACCTAACCCTAACAATAACCCTAACCCTAACCCTAAAACTCACCCTAACCCTAACTCTCACCCTAACGCTAAACCTCACCCTAACATTTACCCTCACCCTAACACTAACCCTCACACTAAACCTAACCCTCACCATAACCCTAAACATCACACTAACCCTAACCCTCACCCTAACCCTAATTCTAACTCTAACCCTCACCCTAACCCTAACCCTCATCCTCACCCTAACACTCACCCTAACCCTAACCCTCACCCTTACCGTAACACTCGCCCTCAGACTAACCCTCAACTTTAACCTTAACGACACCCTCAAACTAACCCACACATTAACCATAAACTTAATCCGAACCCTAACTCTCACCCTGACCCTAACCCTAACACTCACCTAACACTAACCCTCATCTTCACCCTCACCCTCAGCCTAACACTAAGCCTAAACCTAACCCAAACCCTAACCGTCACACTCACCGTCTCCCTAACCCTAATCCTAAACCTCACCCTCACCCTAGCCCTCACCCTAACCCTAATCCTAAACCTAACCCTCACCCTAACCCTAACACACATCCGCAGCCTAACCCTCACACTAACTCTAACCCTAACACCAGCCCTAACAATAACCCTCAGCCTAACCCTCACCCTAACCCTATCTCTAAAGCTAAACCTCAAACTCACACTGACCCTAACCCTAACCCTAATCCTCACCCTAACACTAACCCTAAACCTCACCCTCACCCTAACCCTAATCCTAAACCTAACCCTCATCCTAAACCTTACCCTCACCCTAACCCTAACCCTCACGCTAACCCTAACCCATACTCTCAACCTAACTCTCAGACTAACCCTAAGCCTAACCCTAAACCTAACCCTAACCCACTCACTCACCGTCAACCTAACCCTAATCCTAACCATAAGCCTAACCCTAAATCTCACACTAACCCAAACATAAAATTAACCCTAACCCTAACCCTCATCCTAACCCTCACCTGAACCCTAACTCTCACCCTAAACCTCAACCTTACCCTAACCCTAACCCTAACGGTAACCCTAAACCTCTCCCTAACCCTAACCCTCACTCAAACCCTCACCATAACCCTGACCCTCACCCTAACCATAACCCTCACCCTAACCCTAACCCTTACCCTAACCCTTACCCTGACCCTAAACATAACCCTCAACCTAACCCTAACCCTCAACTTAACCAAAACCCTCATCCTAATCCTAACCCTCTCCCTAACACTTACCCTCACCCTAACACTATCGCTCATTATACCACTAACCATCACACTAACCCTAACTCTCACCCTAACCCTAAACCTCACCCTAACCCTAACCGTCAGCCTCACCCTAGCCCTCACTCTAACCCTATTCTAACCCTAACCCTCACCCTAAAACTAAACCTCATCCTCACGCTAAACTCACACAAACCCTAACCCTAATCCTCAATCAAACCCTCACCATTACCCTAACCCTCACCCTAACCCTTACCCTAACCCTCACCCTAAACCTAACCCTCACCCTTAGGGGAACACTCACCCTCAGCCTAACCCTCACCTTTACTCTTACCGTCACGCTCATCCTAACCCTAATCCTAACCCTAACACTCATCCTAACACTCACCCTAAACCTAACCCTGTCCATCAACCTAACCCTAACCCTCACCCTCACCCTCAGCCTAACCCTAGGACTAAGCCTAACCCTAAACCTAAACCTCACCCTCACCCTAGCACTCAGCCTTAACCTAATACCAACCCTAACCCTCATCCTAACCCTCACCCTAACCCTAACCCTAACCATCACCCAAAACCTATTCCTCACCCCCACCCTCATCCTCAGCCTAACCCTAACCATAACCCCCACCCTCATTCTCACCCTCACCGCAAACTTAACCCAAACCAAAACACTAACAATAACCCTAATTTTAACCCTAACCCTAACCCTAATCCTCACCCCCAACCTCACCCTCAGCCTAAACCTAAGCCTAACACTAGGCCTAACCCTAACCCTCAACCTAAGCCTAACCCTAATCCTAACCCGAACCCTAATCCTAAACCTAACCCTAATCCTCAGCCACACCCTCATCCTAACCCAAATCCTAACCCTAACCCTCATCCTAACCCTAAGTCTAAGCCTAACCCTAATCCTAAAGCTCACACTCTCCCTCACCCTAACCCTGATCCTAAACCTAACCCTATCCCTAACACTAACCCTCACCCTAACACTAACCCTAGCCCTCACCCTAACCCTAATCCTAACCCTAACCCTCACCCTCATACTCCATCTAAGCCTAAGCCTAAGCCTAAGCCTAACCCTAACCCTATCCCTCACACTTACCCTAACAATAACACTAACACTAACTCTAACCCTAAAACTAACCGTCACCCTAGCCCTAACTCTGACCCTAACTCTAACCCTAATCGTCACCCTCACCGTCACTCTCATGCTAACCCTAACCTTAACCCTCACCCTAACCCTAAACCTCACCCTAATCCTGACCTTAAACCTCACTCTCACCTGCACCCTCACCCTAACCCTAATGCTAACTGTAACACTCACCCTAACCCTAACGCTATCACTTACCCGCACCACAAACCTAACCCTAAACTTAACCCTCACCCTCACCCTAAACCTCACCCTAACCCTAAAACTAATCCTAACGCTCACCCTCACCCTAACCCTCACCCTCACCCTAACCCTCACCATAATCCTTACCCTCACCCTCACCCTCACCCTAACCATAACCCTCACACTAAACCTAACCCTCACCGTAAACCTAAACCTACACCTCACGCTAACCCTCAACCTAAACTTAACCCTAACACTAACCCTCACCCTCACGCTAGCCCTTACCCTAACCCTAATTCTAACCCTAACCATCACCCTAACCCTCATCATCACCCTAAACCTCACACTACCCCTAACCCTAATCCTCAATCTAACCCTAACCCTAACCCTTACACTAACCCTCAACCTAAACCTAACCCTCACCCTTACTGTAACCCTAAGGCTTATACTAACCGTCAGCCTAACCCGAACCCTCATCCTAACCCTCACCCTAATCCTAACCATAGCTATCACCATAATAACACTAACCCTTACCCTCACCATCACCCTCAGCCTAAACCTATGCCTAAGCCTAAGCCTAACCCTAACCCTCACTTTCACCCTAGTCCTCTCCCTAACCCTACTCCTAAACCTAACCTTCATCCTAACCCTCACCCTAACCCTAATGCTAACCATCACTCTAAGCCTAATACTCACCCCCACCCTCACCCTCACCCTAACCATAAGCCTAACACTCACCCTAACCCTAACCCTCACCCTCATCTAACCCTCATCCTATCCCTAACCCTAACCCTACTGCTCACAGTCACCCTAACCCTAACCATCAAACTCACCTCACCCTCACCTTAAACCTAAGCCTAACCCTAACCCTAACCCTAACCCTCACAATCACCCTCACCCTAAGCCTAACCCTAACCCTAACCCTAACCCTCACAATCACCCTCAACCTAAGCCTAACCCTAACCCTAAACCTAACCCTCACCCTCACCTTCAACCTAACCTTAACCCTAACCCAAACCCTCAACCGAAACCTCACCCTCAACCTCACCCTAACCCTCACCCTCAACCTAAACATCACCCTAAACCTAACGCTCACCCTAACCCTTAGCCTAACCCTCACCCTAACCCTAAACCTCACCCTCACCCTCACCCTCAGGCTCATCATAACCATAATCCTAACCCCAACCCTCACCCTCATCCTCAACCTAAACCTATCCCTAACCCTAACCCTCACCCTAACCGAAACCTCTAACCTAACCCTAAGCCTCAACATAACCCTAACACTAACCCTAACCCTAACCCTAACCCTAACCCTCACCCTCACCCTCAGGCTAAGCCTAAGCCTATCCCAAACCCTCACACTAACTCTTACCCTAAAACTAACCCTAAGCCTCAACCTCAACCTCAACCTCAACCTAAACCTAACCCAAACACTCATCGGAACCGTCACCCTCACACTCACACTAACCCTCAACCTCACCCTAAACATCACCCTAACCCTAACCCTCACCCTAACCCTAACCCTCACATTAACCCTAACCCTCACTCTAACCCTAACCTTCAACCTAACCCTTACCCTCATCCTAACACTAAGCCTAATCCTAACTTGAACCCTCAGAGTAACCCTAACCCTCACCCTAACCCTAACCCTCACAGTAAACATAACCCTCACACTAACCCTAACACTACACCTCACTCTACCCCTCACTCTAACCCTAACCCCAACCCTAACCCTCAACCTCACCGTCACCCTAACACTCACGCTAACCCTAACCCTCACCCAAACCCTAACTCTCACACTCTCAAGAACACTCATCCTAACTCAAACACTCACTGTGAAAATAAACATAACCCTAACCCTAAACTTCACCATGACCGTAACCCTAACCCTCACACTAACAGTAACCCTAAACCTCACCCTCACTCCAACCCTCACACTTACCTTATCCTCACCCTAACCCTAACCCTCACACTAAACCTAACCTTAACTCTAACCCTACCCCTCACCCTAACTCTAACCCTAACCCTCACCACAAACCTAACCCTTATCCTCACCCTCACCATAACCCGCACCGTAACATTAACCCTCACCCTAACACTAACCCTCATCTATACCTTAACCTTCACTGTCACCCTCACCCTAACCCTCATCCTCATTCTACACATCACCCTAAACATAACCCTCACCCTAACCCTAACCATATCACTTACCTTAACCCTAACACTAACCCTATCCCTCACTCTAACCCTAACTTCCAACCTAATATTAACCCTGACCCTAACCCTAATGCTAACCCTCACCCTAACCCTAAACCTCACCTGACCCTTAACCTCACTCAAACCCTAACCCTCACACTATCCCTAATCCTCACGCTAAACCTAACACTACCCCTCACCCTAACCCTCACTCTAAACTTAACCCCAACCCTAAAACTCACCCTCACCATCAACCTAACACTCACCTTAACCCTCAACCTTACCCTCACCCTAACCGTAACCCTAACCCTAAACCTCACATTAACCCTAACACTCACCCTAACCCTAACCCAAACCCTCACCCTAACCCTGATGCTAACTCTAACCCTCACCATTACCAGAACCCTAAACCTAACCATAAACCTTACCTTAAGGCTAACTCTAACCCTAAACCTAACCCTAACCCGCACCCTAACCCTAACCCTCACCTTCACCCTCACCCTCAGCCTAACCCTAAGCCTAAACCTAACACTAAACCTAGCCTTCACACTCACCCTCATCCAAACCCTAAACCTAATCCTAACCCTATCACTAACCCTAACCCTCACCCTAAACCTCACCCTACCCCTAACCCTAACACTAACCCTAAACTTCATCATAACCCTCATCCTAACCCTAACTGTAACCCTAAACCTCAACTTCAATCTAACCCTAAATCTAACCCTAACTGTAACCCTAAATCTCACACTAATCCTAACCCTAAACATTTCCCTCACCCCAACCCTCATCATAATCGTATCCCTAACCCTAAGCCTAACAATAAACCTAACCCTAACCCTAAACCTCACCCTAACCCTAACCCTCACCTTAACCCTAAACCTCACCCTAACACTTACCCTCACCTTAACACTAAACCTCGCACTAAACCTAAACCTCACCATAACCCTAAACCTCACCCTAACCCTAAACTTAACAGAACCCTCACCCTAACCCTAATTCTAACCCTAACACTCACGCTAACCCTAACCCTCATCCGCACCCTAACTCTCACCCTAACCCTAAACTTAACACTAAACCTCACCCAAACCCTAACCCTCACCCTCAGCCTAACCCTAAACCTAACCCTAACCCACACACTCACCCTCACCCTAACCCTAATCCAAAAACTATCCCTAACCCTAACCCTCCCCCTAAGTCTCACCCTAACCCTAAACCTAACCCTCAACCTAACCCTCACCCTAAACATAACTCTAACCCTAAACCTCACCCTAACCCTAAACCTAATTCTAACCCTAACCCAAACCCTAAACCACACCCTATCCATCACCCAAACCCTAATCATCACACCCTCCCTCACACTCAGCCTAACCCTAAGCCTAAGCCTAACCCTAAACCTTACCCTCACAGTCACTCTCAACCTAAGCCTAATCGTAACCCTAACCCTAACCCTTAACCTCAACCTAACCCTCACCCTAACCTTAACCCTAACACTCACCCTAACCCTAACCCACGAACTAACCCTCCCCCTAACCCTAAATCTAACCCTAAACCTCACCCTCCCCCTAACCCTTATCCTAACCCTAACCCTAACCCTCACCCTAAACCTAACCCTCACCGTCACCCTCATCGTCACCCTCACCGTAACTCTAATCATTACCCTAACAATAACACTAATCCTAAAGCTAAAGCTAAACCTAACCCTAACCCTAACCCTAATCCTAACCCTAACACTCAGCCTAACCCTAACCCTCGCCCTCACCATAACTCTAACCCTCATCCAAACCCTCTCCCTAACCCTAACCCTAACCCTAAACCTCAGCCTAACACTAAACCTAACTGTAACCCTCACCCTAAACCTAAACTTAACCCGAACCCTAACTCTCACCCTAAACGTAACCTTAAACCTCAACCTAACCCTAACCCTACACCTCATCCTCAACCTCAGCCTAACCCTAAGCCTAAGCCTAACCCTAACCCTCACACTCACCCTATCCCTTACCCTAAACCTAATCCTAACCCTAAGCCTAACCCTCACCCTCACTCTAACCTTCACCCTAACCCTAACTCGAACATTAACCCTAACCGTAAACCTCACAAACAGCCTCACCCTAACCCTAACTCTAACCATATAGCTCACCCTCACCCTAACCCTAACCCTAAACCTCACCCTAACCCTAACCCTAAACCTCACCCTCATCCTAATCCTCACCCTAACCCTAATCATAAACCTAACCCTCATCATAAGCCTCAACATAACACTAAACCTAAACCTAACCCTCACCATCACTGTAACCCTTACCCTAATGCTCACCCTAAACCTACACTTAACCCGAACCCCAACTCTCACCCTAAACCTAAGCCTAACCCTCACCCTAACCCTCACCTTAACCCTCACCCTCAGCCTCAGCCTAATCCTAAGCCTAACCCTAAACCTAACCCTCACCCTTACCGTCACCCTCACCATAACTCTAACTCTAACCCTAACAATAACACTAATTCTAACCCTAAACCTAACCTTAACCCTAACCCTAACCCTAATCCTAAGACTCACCCTCACCCTACCCTAATCCTAACCCTAACCCTCACACTAACCCTCACCATAACCCTCATTGTAACCCTAACCTTCATCCAAAACCTCACCTAACCCTAAAACTAACCCTAAACCAAAACCAAACCCTAACACACACACTCACCCTCGCCCTAACTCTAATCCTAACCCTAACCCTATAACCCTGAACGTCCCCCTAACTCTCACACTAACCCTAACCCTAACACTAACCCTAACCCCAACCCTCAACCTAACCCTCACACTAACCCTAACTCTAACCCTAACCATCACCCTCACCCTCACCTTCACTGTAACTGTAACAGTAACCCTAACCCTACAATAAAAGCAACCCAAACCCTAACCCTCACCCTAACCATAACCCTCACCCTAACCAAAACCTCACCCTAACCCTAACCCTAAACCTAACCAACACCCTCACCCTAGACCTCACCCTAATTCTAACCCTCACCCTCACCCTAACCCTAACCCTTACCTGAACCCTAAACCTAACCCTAACACAAACCCTTATCTTAACCATCACCCTTAGCCTAAACCTCAGCCTTAACATTAACATAATCCTCACCCTAACCCTCACACTCACCCTAAACCTCATTAAAACCGTCAACCTAAGCATCACCCTAAACCTAACCCTCAACCTCAAACACACACTCAAACTAAGCCTAAGCCTAATACTAAGCCTTACCCTAACCCTCACCCTAACCTTCACCGTAACACTAACCCTAACCCTAACCCACAAACGTTAGTTTGTGGTTAACCTTAACCTTAACCTTAATGTTAACCCTAACCTTAACCATCACCCTTGCCCTAATCCTCAACCCCACCCTTACCCTCAGCCTAACCCTAGGCCTAAGCCTAAACCTATCACTAACCCTAACACTCACCCTCACCTTAACACTAATCCTAACCCTAACCCTAACCCTAACCCTAAACCTCAACCTCACCCTCACACTAACCCTAATCCTAACGCTAACCCTAAACCTCACCCTAACCCTAACACTCACCCTCAACTTCAACCTCACCGTAACTCTAAACCTAACCCTAATCCTAAACCTAACCCTAAGACTAACCATAAACCTCAACATAACCCTAACCCTAACCTTAACCCTAACACTAAGCCTAACCTTAACCTTCGACCTATCCCTCCCCCTAACCCTATATCTAACTATAAACCTCACCCTCACCCTTACCCTAAACCTCACCCTAACCCTAACCCCAACCCTCACCCTCACCCTCACCCTCACGGTAACTCTAACCCTAACCTTAACAATAACACTAATCCTAACCCTAAACCTAACCCTAACCTTAACCCTAACCCTAATCCAAAAACTCACCCTCACCCTAATCCTAACCCTCACCCTCACCGTAACCCTAACCCACACCCTCACCGTGACCGTAACCCTAATCGTAACCCTCACCCTAACCCTAACCCAAAACTTAAACCTCTTGTTAACACCTACCCTAACCCTCTACGTCACCCTAGCCCTCACCCTAACCCTAATCTTAACCCTAATCCTCATCCTACCCCTCACCCTAACCCTAACCCTAACTCTCATCCTAACTCTAAACCTAACCCTAACCCTCAACCTAATCCTAACACTCATCGTCACACTAAACGTAACCCGAACCCTAACACACACCCTAACCCTAACTCTAACCCTCACCCTAATCCTAAACCTCACCCTCAGCCTAAACCTAAGCCTAACCCTAACCCTAACAGTAACCCTCACACTCACCCTAACCCTTACCCTAATCCTAATCCTAACCCTAAGCCTAACCCTCACCCTCAACCTAACCCTCAACCTAACGCTAACTCTAATGCTAACTCTAACCCTAACCCTCACCTCACACTCACCCTTACCCCAATTCTATCCCTAAACCTCACCCTCACCCTAACCCTAAACCTCACCCTCGCCCTAGCCCTCATCCTAACCCGAATCCTAACACTAACCCTCCTGCTAACCCTCACCCTAACACTAATCCTAACCCTAACCCTCACCCTCACCCTAAACCTAATCTTAACCCTCAACATAACCCCAACCGTCACCCTCACCGTAGCCCTTACCCTCACTTACACCCTAACCCTAAACTTAACCTGAACCCTAACTCTCAGCCTAAACATAGCTCTAACACTCAACCTAACCCTAAGCCTCACCCTCACCCTCACCCTCAACCTAAGCCTAAGCCTAAGCCTAACCCTCACACTCACCCTAACCCTAACACTAATCCTAACCCGAATCCGAACCCTAACACGATCCCTCACCCGAACCCTCACCTTAACCCTAACCCTAACATTAAACCTAAACCTAACCCACACCCTCAGATTCACCCTAACCCTAACAATAAACGTAACCCTGACCCTCACCCTAACCCTAAACTTAAACCTAAACCTCACCCTAACCCTAAAACTCAACCTCACCCTCAGCCTAGCCCTCACCTTAACCCTAATCCAAACCCTAAATCTCATCCTAAACCTCTCCATAATCCTAAGCCAAACCCTCACCCTAACCCTAAATTTCTCACCCTCAACCTCACCCTCAGCCTAACCCTAAGCCTAACCCTAATCCTAACCCTCACCCTCAACCTCACCCTCAGCCTAAACCTAACTCTAACCCTAACCCTCGCCCTAACACTAACCCTCATCCTCACCATCACCATAACTCTAATCTTAACCCTAACCCTAACCCTTACCTTCACACTCACCCTCACTTTAACCCTAATCCTAAACCTAACCCTATCATTAATCCTCACTCCCACAGTAAACCTCACCCTAACCCTTACCCTAACACTAACCCTAACCCTAATCCTAACCGTCACCCTAACCCTAACTCTAACCCTTAACCTCACCCTCACCCTAACCCTAACCCTAACCATAATCCTAAATCCTACCCTAAACCTAAACCTTACCCTAACACATACCCTCACCCTAACACTAACACTAACCGTAACACTAACCCTCACACTAATGTTAACCATCACCTTAAACCTAAACCTCACCCTAACCCTAACTCTAACCCTCAACTTCAACTTAGCCATCACCCTAACCCTAACCCTCATCCTCACACTAAACCTCACACTAACCCTATCAATAATCCTCAATCTAACCCTGTCCCTCACATTAACCATAACCCGAAACCTCACCCTTACCTTAACCTTCACCCTCAGCCTAACGCTCACCTTTATTCTTATTGTCACCCTCATCCTAAACCTCACCCTAACCCTAACCCTTATCCTAACCCTCACCCTAACCATAACCCTAACCATCACCCTAACCCTAACCCTAACCCTCACCCTCACCTTCAACCTCAGCCTAACACTAAGTCTAAGCCTAAACCTATCCCTAAACCTCACACTCACCCTAGCCCTCACCCTAACCCTAATCCTAACCCTAACCCACATCCTAACACTAAACCTAACCATAAACTAAACCAGGACTCTAAACCTAATCCTCATCCTAATCCTCACCCTCACCCTCAGCCTAACCTTAAGCCTAAGCATAAGCCAAACCCTATCCCTAACCCTCACACTCACCCTCACCCTAACCCTAATCCCAACCCTAACCCTAACCCTAAACCTAAACCTCAACCTAACCCTCACCCTAAACCTAACCCTAACCCTAAACCTCACCCTTACCTTAGTCCTCACCCTAACCCTCACCCCAAACCTAAGCCTCACCCTCATCCAAACCCGAACCTTAACCCTCACCCTAACCCTACGCTTAACATTAACCCTAAACCTCACCCTAACCCTAACAATAACCCTCACAATCACCCTAGCCCTCACCCTAACCCTAATTGTAACCCTAAACCTCATCCTAAGCCTCACCCTAACCCTAACCCTAACGCTCACCCTAACCCTAAACCTAATTCTAACCCTCAAACTAGACCTAATGCTGACCCTCACCATAACCTTAACCCTAATCCTCAGCCTAAATCTAAACCTAACCCGAACAATAAACCTCACCCTAACCCTATCCCTAATCCTCACGCTCACCCTAGCCCTCATCCTAAACCTAATCCTAACCGGAACCCTCATGCTAACCCTCACCCTAACCCTAACACTAACCCTAACCTTAAACCAAGCCCTAATGCTATCCCTCACCCTATTCCTAAACTTAACCCTAACCCTAATCCTCACCCTCACATTAGCCCTCACACTAACCCTAATCCTAAACCTAACCCTCATCCTAACCCTCACCCTCAGCCTAACCCTAACCCTCACCCTCACCCTCAGCCTAACCCTTAAGCCTAACCCTAACATTAACCGAACCCTAACCATCACACTCATCCTCACCCAAACCTTAATCCTACACCTAACCTTATCCCTTACCCTAAACCTCACACTAAAACTCACGCTAAACCTAACCCAAACACTAACCCTAACACTAACCCTCACACTAACCCTCACCTTAACACAAACTCTAAGCCTAAACCTCACCCTCACCCTAACCCTAAACCTCACCCTTAACCTCTCCCTCAGCCTTTCACTATGCCTAACCCTAACCTTAACCCTAACACGCACACTCACCCTCACCCTAACCCTCAGCCTTACCCTAAGACTAAGCTTAAGCATAACGCTAACACTAACCCTCACCCTAACCATAACCCTCACCCTAACCCTAACACTCACACTAAGCCTAACACTAACCCTCACCCTCACCCACACCCTCACCCACACCCTAACCCTCACCCTGACCCTAACTCTAAGCCTCAACCTCATGCTCTGCCTTAGTTTAAGTCTAAGCCTAAGCCTAACCTGAACCCTCACCTAACCCTAACCTGAACACTAATCCTCTCTAACCCTAAACCTCACCCTCACCCTAACCCTAACCCTAACCCTAACTCTAAACCTCATCCTAACCCTAACCCTCACCCTCAACCTAGCCCTCACCCTAACCCTAATTCTAACATTAAATCTCATCCTAACCCTCACCCTAACCCTAACCCTAACCCTCACCCTAACCCTAGCCTTAACCCTAACCCTAACCCTCAAACTAATCCTAACCCTCACTCTCACCGTAAACCTAACCCTAACCCTCACCCTAACCCTAAACTTAACTGGAAAGCTAACTCTCACCCTAGCCCTAAACTTAACCCTCAGCATAACCCTAACCCTCACCCTCACCATCATCCTCAGCCTAACCCTATAGCTAATCTTAATCCTCACACTCACCCTAACACTTGCCCTAATCCTAATCCTAACCCTATTCCTAACCCTCACCCTAACCCTCACCCTAACCCTAAATCTAACGCTAGCCCTAACCCAAAACCTCACAATCAGCCTCACCCTAACCCTAACTCTAAACCTAAACCTCACTCTCACCCTAATTCTAACCCTAAACCTCACCCTAACCCTAACCCTAACCCTAAACCTCATCTTCACCCTAGCCCTCACCCTCACCCTAATCCTAAGCCTAACCCTCATACTAACACTCACCCTAACCCTAACCCTATCCCAAAACCTCACCCTATGCCTAACCCTCACCCTCAACCTCAGCCTCAGCCTAAGCCTAAGCCTAACCCTAACAATAACCCTCACACTCACCCTAACCCTTACTCTAATCCTAATCCTAACCCTAACCCTAAACCTCACCCTCACCCTATCCCTCACCTTAACCCTAACACTAACACTAACCCTAAACCTAAACCTCACCCTCAGCCTCAACCTAACGCTAACACTAACCATAATCTCACCCTCAACCTAAACCTAACCCTACACCTCAACCTAACCCTAAACATAAACCTCACCCTCACTCTACCCCCAACCCTAGAACTCACCCTAACACTAACCCTCACACTTTCAGTAACCCTCACCCTCAGCCTAACCCTCACGTTTACCCTGACCATCAACCCCACCCTAAACCACACCCTAACCCTTAACCTCACCCTCATGCTCAGCCTAGGACTAAGCCTAAGCCAAAACTTAAACCTGACCCTCATTCTAACCCTAACCCTAAAACTAACCCTAACTCTAAACCTAAAACTAACCCTCACCCTCACCCTCAGCCTGAACCTAAGGCAAACCCTAACCCTAACATTAACCCTCACACTCACCCTAACCCTCACCTTAACCCTAACCCTAACACTAACCCTAACCCCCTAAGTCTCACCCTCAGCCTCACCCTAACCCTAATTATAACCCTAAACCTCACCCTCACCCTAACCCTAACCCTAAACCTAACCCTAACCCCAACCCTAACCCTCCCCGTAACACTCAACCTAACCCTAACACTAATCACTAACCCTAACTCTAACCCTAACCCTAACACTAAACCTCACCCTAACCCTAATCCTAACCCTCACCCAAACCCTAACCCTCACCCTCACCCTCACCCTCAGCCTAACACTAAGCCTAACAATTACCCTAACCCTAACCCTCACACTAATCCTAACAATAACCCTAATCCTAATCCTAACCCTAACCCTATCCCTCACCCTCACCCTAACCCCAACCCTAACACTAAACCTAACCCTAACCCTCACCTTCAACCTCACCCTCAGCCTAACTTTAAACCTAACCCTAAACCTAACGCTAACACACACACTCACCCTTACCCTAACCCTAATCCTCACCCTAACGCTAACCCTAACCCTAACCCTCCCCCTAATTCTCACCCTCACCATAACCCTAACACTAAGCCTAAACCTAACCCTCACCCTATCCTTAACTCTAACCCTAAATCTCACCCTCTCCCTAAGCCTAACTCTAATCCTAAACCAAACCCTAAACCTCACCCTATCCCTAAACCTAACCCTAACCCTAATATTCACCCTAACCGTAACTCTAATCCTAAACCTCCCCCTCCCCTAACCCTAACCCAAAGCCTGATGTAAACGTCACCCTAAACCTAAACCTTACCCTAACACTTATCCTCACCCTAACACTAACAGTAACAATAACCCTCCACTTAACCCTAACCATCACCCTTACCGTAACCCTAACCCTCATTCTCACCCTCACCCTAAACCTAACCCTAACCCGAAACCTCACCCTAACACTAACCCTAACGCTCACCCTCAGCCTAGCCCTCACCCTAACCCTATACGTAACCCTAACGCTCAAACTAAACCTAACCCTCAAGCTCAACGTAACCCTAACCCTAACCCTCACCCTAACCCTAAACTTAACCTGAACCATAACTCTCACCCTAAACATAACACTAACCCTCACTCAAAACCTAACCCTCACCCTCAACCTCACCCTCAGTGTAACCCTAAGCCGAATCCTAACCCTAACCCTAACCCTCACACTCAACCTAACCCTTACCCTAATCCTAATCCTAACCCTAACTCTAATCCTAAACCTCAACCTCACCCTAACCCTAACCCTAAACCTCACCCTATCCCTAACCCTAAACCTCACCCTCAATCTAGTCCTCACCCTAACCCTAATCCTAACCCTAACCCGCATCCTAACCCTCAAACTAACGATAACCTGAACCATCACTCTAAACCTAATCCTCCACCCCACCCTCACCCTCAGCCTAACCCTCAGCCAAAGACTAACCCTAACCATAACCCTCACACTCACCCTCACCCTAACCCTAATCCTAACCCTAACCCTAACCCTTAACCTAAACCTCAACCTAACACTCACCCTAAGCCTAACCCTAACCCTCACGCTCACCTTAGTCCTCACCTTAACCCTCACCCCAAACCTAACCCTCACCCTCACCCAAACCCTACCCCTAACCCTCACACTCACCCTAACCCTACCCCTATCCCTAATCCTAAACCTCACCCAACCCTAACACTAACCCTCACAATCACCCTAATCCTAACCTTAACCCTACCTCTAAAATTCATTCTAACCCTAAACCTGACCCTCAACATCACGCTCACGCTCAGCCTTACCTTAACCTTAACCCTAACCCTAAATCTAAGAATAACCCTAACCATAAACCTAACCCTAAACCTCACCCTCACCGTAACTCTAACCCTAACCCAAACCTTCACCCTAACCCTAACACTGACCCTAACCCTAACCCTAAACCTCATCCTAACCCTAAACCTAACCCTCACCCTAGCATATATCCTAACCCTAATCCTAACACTAACACTCACACTAACCCTCACTCTAATCCTCAACTTCATCCTCAGCCTCAGACTCATCCTAACCCTAACGCTAACACTAACTCTAACCCTCACACTCACCATCACCTTAAACCAAATCCTAACCCTAAGCCCAACCCTAAACCTAAACCTAACACTAAAACTAACCCTCAACATCAACCTAACCCTAAACCTAACACTCACCCTAGCACATACTTTAACCCTAACCCTAACCCTAACACTCACCCTAACGCTAACCCTCACCCTACCCCTACCCCTAACCCTCACACTAACCCAAAACCTCACCCTAACCCTCACCCTAACGCTAACTCTAAACCTAAAACTCACACTCTCCCTAACCCTAACCATAACCCTAAACCTCAAACTAACACTAACCCTAAACCTCACCCTCACCCTAAACCTCACCCTCACCCTAATCCTAAACTTCACCCTCACCCTAGTCCTCACCCTAAACCTAACCCTAGCCCTAACACTCACCCTAACCATAACCCTCAACATAACCCTAACACTCACACTTACCCTAACCCTAACCCTCACCCTCACCCTAACCCTAACCCTAACCCTCCCCCTCACCCTAAACCAAACCCTAACCCTAACCCTCACCCTAACCCTAAGCCTAACCCTAACCCTAACCCTAACCCTCACACTCACCCTCAACCTACACCTAATCCTAAACCTAAACCTAACCCTCACAGTAACCCTCAAACTAGCGCTCACACTAACCCTAATCCTAACCCTAAAACTCATCCTAACCCTCACCCTAACCCTAACCCTAACCCTCACCCTAACCCTAACCCTAACCTTTACCCTCATGCTCGGGCCTAAGCCTAACCCTAAGCCTAAGCTTAAGCCTAAACCTAACCTTCACACTAACCCTCAACCTAACACTAACCCTAACACAAAAGCTAACTCTAACCCTAAACCTCACCCTCACCCTAACCCTAACTCTAACCCTAACCCTAAACATAAACCTAACCCTCACCCTAACCCTAAACCTCACACTCACCTTAACAGTAAACCTAATCCTAATCCTAACAGTAACCCTAACCCTAACCCTCATACTAACCATAACACTCACCCAAAACCTAACCCTCACCCTAACACATAAATTCACCCTAACACTAAACCTAACCCTAACACTAGCACTCACACTAACCCTAACACTCCCCCTCACCCTAAACCAAGTCCTAACCCTAACTCTCACCCTAAACCTAAGCCTAACCCTAAACCTAACCCTCACACTCACCCTCAACCTACACCTAATCCTAAACCTTACCCTAACCCTCACAGTAATCCTCAACCTAGCGCTCACCCTAACCCTAGTCCTAACCCTAAACCTCATCCTAACCCTCACCCTAACCCTAACCCTAACCCTCACCCTCATGCTCGGCCTAAGTCTAACCCTAAGCCTAAGATTAAGCCTAAACCTAACCCTCACACTAACCCTCAACCTAACCCTAACCCTAACACAAAAGCTAACTCTAACCATAAACCTCACCCTCACCCTAACCCTAACACTAACCCTAACACTAAACATAAACCTAACCCTCAACCTAACAGTAAACCTCACACTCAACAGTAAAACTAATCCTAACCCTAACAGTAACCCTAACCCTAAACCTAACCCTCATTCTAAACATAACACTCACGCTAACACTAACCCTCACCCTAACACTTAAATTCAACCTAACACTAAATCTAACCCTAACACTAGCACTCACACTAAACCTAACCCTCACCCTCACCCTAGCCCTCACCCTAAACCTAACCCTCATCCTCATCCTAAACCTCACACTAACCCTAAAACAAATCCTCAATATAAACCTCACCCTCAACTTAACCCTAACCCTAACCCACACCCTAACCCTAACCCTCACCCTTAACTTAATCCTCACTCTCAGCCTAACTCTCACCTTTACCCTTACCTGCACCCTCACCCTAACCCTCACCCTAAGCCTAACCCTCATCCTAACCCTAACCCTGACCGTAACCCTAAGCCTAACCCTAAACCTCACCCTCACCCTAGACATCATCCTAACCCTAATCCTAACTCTAAACCTATCCCTAACCCTCACCATCACCCTTAACCTAATCCTAAACCCCACCCTCACCCTCAGCCTAACCCTAAGCCTAAGCCTAATCATAACCCTAACCCTCACACTCAGCCTCATCATAACCCTAATCCTAAACCCAACCCTAACACTAACCCTAAACCTCAACCTAACCCTGCACCTAACCCTCCCCCTAACTCTAACTCTAACCCTAAACTTCACCGTCACCCTCACCCTAACCCTCACCCTAAACCTAAATCTAACCCTCACCCTCACCGTAAGTCTAACCTTAACCCTAACAATAACACTAACCCTAACCATCACCCTAACCCTAACCGTAACCCTAAACCTCACCCTAACCCTAAACCAAACCCTCAACGTCAGCCTCACCCTAACCGTAAACTTAACCTTAACCATAACACTAACAATAACCCTAACCCTAAACCTAACCCTGAAACTAACCCTAACCCTAACCCTCACCCTAACCCTCACCCTCAGGTTAAGGCTAAGCCTTAACCCTATCCCTAAACCTAACACAATCACTCACCCTAATATTAACCCTAATCCTAAACCTAACCCTAACCCTAACCCTCATTCTAACCCTCACCCTAACCCTAACCCTAACACTAACCCTATCCCTAACACTCAACCTAACCCTAACTCTAACCCTAGACCTCACCCTCACCTTCACCCTAACCCTAATCCTAACCCTAAACCTCACCCTAACCCTAATCTTTACCCTCACCCTCACTGTAACTCTAAACCTAAACCTAACAGTGACACTAACCCTAACACTAACCCTCACCCTCACCCTCACCGTAACCCTAACCCTAACCCAAAACCTCACCCTAACCCTAACCTTAACCCTAACCTGAACCTCACCCTAACCCTAACCCTAACCGTCACCCTGAGCCTCACCCTCACCATAAACTTAAACCTAACCATAACACTAACAATAATCCTAACCCTAATCCTAATCTAACCCTCACTCTCACCCTAACCCTAACCGTAACCCTCACCCTAACCCTAACCCTCACCCTCACTGTAACCCTCACACTAACACTCACCCTAACCCTAAACTTAACGCTAACCCTAAACGTCACCCTAACGCTAACCCTATCCCTCACCCTCACCCTAGCCCTCACCTTAGCCCTAATCCTAAAACAAAACCTCACCCTAACCCTCACCCTAACCCTTAAACTCTAACAATCACCCTAACCCTAACCCTCAGCCTCAACCTCACCCTCAGCCAAAATTTAACCTTAAACCTAAACCTAAACCTAACCCACACACTCACCCTCACCCTAACCCTAATCCTAATCCTAAACCTAAAAATAACCCTAACCCTAAACCTACCCCTTAAACTAAACATAACACTCACCCTAACCCAAACCCTCACTCTAACACTTACCCTCACCCTAACAGTAACCCTCACACTAACACTGAAGCTCACAGTAACCCTAAACCTCTCCCTAACCTTAACCCTAACCCTAACCTAAACATCACCCTCACCCTAGCCCTCACCTTAACCCTAATTCTAACCCTACCCCTCAACCTAAATCTATCCCTCAACGTCACCCTAAACCTCACACTAACCCTAACCCTAATCCTCAATCTAACCCTAACCCTAACCGTAACCCGAACCCTTAACCTAACGCTCACCCTAACCCTAACCCTCACCCTTATCTTAACCCTCACCCTCAGCCTAACCCTCACCTTTACCCTTGCCATCACTCTCATCCTAACCCTCAACCTTAACCTAACCCTAACCAAAGCACTCACCCTAACCCTAACCCTAAACCTCACCCTCACCCTCAGATTTACACTAATCCTATCACTATTCCTAACACTAAACCTCACCCTCACCCTAGCCATGACCCTAATTCTTACCCTCACACTAATCCTAACTCTAACCCTAAACCTAACTCTCACAATAAACCTAACCCTCACCCTAACCGTAACCCTACCCCTTACCCTAACCCTCACCTTAATCCTAACACTAACCCTCAACCTAACCCTCACCCAAAACCTCACTGTCACCCTAAATCTGACCTTAACCCTAATAACAACCCTAACCCTCACCCTCACCCTAACCCTCACCCTAACCCTCACCCTAAAACTCACCCTAATCATAACCCTAATCCTTAGCCTAACCCTCACCCTAACCCTAAGCATAACCCTAACCCTAACCCTCACCCTAACCCTCACCCAAACCCAAATCTTAACCCTAACCCTCACCCTCACCCTAAACCTCATCCTAACACTTACCCTCATCCTCACCCTAAACCTCACACTTAACCGAATCCCCACCGTAACTCTAACCCTAACCGTCACCCTCACTGTCACCCTCACGCTAAGCCTAACCCTAACCCTCTCCCTAACCCTAATGCTAAGTCTAACACTCACACTAACCCTCATGCTATCACTTATCCACAGCACAAACCTAACCCTAAACTTAACCCTCACCCTCACCCTAAACCTCACCCTAACCCTAAACCTAATCCTAACCCTCACCCTCACCCTAACCCTAAAAATAACACTCACCTAACCCTAACCCTAACCTTCTACCTCACCCGAACCCTCACCCTAACCCTAATGCTCACCCACACCCTAAACCTCAAGCTCACCCTTACCATAACCCTCAACTGATCCTCACCCTAACCCTAACCATTACCTAACGAAGAGCCTAACCCTCACTCTCACCTTAACCATATCCCTAACCCTAAACCTCACCCTCACCCAGACCCTCTACCTCAGCCTTTCTTTAACCCTATCCCTAATCCTAACCCTAACCCTCACCCTCACCCTAACCCTCACCATAAACCTTAGACTCACCTTCACTCTCACCCTAACCGTAACCCTTACACTAATCCTAACCCTCACAATAAACCTAAACCTACCCCTCACCCAAAACCTCACCATAAACTTAACCCTAACCCTAACCCTCATCCTCACGCAAGCCCTCAACCTAATACTAATTCTAACCCTAACCCTCACCCTAACCCTCATCCTCACCCTAAACCTCACACTAACCCTAACCCTAATCCCCAATCTAACCCTAAACCTAACCCTTACCCTAACCCTAACCCTAACCCTAACCCTAACCATCACCCTCACCGTAACAGTAACCCTAACCCTAACAATAACCCAACCCTAACGCTAACACTAACCCTAAACATATACCTCACCCTAATGCTATCCCTCACCCTAAAACTAACCCTAATACTAACACTAACCGTCACACTAACCCTAACCATCACCTTAACCCTAAACCTCAACATAACCCTAAACCTAACCCTCACCCTCACCATAGCACTCACACTAACCCTAACCCTCATCCTCACCCTAAACCTCACACTAACCCTAACACTGATACTCAATCTAAACCTCGCCCTCACCCTAACCCTAACCCTAATCGTCACCCTAACTCACACCCTAACCCTAACCCTCAACTTTACCCTTACTGTCACCCTCACCCTACCCCTAACAATCATTCTAACCCTCACCTTAAACATAACCCTAACCATCACACTAACCCTAACTCTCAACCTCACACTCAGCCTCATTCTAAACCTAAGCCTAACCCTAACCCTAACTCTGACCCTCATCCTCACCCTACCCCTCACCCTAACCCTATTCCTAACCCTAACCCTGAAAATAACACTAACCCTAACCCTAACCCTCATTCTAACCCTAACCCTCACCCTAACCCTTACCCTCACCCTAACACTTACCTTACCCTAACAATAACCCTAACCCTAACCCTAACCCTCATTCTAACCCTAACCCTCACCCTAACCCTTACCCTCACCCTAATACTTACCTTACCCTAACAATAACCCTAACCCACACACTAACCCTCACACTAACCCTAACCATCACCCTACCCTAACCCTAACCCTAAACCTCATCCTAACCCTAACCCTAACCCTCACCCTCACCCTCACCCTCAACATAACTCTGATCCTAACCTTAACAATAACACTAATCCTAACCCTAAATCTAACCCTAATCCTAATCCTAAACCTAATACCCACCTTCAGCCTCACCCTAACCACAAACTTACCCCTAACCATAACACTAACAATAACCCAAACCCTCACCCTAACCCTAACATTAACCCTCACCTTAACCCTAACCCTAACCCTAATCCTAACGCTATACCTCATCCTAACCCTCACCCTAACCCTAACCCTAAACCTCAACCTAACCCTAACCCTCACCCCCACACACAGCCTAAACCTAAACCTAAGCTTAACACTAACCCTCACACTCACACTCAAGCTAACCCTAAGCATAAATCTAACTCGCTCCCTAAACATAATCCTCACCCTAAACCTCACCCTAACCCTAACCCTAACACCAATACTAACACTAACCCTCACAATAACCCTAACTCTAACCCTAAACCTTACCCTCACCCTCACCTTAACCCTGACCGTAAACCTCAGCCTAAACCTAAGCCTGACCCTAACCCTAACCCTCACACTCACACTCACCCTCACCCTAACACTAATCCTAATCCCAGCCCTAACCCTAACCATCACCCTAACCCTAACCCTCACAATAATCCTAAACCTAACACTAACCCTAACGCTAACCCTCACCCTAACCGTAACTCTAAACCTAAACCTCACCCTCAACTTAACCCTAAGCCTAACCCTAACCCTAACCCTAAACCTCACCCTAAACATAACCTTAAACTTCACCTTCACCCTAGTCCTCACCCAAACCCTAATCCTAACTCTAACACTCATCCTAACCCTCACCCTAACCCTAACCCTAACCATCACCCTAACCTTAGCCCTCAGCCTCAACCTCACCCTCAGTCTAACCTTAAGCCTAAGCCTAAACCTAAACCTAACCCACACTCACCCTCACCCTATCCCTAATCCTAATCCTAATCCTAACCCTAACAATAAACCTAACCCTAAAGCTAACCCTCACCTTAAATATAACCCTCACCCTAACCCAAACCCTCACCCTAACACTTACCCTGACCCTAACACTAACCCTAACCATCACCCTAATGTTCACACTAACCCTAACCCTCACAGTAACCCTAAACCTCATCCGAACCTTAACCCTAACCCTAACTTAAACCTAACCTTCATCCTAGCCCTCACCCTAACCCTAATTCTAACCCTAACACTCACCCTCAACCTCACCCTAAACCTCACACTAACCCTAACCCTAATCCTCAATCTTAACCTCACCCTAACTGTAACCCGAAACCTTAACCTAACCCTCAACCTAACCCTAACCCTCACCCTTATCTTAACCCTCACCCTCAGCCTAACCCTCACCTTTACCCTTACCATCACTCTCACCCTAACCCTCAACCTTACCCTAACACTCACCCAAGCCCTCACCCTAACCCTAACCCTAAACCTCACCCTCACCCTCAGATTTGCACTAATCCTATCACTATTCCTAACCCTAAACGTCACCCTCACACTAACAGTCAGCTAATTCTTACCCTCACACTAATCCTAACCCTAACCCTAACTCTCACACTAAACATAACCCTCACCCTAACCGTAACCCAAAACCTTACCCTAAACCTCATCTTAACCCTAACTCTAACCCTCACCCTAACCCTCACCCAAAACCTCACTGTCACCGTAAATCTGACCCTAACCCTAATAACAACCCTAATCCTCACCCGAACCCTAACCCTCACCCTCACCCTAACCCTCACCCTAACCCTCACTCTAATCATAACCCTAACCCTCAGCCTAACCCTCACCCTAACCCAAACCTTAACCCTAAGCCTCACCCTCACCCTAACCCTCATCCTAACACTTAACCTCATCCTCTCCCTAAACCTCATACTTAACCGAATCCTCACCGTAACTCTAAATCTAACCGTCACCCTCACCATCACCCTCACGCTAAGCCTAACCCTAACCCTCACCCTAACTCTAAAACTCACCCTAATCCTCACCATAACTCTAATGCTAGTCTAACACTCACCCTAACCCTCATGCTATCACTTATCCACAGAAAAACCTAACCCAAACCTTAACCCTCACCCTCACCCTAACCCTAATCCTAACCCTAACCCTCATCCTAACCCTCACCCTAATCCTAAGCTTAACCATCACCCTAAGCCTAATCCTCACACCCACCCTCACCCTCAGACTAACCCTAAGCCTAAGCTTAATCCTAACCCTACCCCTCACACTCACCCTCACCCTAAACCTAATCCTAACCCAAAACCTAACCCTAAACCTAAACCTCAACCTTACCCTCACCCTAAACCTAACGTTAACCCTAACACTAACCCTAACCCCACTCAGCCTTACCCTCCCCAACTTAACTCTAACCCTAAACCTCTCCCTCAGCCTATCCCTAATCCTAACCCTAACTCTAAACCTCACCCTAACCCTAACACTAACCCTCCCCCTCCCCCTCACCCAAACCGTAAATCTAACCCTAACCCTAACATTAACACTAATCCTAACCCTAAAACTAACCCTAACCCTAAGCCTAACCCTAATGCTAACACTCACCCTCACCCTAATCCTAATCCTAACCCTAACACTCAAACTAACCCTAACCCTCACCCTCACTGTAAACCTAACCCTCATCCAAAAGCTCACCCTAACACTAACCCTAACCATAACTCACCCTAACTCTAAACCTAACCCTCACCTTCACCCTAGCCCTCACCCTAACCCTAAGCATAACCCTAATCCTCATCCTAACCCTCACCCTAACCCTAACTCTAACCCTAACCCTCACACTAACCCTAACCCTCACAGTAAACCTAAAACTCACCCTAACCTTAACCCTAACCCTAACCTAAACATCACCCTCATCTTAGTCCTCACCCTCACCCTATTTCTAACCCTAACCCTAAACCTAACGGTAACCCTCAATCTCACCCTAAACCTCACACTAACGCTAACCCTAATCCTCAATCTAACCCTCACCCTAACTGTAACCCGAACGCTTATTCTAACCCTCACCCTAACCCTTACCCTCAGCCTTATCTTAACCGTCACCCTCAGCCTAATCCTCACCTTTACCCTTACCATCACTCTCACCCTAACCCTCAACCTTACCCTAACCCTCAACCAAGCCCTCACCCTAAACCTAACCCTAAACATCACCCTCACCCTAAACCTCACCATAAACTTAACGCTAACCCTAACCCTCACCCTCACGCTAGCCCTCACCCTAACCCTAATTCTAACCCTAACCCTCAACCTAACCCACATCCTCCCCCTAAACCACACACTAACCCTAACCCTAATCCCCTATCTAACCCTAACCCTAACACTTACACTAACCCTAACACTCACCCTTACTATAACTCTCACCCTTAGCCTAACCCTCAACTTTACTCTTACCATCACGCTCATCGTAACCCTCACCCTAACCCGAACCCTCATCCTAACCCTCACCCTAACCCTAACCCTATCCATCACCATGACCCTAACCCTCACCCTCACCATCATCCTCAGACTAAACCTATGCCTAAGCCTAACCCTAACCTCAACCCTCCCCTCACCATAGCCCTCACCCTAACACTAATCCTAACCCTAACCCTCATCCTAATCCTCACCCTAACCCTAAGGTTAACCATCAACCTAAGCGTAATCCTCACACCCACCCTCACCTCAGCCAAACCCTAAGCCTAAGCCTAATCCTAACCTTAACCCTAACACTAACCCTAACCCTAACCCTCACCCTAAACCTCCCCCTCAACCTAAGTCTAACCCTAAACCTCAACCTCACTCTAACCCTAATCCTAACCATAAACCTAAACCTCATCCTAAACCTAACACTAACCCTCAACCTCACCCTCACCCAAATCGTAAGTCTAACCCTAACCCTAACATTACCACTAATCCTAACCCTAACACTAACCCTTACCCTAACCCAAACCTTCACTCTCAGCCTCACCCTCACTACAAATGTAACCCTAACCATTACATTTACAATAACCCTAACCCTAATCCTAACCATTACCCTCACGCTAACCATAATCCTAACCCTAACTCTCGCCCTAAACTTAACCCTCACTATCACTGAAACCCTAACCCTCACCCTAACCTAACCTTAACCCTCACCCTAACCCTTTACCTCACCCTAATTCTAACATTAAGCCTGACCTAAACCTCCCCGTAAACCTCTCCCTCACCCTAACCCTAACACAAACCCTAACCCTCAAACTAACACTCAACCTAACCCAAAACCTAACCCTAACCCTAAACCTCACATTAATCCCAACCCTCACCCTAACCCAAACCCTACCCCTCACTCTAAACCTCAAGCTAAGTCTAACCCTCACCTTCACCAGAACCCTAAACCTAACCATAACCCTAAACCTCACCTTAAGGCTAATTCTAACCCTAACCCTAATCCTAACCGGAAACCTAACACTAATCCTCACCTTCACCCTCACCCTCAGCCTAATCCTAAGCCTAACCCTAACCCTAACCCTAACCCTGACATTCACCCTCACCATAACCATAAACCGAAAACTAACCCAAGCCCTAACCCTTACCCTCAACCTAACCCTCACCCTAACCCTAACCCTAACACTAACCCTAAACCTAACACTAACAATCACCCTAAACCTCAACCTAACCCTAACCCTCACCCTCACTCTAACCCTCACCATAAACCTTAGCCTCACCCTCACTCTCACCCTAACCGTAACCCTCACACTAATCCTAACCCTCACCCTAAACCTAAACCTACCCCTCACCCTAAACCTCACCATAAACTTAACCCTAACCGTAACACTCACCCTCACGCTAGCCCTCAACCTAATCCTAATTCTAACCCTAACCCTCACCCTAAACCTCATCCTCACCCTAAAAATCACACTAACCCTAACCCTAATCCCCAATCTAACCCTAACCCTAACCCTTACCCTAACCCTAACCCTGACCCTCACCCTCACCCTCACCCAAATCGTAAGTCTAACCCTAACCCTAACATTACCTCTAATCCTAACCCTAAAACTAACCCTTACCCTAACCCTACACTTCACTCTCAGCCTCACCCTCACTGGAAACGTAACCATAACCATAACATTTACAATAACCTTAACCCTAATCCTAACCATCACCCTCACCCTAACCATAACCCTAACCCTAACCCTCGCCCTAGCCTTAACCCTCACTCTCACTGAAACCCTAACCTTCATCTTAACCCTCACCCTAACCTAACCTTAACCCTCACCCTAACACTTAACCTCACCCTAATCCTAACACTAAGCCTAACCTAAACCTCCCTCTCCCCCTAAACCTAACACAAACCCTAACCCTCAAATTAACCCTCAACCTAACCCTAACCCTAAACCTAACCCTAAACCTCACATTCACCTAACACTCACCCTAACCCTAACCCTAACCCTCACCCTAACCCTCAAGCTACCTCTAACCATCACCCTCACCAGAACCCTAAACCTAACCCTAACCCTGAACCTCACCTTAAGGCTAATTATAACCCTAACCCTAACCCTAATCCTCACCTTCAACCTCACCCTCAGCCTAACCCTAAGCCTAAACCTAACGCTAACCCTAACCCTCACACTCACCCTCACACTAACCATAATCCTAAACCTAATCCTATCCCTAATCCTTACCCTCAACCTAACCCTCACCCTAAACCTAACCCTAACACTAACCCTAACCCTAACCCTCACCCTAAACATCACCCTAACCCTAACACTAATCCTAAACCTGACCTTCACCCTAACCCAAACTCTAACCCTAATCCTAACCCTAAACCTCATCCTAACCTTCACCCTAACCCTCACTCTCACCCTAAACCTAACCCTAACCCTAACCATCAAGCTGGGCCTAGGCCTAAGCCTAAGTCTAGTCCTAACCCTAACGCTCACCCTAACCCTAACCCTAACACTAACCATAACTCTAACCCTAAACCTCACTCTCACCCTAACCCTAACTCTAACCCTAACCATAACCCTAATCCTCATCTTAACAATAAACCTAACCCTCACCTTCACCCTCACATTAAACATAACCTTAAACTTAACGCTAACAATAACTCTAACCCTAACCCTAACCCTCAACCTTACTATAAGCCTCGCCCTAACATTTACCCTTAACCTAACACCCTAATCCTAACAGTAACCCTCACACTAACCCTAACCATCACCCTAACCCTAAGCCTAACCCTCACCCTAACCATAAACCTCACGCTCAACATCACCCTCAGGGTAACCCTAAGCCTAACCCTAAACCTAACCCTAACAATAACTCTAAACTTAATCCTAACACTCATCCTAACCATAACCCTCACCCCAACCTAAACCCTTACCCTAACACTTACCCTCCCACTAACACTAACCCTAACCCTAACAATAACCCTCAAACTAACCCTAACCTAACCCTAAACCTCAACCTAACCCTCAACCTCACCCTAACCCTAACACTAACCCTAACCCTAACCCTCACCCTAACCCTCCCCCTAACCCTGTATCTCACACTAAATCTCACCCTCACCCAAATCCTTACCCTAACCCTAACCCTAAACCCCACCCTAACCCTAACCCTAACCCTGACCCGCACCCTCAGCCTAACCCGAATCCTAAGCCTAACCCTCAAACTAACCCTCACACTCACCCTCACTCTAAACCTAATCCTAAACCTAACCCTATCCCTAAACCTCAACCTAACCCTCAGAATCACACTAAACCTAACACTAACCCTAACCCTAAACCTCAACCTAACAGTCCCCATAACCATAACTCTAACCCTAATCCTAAGCCTAAATCTAACCCTAACCGTCACCGTAAACCTAACCCTGACCCTCAATCTAAACCTAAACCTAAACCTAACCCTAAACCAAACCCTAATCCTCAGCCTCACCCTCACCCTAATCCAAACCCTAACATTAACCCTCACCCTAACCCTAAGCTTAATCCTAAACCTAACCTTAACCCTCACATTCAACCTCAACCTAATCTTAATCCTAAATCTAACCCTATCCCTAACCCTAACCCTCAACCTAACCCTCACCCTAGCCCTAACCCTAACAGTAATCCTAACCCTAAACCTCATCTTAACCCTCACCCTCAACCTCATGCTCGGCCTAAGCCTAAGCCTAAGCCTAAGCCTAACAATAACCCTCACCCTAACCCTAAAATTAACACTAACACTAACTATAAACCTAAACCTCACTCTCACCCTAACCCTAATTCTAACCCTAACCCTAACCCTGAACCTCATCCTAACCGTAACCCTAAACCTCACTCTAACCCTCACTGTAACCATAACCTTAACACTAACAATAACCCTAACCCTAACCCTAACCCTCACCCTAACTATAACCCTCACCTTAAACCAAGCCCTCACCCTAACACTCACCCTAACCCTAACACTAACTCTAACCCTAACATTAACACTCACACTAACCCTAACAGTAACCCTAAACCTTAACCTCAACCTAACCCTCACCCTCACCCTAACCCTAACACTGACCCTAACCCTAGCCCTACCGCTAACCCTCCCCCTAACCCTATATCTAACCCTAAACCTCACCCTCACACTAACCCTCACCCTCACCCTAGCCCTCACCCTAACCTTAATTCTAACCCTCACCCTCACCCTAACCCAGACCCTCATCCTCACCCTAAACCAAAACACTAACCCTAACCCTAATTCTCAATCTAACCCTCACCCTAAGCCTAACCCTTACCTAACCCTAAACCTAACCCTAACACTCAGCCTTATCTTAAACCTAACCCTCAGTGTAAACTTCACTTTTACCCTTACCATCATCCTCACCCTTACCCACACCCTAACCCTAAACCTCATCCTAACCCTCACGCTATCCGTAACTTAACCATCACCCTAACCCTAACCATCACACAAAACCTCACGCTCAGCCTAACCCTAAGCCTATGCCTAAGCCTTAACCTAACCCTCATCCTCACCCTAGCCCTCAAACTAACCCTAATCCTAACCATCACCATAACCCTAATACTGACCGCCACCCTAAGCCTAACACTAAGCCTAAGCCTAACCCTAACCCTCACTCTCACAGTCACCCTCACCCTAAACCTAACCCTAACCCTAACCCTAAACCTCAACCTAACCTTCACCCTAACCTTAACCCTAACACTAACACTACCCTTAACCCTCGATCTAAACTTCCCCCTAACCCTACATCTAACCTTAAACCTCACCCTCACCCTAACACTAATCATAACACTAACACTAAACCTCACCCTAAACCTAACTCTCACCCCCACCCTCACCCTCACTCTCACAGTAAATCTAACCCTAACCCTTACAATAACACTAATCCTAACCCTAAACCTAACTCTAACCCTAACAGTAATCCGAAGCTCACCATCACCCTAACGCTAATTCTAACCCTAAGCCCCACTGTAACATTAACCCCCATGTCACCATAACCCTAACTCACCCTTTCCCTAACCCTAACCCTAAACCTCACACTAACAGTAACTCTAATACTCACCTTCACCCTAGTTCTCACCCTAACTCTAATCCTAACCCTAATCCTCAATCTAACCCTCACCCTAACCCTAACACTAAACCTCACCATAACCCTAAACCTAACCCTCAACCTAACCTTAACACTCATCCTAACCCTAACTCTCACCCTCACCCTCAACCTCAGCCTAAACCTAAGCCTAATCCTAAATCTAACCCTAACACACACACTTAACCTCACCCTTACCCTAATCCTAAACCTAACCCTAACCCTAAACATCCCCCTACCTCTCACCCTAAACCTAACTCTAACCCAAACCCTAAACCTGACCCTAACCCTAACCATAACCCTCACACTAACCCTAACCCTCACCCTAACACTTACCATGACCCTAACACTAATCCTAACCCTAACACTAACCCTCACACTAACTCTAAACCTAAACCTCACCTGCAACCTCACCCTCATTGGAACTCTAACCCTATCTCTAAAAATAACACTAATCCTAAACCTAACCGTCACCCTAACCCTAATCCTCAACCCCACACTCACCCTCATACTAACCCTAAGCCTAAGCCTAACCCTCACCCTATCCCTTACACTCAGCCTCACCCTAACCTAATCATAACCCTAAACCTATCTCTATACCTCATCCTAACCCTCACGCTCACCCGAACCCTAACAATCACCCTAACCCTACCGCAACCCTAACTCTAACCCTAAAGCTCAAACTCACCCTCACCCTAAACCTAAACCTCACCCTAAACCTCACCCTAACCCTAAACCCTCACCCTCACCCTCAACCTCACAGTAACTCTAACCATAACAATACCACTAACACTAACCCTAACCCTAACCATAACCATAACCCTCAACCTCAGCCTCACCCTCACCGCAAACTTAACCCTAACCATGACCCTAACAATAACTCTAAACCTAACCCTAACCTTAATCCTCACCCCCACCCTCACCCTCAGCCTAACCCTAAGCCTAAGCCTAACCCTAACCCTAACCCTCACCATAACCCTAACCCTAACCCTAAACCTAAACCTAATCCTAAATCTAACCCTAAACCAAAACCTAATCCTCAGCCTCACCCTCACCATAACACAAACCCTAATCTTAACCCTCATCGTAACCCTAAGCCTAATCCTAACTCTAACCCTAAACCTCACACTCAACCTCACCCTAACCTTAATACTAAACCTAACTCTCACCCTAACCCTAAACCTCAACCTAACCCTCAACCTAGCCCTAACCCTAAACCTAATCCTAACCCTCAACCTCATCCTAACCCTCACCCTCAACCTCATGCTCGGCCTAAGCCTAAGCCTAAGCGTAAGCCTAACCCTAACCCTCACCCTAAGCCTAAAACTAACACAAAGCCTAACTCTAAACTTAAACCTCACTCTCACCCTAACATTAATTCTAACCCTAACATAACCCTAAACCTCATCCTTACCCTAACCCTAAACCTCACTCTCTCCCTCACTGTAACCGTAACTCTAACCCTAACCCTATCAATAACCCTAAACCTAACCCTAACCCTCACCCTAACCATAACCTCACCCTATCCCAAACACTCAACCTAACACTTATGCTAACCATAACACTAACCCTAACCCTAACACTAACCCTCACACTAACACTAACACTAACCCTAACCCTTAACCTCAACCTAACCCTCACCCTTAACCTAAGCCTAATACTAACCCTAACCATAACCCTCACCCTAACCATTCCCCTAACCCTACATCTAACACTAAATCTCACCCTCACCCTAACCCTAACCCTAAACCTAACCCTAAACCTCACTGTAAACCTCACCCTAACACTAATCCTCACCCTTACCCTCAACCTCACCGTAACTTTAACCCTAACCCTAAAAATAACATTAACCCTAACCCTAACAATAACCCTCACCCGCAGCCTCATCCTCACCGCAAACTTAACCCTAACCATAACACTAACAATAACCTAAACGAAACCCTAACCCTAACCCTAATCCTCACCCTCAGCCTAACCCTAAGCCTAACCCTAACCCTAATCCTCACCCTCAGCCTAACCCTAAGCCTAACCCTAACCCTAATCCTCACCCTCAGCCTAACCCTAAGCCTAACCATATCCCTAAACATAACCCTCAACATAACCCTAACCCTAACCCTAAGTCTAAACCTAACCCTAACCCTAAACCTCACCCTAATCCTAAACCTAACCCTAATCCTCAGCCTCACCCTCACCCTAACCCAAACCCTAACACTAATCCTCACCCTAACCCTAAGCCTAATCCTAACCCTAGCCCTAACTCTCACACTCACCCTCACCCTAAACCTAATCCTAAACCTAACCCTGTCCCTAACACTAAACCTCACCCTAACACTCACCATAGCCCTCACCCTAACCCTAAACCTAAACCTCATCCTCACCCTAGCCCTCAACCTAACCCTAAATCTATCCCTCACCCTCACCCTAACCCTAACCCTCATCCTCACCCTAAAAATCACACTAACCCTAAACCGAATCCTCAATCTAACCCTCACCCTAACCCTAACACTAACCCTTAACCTAACACGAAAAATAACCCTAAAACTCACCCTTATCTTAACACTTACCCTCAGCCAAAACCTCTCCTTTACCCTTACCATCATAATCACCCTAACCCATACCCTAACCCTAAACCTCATACTAAGCCTCACCCTAACCGAAACCCTCACCCTAGCCCTCAACCTAACCCTAATCCTAACCCTAACCCTCATTCTAACCCTCACCCCAACCCTAACCCTAACCATCACCCTAACCCTAATCCTCACCCCCACCCTCACCCTCAGTCTAACCCTAAGTCTAAGCCTAACCCTAACCCTAAACCTCACACTCACCCTCACCTAACCCTAATCATAACACTAACCCTAACCCTAACCCAAAACCTCAACGTAACCATCAACATAACCTTAACCCTAACACTAAACCTAACCCTAACCTCGAACTAACACTCCCCCTAACCCTAAATCTAACACTAAACCTCACCCTCACCCTAAAACTAATCCTAACCCTAACCATAAACCTCAAACTAACCCTAACCCTAACATTCACCCTCACCCTCACCCTTATCATAAATCTAACCCTAACCCTAACAATAACACTAATCCTAACCCTAAACCTAAGACTAACCCTAATCCTAACACTCACCCTCACCCTAACCCTAATCCTAATCCTAACCCTCAACCTAACCCTAATGCTCACACTCACAGTAATCCTAACCCTCAACCTCACCCTAGACCTCACCCTAACCCTAATCCTACCCCTAAACCTCATCCTAACCCTAACCCTAACCATCACAATATCTCTAACCCTAACCCTCAACCTAACCCTAACCCTCACCCTAACCCTAAACTTAACCCGAACCCAAACTCTCACCCTAACCCTAACCCTAACCCTCACCCTAACCGTAACCCTCACCCTCACCCTCACCGTCAGCCTAATGTTCACCCTAACCCTAACCCTAACACTCACCCTAAAGCTAACCCTCTCCCTCAGCCTAACCCCAAGCCGAAGCCTAACCCTAAGCCTAACCCTCACACTCACCCTAACCCTTACACTCATCCTAACCCTCACCCAAACCCTAAATCTAACACTAACCCTAACCCTAACCCTCACCTTCAGCCTCTCCCGAGACCTAACTCTAATCCTAAAACTAACTCTCACCCTAACCCTAACCCTAACCTTAAACCGCACTCTAACCCTAAATCTCACCATCACCCTAATCCTAACCCTAACCCTCATCCTAACCCTCATCCTAACACTAACCCTAATCCTCACCTTTACCCCCAACATCACCCTAAGCCTAACCCTAAGCCTAACCCTAACACTCACGGTAACTCTTAGCCTAACCCTAAACCTAACCCTAAATCTAACCCTAAACCAAACCCTAATACTCAGCCTCACCCTCACCATAACACAAATCCTAAACTTAACCCTCACCCTAACCCTAAGCCTAATCCTAACACTTACCCTAACCCTTACACTAAACCTCACCTCAAACTTAATCCTAAACCTGAATCGATCCCTAACCCTAACCCTCAATTTAACCCTCACCCTAGCCCTAACCCTATCCCTAATCCTAACCCTGAACCTCATCCTAACCCTCACCCTCAACCTCATGCTCAGCCTAAGCCTAAGCCAAAGCCTAAGCCTTAACCTAACCCTCACCCTAAACCTAAAACAAACACTAAGCCTCATTGTAAACATAAACCTCAGTCTCACCCTAACCCTAATTCTAACAATAACATAACACTAAACCTCATCCTAACCCTAACCCTAACCCTCACTCTCACCCTCACTGTAACCGTAACGCCAAACTTAAACCTAACAATAACCCTAAGCCTACACCTAACCCTCACCCTAACCATAACACTAACCCTAACCCAAACGCTCAACCTAACACTTACACTAACCCTAACACTAACCCTAACCCTAACACTAACCCTTACATTATCCCTAACCCTTAACCTCAACCTAACCCTCACCCTCACCCTAAACCTAACATTAACCCTAATCCTAACCCTCCCCCTAACCCTATATCAAACACTAAACCTCAACCTCACCCTAAACCTAACCCTAAACTTCACTCTAAACCTCACCCTAACCTTGACCTCACCCTCAACCTCAACCTCACCGTAACTCTAACCCTAAACCTAACCCTAACAATAACATTAACCCAAACACTAACCCTAACCATAACCCTCACCCTCAGCCTAGCCTTACTGGAAAATTAACCCTAACCATAACATTAACAATAACCTAAACCAAACCCTAACCTTAACCCTAATCCTCACCCCCACCCTCACCGTCAGCCTAACCCTAAGCCTAACCCTATCCCTAACCCCAACCCTCACCATAACCCTAACCCAAAACCTACCCTGAGTCCTCAGCCTAACCCTAAGCCTAATCCTAACCCTAAACCTAAGCCTAATCCTAACCGTAACCCTAAACCTAATCCTAAACCTAACCTTATCCCTAACACTAAACCTTACCCTATCACTCACCCTAGCTCTCAACCTAACCCAAAACCTAAACCTCATCCTTACCCTAGCCCTCACCCTAACCCTAATTCTATCCCTCACCCTCACCCTAATCCTAACCCTCATCCTCACCCTAAACCTCACACTAACCCTAAACTGAATCCTCAATCAAACCCTCACCGTAACCCTAACACTAACCCTTACTCTAACCCTAAACCTAACCCTAACACTCACCCTTATCTTAACACTCACACTCAGCCAAAACCTCTCCTTTACCCTTACCATCATAATCACCCTAAACCAAACCCTAACCCTAAACCTCATACAAACCCTCACCCTAACTGTAAACCTAAAAATCACCCTAACCGAAACCCTCAACCTCAACCTCAAGCTCAGCCTAACCCTAAGCCTAAGCCTTACCCTAATCCTCACCCTCACCCGAGCCCTCACCCTAACCTTAATCCTAACCCTAACCCTCATTCTAACCCTCAACCTAACCCTAACCCTAAGCATCACCTTAACCCTAATCCTCACCCCCGCCCTCACCCTCAGCCTAACCCTAAGCCTAAGCCTAACCCTAACCCTAACCCTACCCAAAACCTCAACATTACCATCAACCTACCCATAACCCTAACACTAACACTAACCCAAAACCTCAAACTAACATCACTCTCACCCGAGCCCTCACCCTAACCTTAATCCAAACCCTAACCCTCATTCTAACCCTCAACCTAACGCTAACACTAACCATCACTGTAACCCTAATCCTGACCCCCACCCTCACCCTCACCCTAACCCTAATCCTAACCCTAAACCTAACCCTAACCCTAAACCTCAACCCTACCCTCACCCTAAACCTAACGCTAACCCTAACACTAACCCTAAACCTAACACTCACCCTTACCCTCCCCCTCAACCTAAATCTAGTCCTAAACCTCTCCTTCACCCTATCCCTAATCCTAACCCTAACTCTAAACCTCACCCTAACCCTAACCCTAACCCTCACCCTCACCCAAACCGTAAATCTAACCCTAACCCTAATATTAACACTAATCCTAAACCTAAAACAAACCATTACCCTAACCCTAACCTTCACCCTCAGCTTCACCCTCACTGCATAAACATAACATAACCCTAAACATAACATTTAAAATAACCCTAACCCTAATCCTAACCATCACCTTCACCCTAACCTTAATCCTAACCCTAACCCTCACCCTAACTTTAACCCTCACCCACACTGAAACCCTAAACCTCATCTTAACCCTCACCCTCAAACTCACCCTCACCCTCACCGTAACTCTAACCCTAACCCAAACAATAACACTAATCCTAACTCTAAACCTAACCCTAACCCTAAGCCTAACCCTAATGCTAACACTCACCCTCAACCTAATCCTAATCCTAACCCTAACACTGAAACTAACCCTAACCCTCAACCTCACTGAAAACCTAACCTCGTCCAAAAGCTCACTCTAACCCTAACCCTAACCCTAACCCTAAAACTCACCCTAACACAAACCCTAACCCTCACCGTCACCCTAGCCCTCACCCTAACCCTAATCATAACCCTAATCCTCATCCTAACCCTCACCCTAACCCTAACTCTAACCCTAAAATTCACCCTTACCCTAACCCTAACTAAAACCCTAACCCTAACCCTAAACCTCACCCTAACCCTAACCCTCACCCTCACCCTCACTGTAACACTAACCCTAAACCTAACAATAACCCTAAACCTAACCCTAACCCTCACACTAAACATAACACTCACCCTAACCCTAACTCTCAACCTAACACTTACCCTAACCCTTACCCTAACCCTAACTCAAACACTAACCCTCACAGTAACCCTAACTCTCACCCTAACCCGAAACCTCACACTCACCCTAACCCTAACCCTAACCCTCACCCTCACCCTAGCACTCACTCTAATCCTAATTCTAACCATAACCCTCACCCTAACCCTCAACTTCAACCTCAGCCTAAACATCACACTAACCCTAACTCTAATCCTCAAACTAACACTCACCCTCACCTTAACCCTCACCCTAAACCTGATGCTGACCCTCACCCTAATCCTAACACTCACCCTTAGGGGAACACTCACCCTCCGCCGAAACCTCACCTTTACTGTTACCGTCATGCTCACCCTAACCCTCACCCTAACCCTAACACTCATCCTAACACTTGCCCTAAACCTAACACTATCCATCAGCCTAACCCTATCACTCACCCTCACCGTCACCCTCACCCTAGCCCTTACCCTAAAACTTATCCTAACCCTAACCCTCATCCTAACCCTCACCCTAACCCTAACCCTAACCCTAAACATCACCCAAAACCTATTCCTCACCCCCACACCCTCATCCTCAGCCTAACCCTAAGCCTAAGCCTAAGCCTAAGCCTAACCCTCACACTCACCCTAGCCCTCACGCTAAACCTAATCCTAACCCTAACCCTCATCCTAACCCTCACCCTAACCCTAACCCTAAAAATCACCCAAAACCTATTCCTCACCCCCACCCTCACCCTCAGCCTAACCCTAAGACTAAGACTAACCCTAACCCTCACCCTAGCCCACACCCTAACACTAGACCTAAACCTAACCCGAACCCTAATCCTCACCTTAAACCTAACCCTAACCTTAACCCTCACGATAGCCCTCACCGTAACCTTAATCCTAACCCTATACCTCATCCTAACCCTCACCCTAACCCTAACCCTAACCCTCACCCTAACCCTAACCCTCACGCTCACCCTCAGCTTAACACTAAACCTACCCTAACACTAATCCTCACACTCACACTCACGCTAAACCTAATCCTAAATCGAACCCGATCCCTAAACATAATGCTCACCCTATCCTTCACCCTAAACCTAACCCTAACACAAATCCTAACACTAACCCTCATACTAACCCTAACTCTAATCCTAAACCTCACCCTCACCCTCACCTTAACCCTCACCCTCAACCTCAGCCTAAACCTAAGCCTAAACCTAACCCTAACCCGAACACTCACACTCACACTCACCCACACTTTAACACTAATCCTACTCCCAGCCCTAACCCTAACCCTCACCCTAACCCTAACCCTCACCCTAACCCTAAACTGAACATTAACCCTAACCCTTACCCTCACCCTAACCCTAACTCTAAACCTAAAGCTCACCCTCACCTTAACCCTAAACCTAATCCTAACCCTAACCCTAAACCTCACCCTAAACATAACCCTAAACCTCACCTTCAACCTAGCCCTCACCCAAACCCTAATCCTAACTCTAACCCTCATCCTAACCCTCACCCTAACCCTAACCCTAAACCTCACCCTAACCCTAAACCTCACCCTCACCCTCAGACTAACCCTAACACTAATCCTCACACTCATACTCACACTAACCCTAATCCTAAATCTAACCTGATCCCTAACCATAACCCTCACCCTAAACCTCACCCTAACCCTAACCCTAACACCAATCCTAACACTAACCCTCGCACTAACCCTAAATCTAAACCTAAACCTCACCCTCACCCTCACCTTAACCCTCACCCTCAACCTTAGCCTAAACCTAAGCCTAACCCTTAACCTAACCCAAACCCTCACACTCACACTCACCTTCACCATAACACTAATCCTACTCCAAGCCCTAACCCTAACCCTTATCCTAACCCTAACCCTCACCCTAAACCTAAACCCAACATTAACCCTAAGCCTAACCCTCACCCTAACCTAATCTCTAAACCTAAACCTCAGCCCCACCTTAACCCTAACCCTAACCCTAGCCCTAAAACTAAACCTCACCCTAAACATAACTCTAAACCTCACCTTTACCCTAGCCCTTACCCAAACACTAATCCTAACTCTAACCCTCATCCTAACCCTCACCCTAACCCTAACCCTAAACATCAACCTAAACCTAACCCTCAGCCTCAACCTCACCCTCAGCCTAACCTTGAGCCTAACCCTAACCCTAACCCACACACTCACCCTCACCCTAACCCTATTCCTAATCCGAACCCTAACAATAACCCTAACCCTAAACCTAACCCTCAACCTAAACATAATCCTCACCCTAACCCACTCACCCTAACACTTACCCTCACCCTAACACTAACCCTAACTCTAACACTAACCCGCACACTAACCCTAACCCTCACAGTAACCCTAAACCTTAACCCTAACCCTAACCTAAACCTCACCCTCATCCTAGCCCTCACCCTAAACCTAATTCTAACCCTAACCCTCACCCTAACCCTAACCCTCAACCTCACACTAAACCTCACACTAACCCTAACCCTAATCCTCAATCTAACCCTCACCATAACCGTAACCCGAACCCTTAACCTAACCCTCACTCTAACCCTAAACCTCACCCTTATCTTAACCCTCACCCTCAGGCTAACCCTCAATTTTACCATTACCATTACTCTCACCCTAACCCTCAACCTTACCCTAACCCTCACCCAAGCCCTCACCCTAACCCTAATCCTAAACCTCACCCTCACCCTCAGCTTTACATTAATCCTATCACTATTCCTAATGCTAAACCTCACCCTCACACTAACAGTCACCTAATTCTTACCCTCACACTAATCCTAACTCTAACCCTAACCAAACTCTCACAATAAACCTAACCCTCACTCTAACCGTAACCCTACCCCTTACCCTAACCCTCATCTTAACAATAACTCTAACCCTCACCCAAAAACTCACCGTAACCCTAAATCTGACCCTAACACTAATAACAACCCTAACCCTCACCCTCACCCTAACCCTCACCCTAATCATAACCCTAACCCTCAGCCTAACCCTCACCCTAACCCTAAGCATAACCCTAACCCTAACCCTCACCCTAACCCTTACCCTAACCCAAACCTTAACCCTAAGCCTCACCCTCACCCTAACCCTCATCCTAACCCTTAACCTCATCCTCACCCTAAACCTCACACTTAACCGAATTCTCACCGTAACTCTAACCCTAACCGTCACCCTCACGCTAAGCCTAAACCTAACCCTCACCCTAACCCTAAAACTCACCCTAATCCTCACCATAACTCTAATGCTAAGTCTAACACTCACCCTAACCCTCATGCTATCACTTATCCATACCACAAACCTAACCATAACCTTACCCCTCACCCTCACCCTTTACCTCACCCTAACCCTAAACCTAATCCTAACCCTCACCCTAACCCTAACCCTAACACTAACCCTCACCTAATCCTAACCCTAACCTTCTACCTCACCCTAACCATCACCATCACCCGAACCCTCACTCTAACCCTAACCCTCACACACACCCTAAACCTCAAGCTCACCCTTACCCTAACCCTCAAATAATCCTCACCCTAACCCTAACCATTACCTAACCAAGACCCTTACCCTCACCCTCACCTTCAACCTAAACCTCACCCTCAACCTAGACCTCACCCTAACCATAACCCTAACCCTAAACCTCACCCTAACCCTAACCCTTACCCTCAACCTCAATCTCACCCTAACCCTCACCCTCACCCTCACCCAAATCGTAAGTCTAACCCTAACCCTAACATTACCACTAATCCTAACCCTAAAACTAACCGTTACCCTAACCCTAACCTTCACTCTCAGCCTCACCCTCACTGGAAATATAACCCTAACCATAATATTTACAATAACCCTAACCCTAATCCTAACCATCACCCTCACCCTAACCATAATCCTAACCCTAACACTCGCCCTAACCATCATTTTAACCCTCACCCTAACCTAAACATAACCCTCACCTTAACCCTTTACCTCACCCTAATCCTAACACTAAGCCTGACCTAAACCTCCCCCTAAACCTCCCCCTCACCCTAACCCTAACACAAACCCTAACCCTCAACCTAACCCTCAACCTAACCCTAACCCTAACCATAACCCTAAAACTCACATTAACCCTAACCCTCTCCCTAACTCTAACCCTACCCCTCACCCTAAAACTCAAGCTAACTCTAACCCTCACACTCACCAGAATCCTAAACCTAACCCTAACCATAAACCTCACCTTAAGGCTAATTCTAACCCTAACCCTAACCCTAACCGGCACCCTAACCCTAGTCCTCACCTTCACACTCACCCTCAGCCTAACCTTAAGCCTAAACCTAACCCTATCCCTAACCGTCACACTCACCCTCACACTAACCTTAATCCTAAAACAAACCCGAGCCCTAACCCTTATTATCAACCTAACCCTCACCCTAACCCTAACCCTGACCCTAACCCTCACCCTAACCCTCACACTAACCATCACCCTAACATTAACACTAACCCTAAACCTGACCTTCACCCTAACCCTAGCTCTAACACTAACCCTAACCCAAAATGTCACCCTTACCCTAGCATTAAACCTCACCCTCACCCTCACTATCACCCTCACTGTAACTGTAACCCTAACCCTAACAATAACCCTAACACTAATCCTAAGCCTCACCCTAACCATAACCCTCACCCTAAACCTAAACCGCGCCCTAACACTTACCCTCACCCTAACACTAACGCTCACACTAATCCTACCCCTCAGCGAAACCCTAAACCTCACACTAAACCTAACACTAATCCTCAATCTAACCCTCACCCTCACCCTAAACCTAACCCTAACCCTTACCCTATCCCTCACCCTAACCCTAACCCTCCCCCTTACCGTAGCCCTCACCCTCAGCCTAACCCTCACTTTAACATTACTAACACCCTCAACCTAACCCTCACCCTAACCCTAAACTCGAACCCTAACTCTCACCCTAAACCTAACCATAAGCCTCACCCTAACCCTAACACTCACCCTAACCCTAACACTCACCCTCACCCTCACCCTGAGCCTAACCCTAAGCCTAACCCTAACTCTAACCCTCACACTCACCCTCTCACTGACCCTAATCCTAACCCTAACCCCAACCCTAACACACAACCTCACCCTAACCCTCACCCTAACCCTAACGCTAACCCTAACACTAACAATCACCCTAACCCTCAACCTATCCCTATCTCTAACACTAAACCTCAAACTCACACTGACCCTAAACTTAACCCTAACCCTAAACCTCACCCTAAACCTAACCCTAAAACTCACCCTCACCCTAGCCCTCACCATAACCATAATCCTAAAATTAACCCTCTTCTTAACCCTCATCCTAACCCTAACCCTAACCCTCACCCTAACCCTAATCCTAACCATAACCCTATCCCTAAACCTCACCCTAACCCTAAACCTAAAATTAACCCTAACCCTAACCCTCATCCTCACCCTCACTTGAATCCTATCTGTAACGATAAACCTCACCCTCACCCTCACCCTAACTCTAACCCTAAACCTAAACCTAAACCTCACCCTAACCCTAACCTTCACCCTCACCCTCAACGTAACCTTAACTCGAAACTTAACAATCACCCTAAACCTAACCCTAACCCTCACCCTAACCATAAAAGTCACCCTAACCCTAACCCTAACCCTAACCCTTACTCTCACCCGAAACCTAAACCTCACCTTAACCCTAACCCTAACCCTCAGCCTCACCCTAGCCCTCACCCTAACCCTAATTCTAACCCTAACCCTCACCCTAACCCAAACCCTAATCCTCAGCCTAAACCTCACACAAACCCCAACCCTGATCCTCAATCTAACCCTCACCCTCACCCTAACCCTCATCCTAACCCTTACCCTAACCTCAACCTAATCCTAACCCTCACCCTTAGGGGAACACTCACCCTCAGCCCAACCCTCAACTTTATTCTTACCGTCACACTCATGCTAACCCTCACCCTAACCCTAACCCAGATCCTAACACTCACCCTGAACCTAACCCTATCCATCACACTAACCAAAACCCTCACCCTCACCCTCACCCTAAGCCTAACCCTAAGCCTAAGCCTAACCCTAACCCTAACCCTCACCCTCACCCTAGCTCTCACCCTAAACCTAATCCTAATGCTAAGACTCATCCTCACCCTCAACCTAACCCTAACACTATCCATCACCCAAAACCTATTCCTCACCACCATACTCACCCTCAGCCTAACCCCAAGACTAAGCCTAACCCTAACCATAACCCTCACCCTCAGGCTCGCCCTCACCGCAAACTAAACCCAAACAATAACACTAACAATAACACTAATTTTAACCCTAACCCTAACCCTAATCCTCACCCCCACCCTCACCCTCAGCCTAACCCTAACCCTAACCCTAAACCTAAACCTAACACTAAAACTCACCCTAATCCTCAGCCTCAACCTCACCCTAAACCAAACCCTAACATTAATCCTCACCCTAACCCTAAGACTAATCCTAACCCTAATCCTAACTCTCACACTCAATCTCAACCTAAAATTAAACCTAACCCTAAACCTCACCCTAAACCTCACCCTAAACCTAACCCTCACCCTCAACCTCAACCTCACCACAAAATTTACCCTAACCATAAAACTACCAATAACCCTAACCCTAACCCTAACCCTAAACCTAATCCTCACCCCCACCCTCACCCTCAGCCTATTCATAAGCCTAATCCTAAGCCTAACCCTAAGCCACACCATAACCCTAAAACTAACCCTCGCACTAACCATAACCCTAACACGAAACCTCAACTTAAGGCTAACTCTAAACCTAACCCTAACGTAACCCGCACCCTAACCCTAACCCTCACACTTACACTCTACCTCAGCCTAACCCTAAGCCTAAATCTTATCCAAACCCTAACCCTCACACTCACCCTAACCCTAAACCTAGTCCTAAATCTAACTCTATCCCTAACCCTAACCGTCACCCTAACGCTCACCCTACCATTAACCCTAACACTAACCCTAAACCTAACCCTCACCCTAACCCTCACCCTAAACCTATCTCTAACCCTAAACCTCAAACTCACCCTGACCCTAACCCGAAACCTAACCCTCACCCTCACCCTAACCCTCACCCTATTCATAACCCTAATCCTCAGCCTAACCCTCACCCTAACCCTAAGCATAACCTTAACCTTAACCCTCACCCTAACCCTCACCCTAACCCAAAACATAACCCTAACCCTCACCCTCACCCTAACCCTCATCCTAACACTTAACATCATCCTCACCCTAAACCTCACACTTAACCGAATCCTCACCATAACTCTAACTCTAACCCTCACCCTCACGCTTAAGCCTAACCCTAACCCTCACCCTAACCCTAAAACTCACCCTAATCCTCACCCTCACCCTCACCCTAACACTAATGCTAAGTCTAACATTCACCCTAACCTTCATGCTATCACTTATCCACAGCACAAACCTAACCCTAACCTTAACCCTCACCCTCACCCTAAACCTCACCCTAACCGTAAACCTAATCCTAACCCTAACCATAATCCTAACATTAACACGAACCCTCACCTAGCCCTAACCCTAACCTTCTACCTCACCCTAACCCTCACCATCACCCGAAACTTCACCCTAATCCTAACGCTCACCCACACCCTAAACCTCAAGCTCACCCTTACCATAACCCTCAACTAATCCTCACCCTAACCCTAACCATTACCTAACCAAGACCCTCACCCTCACCTTCATCCTAACCCTCACCCTCACCCTAGACCTCACCCTAACCATAACCCTAACTCTAAAACTGACCCTCACCCTCACCCTCAAACTCAGTCTATCCCTAAACCTATCCCTAATCCTAACCCTAACCCTCACCATTACCCCAACCCTCACCATAACCCTTACCCTCACCCTCACTCTTGCCTTAACCGAAACCCTCACACTAAACCTAAGCCTCCCCCTAAACCTAAACCTAACCCTCACCCTAAACCTCACCATAAACTTAACCCTAAACCTAACAGTCACCCTCACGCTAGCCCTCAACCTAATCCTAACTCTAACCCTAACCCTCACCCTAACCCTCATCCTCACCCTAAACCTCACATTAACCTAACCCTAATCCCCAATCTAACCCTAACCCTAAACCTTACCCTATCCCTCACCCTAACCCTAACCCTAACCCTCACGCTCAACCTCACCCTCACCCAAATCGTAAGTCTAACCCTAACCCTAACATTACCACTAATCCTAACCCAAAAACTAACCCTTACCCTAACCTTAAACTTCACTCTCAGCCTCACCCTCACTGGAATTGTAACCCTAACCATAACATTTACAATAACCCTAACCCTAATCCTAACCATCACCGTCACCCTAACCATAACTCTAACCCTAACCCTCGCCCTAACCTTAACCCTCACTCTCACTGAAACCCTAACCCTCATCTTAACCCTCACCCTAACCTAACCTTAACCCTCACCCTAACCCTTAACCTCAACCTAATCCTAACACTAAGCCTAAACTAAACCTCCCCCTCACCCTAACCCTAACCCTCACCCTCAAGCTGGGCCTAAGCCTAAGCCTAAGCCTAACCCTAGTCCTAACACTAACCCTCACCCAAACCCTAATGCTAACACTAACCCTAACTCAAACCCTAAACCTCACTCTCACCCTAACCCTAACTCTAACCCTAACCCTAAACCTAAACCTCATCCTAACACTAAACCTAACCCTCATCCTCACCCTCACTTTAACCATAACCTTAAACTTAACCCTAACAATAACTCTAACCCTAACCCTAACCCTCACCCTTACCATAAGCCTCAGCCTAACATTTACCCTCAACCTATCACTCACCCTAACCCTAACACTAACCCTCACACTAACCCTAAACATCACCCTAACCCTAAGCCTAACTCTTACCCTAACCATAAACCTCACCCTCAACATCACCCTCAGGCTAACCCTCAGGCTAACCCTAAACCTAACCCTAACAATAACCCTAACCTTATCCCTAACCTGCACCCTCACCCTCACTGGAAATCTAACCCTAACCCTAACAATACCACTAACCCTAAACAAAACCATCACCCTAACCCTAATCCTAACCCCCACCCTCACCCTCAGCCTAACCCGAAGCCTAAGCCTAACCCTCAACCTAACCCTCAACTCACCCTCACCCTAAACCTAATCCTAAACCTAACCCTATCCCTAAACCTCAACCTAACCCTCACAAATCACCCTAACCCTAACACTAACCCTAACCCTAAACCGCAACCTAACAGTCCCCCTAACCATACCTCTAACCCTAATCCTAAACCTAAGCATAACCCTAACCGTCACCGTAACCCTAACCCTAAACCTAAACCTAACCCTAAACCTAACCCTAAACCAAACCCTAATCCTCATTCTCACCCTCACCCTAACCCGAACCCTAAACTTAACCCTCACCCTGACCCTAAGCCTAATCCTAAACCTAACCCTAATCCTCACATTCAACCTCAACCTAACCTTAATCCTAAAACGAACCCTATTCCTAACTCTAACCTTAACCTAACCCTCATCCTAGCCTTAACACTAACCCTAATGCTAACCCTACACCTCATCCTAACCCTCACCCTCAAACTCATGCTCAGCCTAAGCCTAAGCCTAAGCCTACGCCTAACCCTAACCCTCACCCTAACCCTAAAATTAACACTAACCCTAACTCTAAACCTAAACCACACTCTCAGCCTAACCCTTATTCTAACCCTGATCCTAACCATAAACCTTATCCTAACCGTAACCCTAAACTTCTCTGACCCTCACTGTAACCGTAACTGTAACCCTAACTCTAACAATAACCCTAACCCTAACCCTAACCCTCACCCTAACAATAACCCTCACCCTAAACCAAACCCACACCCAAACACTTACCCTCACCTTAACACTAACTCTAACCCTAACACTAACACTCACACTAACCCTAACCGTAACCCTAAACCTTAACCTCAACCTAACCCTCACCCTCACACTAACCCTAACACTGACCCTAACCCTAACCCTCTCGCTAAACCTATATCTAACCCTAAACCTCACCCTCACCGTAACCCTCACCCTCAGCCTAGCCTTCACCCTAACCTTAATTCTAACCCTCACCCTCACCCTAACCCATACGCTCATACTCACCCTAAACCTCACACTAACCCTAACCCTAATCCTCAATCTAAACCTCACCCTAAGCCAAAACCTAACCCTTATCCTAAACCTAAACCTAACCCTAACCCTCAGACTTATTTTAACCCTAACCCTCAGCGTAAACTTCATTTTTACCCTTACCATCATCCTCACCCTTACCCTCAACCTTACCCTAAACCTCACCCTAACCTTCACCCTAACCTTAAATTTAACCATAACCCTAACCCTAACCCTCACCCAAAACCTCACGATCAGCCTAACCCTAAGCCTAAGCCTTACACTAACCCTCACCCTCACACTAACACTAATCCTAAACATCACCATAACCCTAATCTTCACCCCCACCCTCAACCTCAGCCTAACCCTAAGCCTAAGCCTAACCCTAACCCTAACCCTCAAACTCACACTCACCCTAACCCTAACCCTAAACCTAACCCTAAACCTCAACCTAACCCTCACCCTAACCTTAACCCTAACACTAACCCTAACCCTAACCCTCGATCTAATCTTCCCCTAAACCTACATCTAACCTTAAACCTCACCCTCACCTTAACACTAATCCTAACCCTAACCCTAAACCTCACCCTAAACCTAACTCTCACCCTCACCCTCACCCTCACTCTCACAGTAAATCTAACCCTAACCCTAACAATAACACTAATCCTAACCCTAAACCTAACCCTAACCATAAAACTAATCCTAAACCTCAGCATCACCCTAAACCTAATTCTAACCCTAAGCCCCACCCTACCACTAACACTCATGTCACCATAACCCTAACCCTCATCCTAACCCTCACCCTTTCCCTAACACTAACCCTAAACCTCACACTAACACTAACCCCAATACTCACCCTCACCCTAGCCCTCACCCTAACACTAATCCTAACCCTAATCCTCAACCTAACCCTCACCCTAACCCTAACCCTAACCCTCACCATAACCCTAAACCTAACCTTCAACCTAACCTTAACACTCACCCTAACCCTAACCCTAAACCTCACCCTAACCCTAACTCTCACCTTCATGCTCACACTCAGCCTAACCCTAAACCTAACCCTAACCCTAACCCTAACCCTCAGACTTACCCGAAAGCTTACCCTAATCCTAATCCTAACCCTAAGCCTAACCCTAAGCCTAAACCTCACCCTCACCTTAATCCTAAATCTAACTCTAACCCTAACCCTAATGCTCAACCTCAGCCTCACCGTAACACTAACTCTAACCCTAAACCTCAACCTCACCCTAACCCTAACCCTTACACTAACCCTAAACGTCACACTAACCCTAAGCCTAAATCTCACACTCAAAATAGCCCTCACTCTAACCCTAATCCTAAAATTAACCCTCATCCTAACTCTCACCCTAAACCTAATGCTAATCCTCACCCTCACCCTAACCCGAACCTTCAAACTAATCCTAACCCTCTCCCTCAACATAACCTTTACCCTAACCCTCACCCTAAACCTAAACGTAACCCGAACCTTAATGCTCACCCCAACCCTAACCTTCATCCTCAACCTCACCCTGAGCCTAAACCTAAGCCTAATCCTAAACCTAACCCTAACACACACACTCACCCTCAACCTAACCCTAATCCTAACCCTAACCCTAACCCTAAACCTCCCCCTACCTCTCACCCTAAACCTAACTCTAACCCAAACCCTAAACCTGACCCTAACCCTAACCATAACCCTCACACTAACCCAAACCCTCACCCTAAAACTTACCATGACCCTAAAACTAATCCTAACCCAAGCACTAACCCTCACACTAACACTAAACCTAAACCTCAGCCGCACCCTCACCCTCACCGGAACTCTAAACCTAACTCTAACAATAAGACTAATCCTAACCCTAACCATCACCCTAAACCTAATCCTCACCCCCACCTTTAGCCTCATCCTAACCCTAAGCCTAAGCCTAACCCTCACCCTAACCCTTACACTCAGCCTCACCCTAACCCTAATCCTAACCCTAATCCTATCCCTAAACCTCATCCTAACCCTCACCCTCACCATAACCTTAACACTAACCATAACGCTAAACCTCACCATAAGCTTCCCCCTAACACTAACTCTAACCCTAAACCTCACCCTCAGCCTAAACCTAACCTTAAACCTCACCCTAAACCTCACCCTAACTCTAAACTATCACCCTCACCCTCAACCTCACAGTAACTCAAATCCTAACCCTAACAATAACACTAACACTAACCCTAACCCTAACCATAACCATAACCCTCAACCTCAGCCTCACCCTCACTGCAAACTTAACCCTTACTATAACACTAACAATAACCCTAACCCTAACCCTAACCCTAACACTAACCCTCACTCCTACCCTCACCCGCACCCTCACCCTCAGCCTAACCCTAACCCTAACACTAACCCTCACCATAACCCTAAACCTAACCCTAAACCTAACGCTAAATCTAACCCTAAACCAAAACCTAATCCTCAGCCTCACCCTCATCATAACCCAAACCCTAATCTTAACCCTCACTCTAACCCTAAGTCTAATCCTAATCCTAACCTTAACCCTCACACTCAACCTCACCCTAACCTTAATACTAAACCTAACTCTCACCCTAACCCTAACCCTCAACCTAACCCTCACCCTAGCCCTAACCCTAAACCTAATACTAACCCTAAACCTCATCCTAACCCTCACCCTCAACCTCATGCTCGGCATAAGCCTAAGCCTAAGCCTAAGCCTAAGCCTAACCCTAACTCTCACACTAACCGTAAAACTAACACTAATCCTAAATCTAAACCTAAACCTAACTCTCACCCTAACCCTAATTCTAACCCTAACATAACCCTAAACCTCATCCTAACCCTAACCCTAACCCTCACTCTCTTCCTCACTGTAACCGTAACCCTAACCCTAACCATAACAATAACCCTAACCCTAACCCTAACCCTCACCCTAACCATAACCCTCACCCTAACCCAAACCCTCACCCTAACACTTACGCTAACCATAACACTAACCCTAACCCTAATACTAACCCTCACACTAACATTAACCCTAACCCTTACCCTTAAACTCAACCTAACCCTCCCCCTTACCCTAAGCCTAACACTAACCCTAACCATAACCCTCACCCTAACCTTACCCCTAACTCTATATCTAACGTTAAATCTCACCGTCACCATAATCCTAACCCTAAACCTAACCTAAACCTCACCCTGATCCAAACCCTAACAATAATCCTCACCCTAACCCTAAGCCTAATCCTAACCCGAACCCAAACCCTCACACTCACCCTCACCCTAACCCTAATCCTAAACCTAACCCTATCCCTAACACTAAACCTCAACCTAACACTCACCCTTGCCGTCACCCTAACCTGAAACCTAAACCTCATCCTCAACCTAGCCCTCACCCTAACCCTAATTCTATCCCTCACCTCACCCTAACCCTAACCCTCATCCTCACCCTAAAGCTCACACTAACCCTAAACCGAATCCTCAATCTTACCCTCACCCTAACCCTAAAACTAACCCTTAACCTAACCCGAAAAATAAGCCTAACACTCACCCTTATCTTAACACTCACCCTCAGCCAAAACCTCTCCTTTACCCTTACCATCATAATCACCCTAACCCACACCCTAATCTTAACCCTAACCCTAATCCTAACCCAAAACCTCAACCTAACCATCAACCTAACCTTAACCCTAACCCTAACCCTAACCCTAACCCTTGAACTAACACTCCCCCAACCCAAAATCTAACCCTAAACCTGACCCTCACCCTAACCCTAATCCTAACCCTAACCATAAACCTCACCCTATCCTTAACCCTAACCTTCAACCTCACCCTAACCCCACCTTACCATAAATATAACCCTAACCCGAACAATAACAGTAATCCTAACCCTAATCCTAAACCTAACCCTAAACCTAACCCTAATTCTAACTCTCACCCTCAACCTAACCCTAATCCTAACGCTAACCCTCAACCTAACCCTAATCCTCACCCTCACTGTAACCCTAACTCTCATCCAAACCCTCACCATAACCCTAATACTAACCCTCAAACTCAACCTAGTCCTCACCCTAACCTAAATCCTAATTCTAATCCTCATCCTAACGCTAACCCTAACCCTAACTCTAACCATCACACTATCCCTAAACCTAACCCTCAACCTAACCCTAACCCTCACGCTGACCTTAAACATAAGCAGAACCCAAACTCTCACCATAATCCTAACCCTAATCCTCACCCTAAGCCTAAATCTAAACCTAAATCTCACCCTCACTCTAATCCTAATTTTAACACTAATCATAAACCTCACCCTAATTCTAACCCTAAACTTCACCCTCACCCTCACCATAAACCTAACCCTAACCCTAACAAGAACACTAATCCTAACCCTAAACCTAACCCTAAACCTAAGCCTAAACCTAATCCTAACACTCACCCTCACCCTAACCCTAATCCTAACCCTAACCCTATACCTAACCCTAATCCTCAACCTCGCTGTAACCCTAACCCTCATCCAAACCCTCACCCTAACCCACACCCTAACCCTAAAGCTCAAACTAACCCTCACCCTAACTGAAACCCTCACCCTCAACCTCAAGCTCAGCCTAACCCTAAGCCTAAGCCTTACCCTAATCCTCACACTCACCCTAGCCCTCACCCTAACCCTAATCCTAATCCTAACCCTCACTCTAACCCTCACCCTAACCCTAAACCTAACCATCACCCTAACCCTAATCCTCACACCCACCCTCACCCTCAGCCTAACACTAAGCCTAAGCCTAAGCCTAACCCTAACCCTCACACTCACCCTCACCCTAAACCTAATCCTAACCCTAAACATAAACCTCACCCTAACCCTAACCCTAACCTTCACCCTCACCCTCACCCTCACCCTTACCATAAATCTAAACCTAACCCTAACAAAACACTAATCCAAACCCTAAACCTAAGCCTAACACTAATCCTAACACTCACCCTCACCCTAACCCTAATCCTAACCCTAACCCTCAAACTAACCCTAACCCTCACCCTCACTGTAATCCTAACTCTCATCCAAACCCTCACCCTAACCCTAACGATAACCATAAACCTCACCCTAAAACTAACACTATAACCCTCAACCTCACCCTAGCCCTCATCCTAACCCTAAACATAACCCTAATCCTCATCCTAACCCTAACCATCACACTATCCCTAACCCTAAGCCTCAACCTATCCCTAACTCTCACCCTAACCCTAAAATTAACCCGAATCCAAAATCTCACCCTAACCCTAACCCTAACACTCACCCTAACCCTAACCCTCACCCTCACCCTCACCTCAGCCTAACCCTAAGCCGAAGCCTACCCCTAATCCTAACCCTCACACTCACCCTAAAACTTAACTTAATCCTAATCCTAAACCTGAGCTTAACCATCACCCTCAGCCTAACCCTCACCCTAACCATAAACGTAACACTCGCCCTAAACCTAACCCTCACCCTCAGCCTAAACCTAAGCCGAAGCCTAACCCTAATGCTAACCCTCACACTCACCCTAACACTTACCCTAATCCTACTCTTAACCCTAAGCCTAACCCTCACCCTCACATTAAACCTCACCCTAACCCTAACTCTAACACTAACCCTAACCCTAACCATCACTCTCAGCCTCAGCCGAGACCTAATACTAATCCTAATCCTCACCCTAACCCTAACGCTAAACCTAACCCTAAACCTCACCCTAACCCTAAACCTCACCCTCACCCTAATCCTAACCCTAACATCATCCTAACCCTCACCCTAACACTAACCCTAACCCTCACCCTCACCCTCACCCTCAGCCTAACCCTAAGCCTAACCCTAACCCTAACCCAAACCCTCAAGGGAACCCTAACCCTAACCCTAAACCTTACCCTAAATCTAATCCTAAACCAAACCCTAATCCTCAGCCTCACCCTCACCACAACACAAACACTAATCTTAACCCTCACCCTAACCCTAAGCCTAATCCTAACCCTAACCCTAACCCTCACACTCAACCTCACCCTAACCTTAATCCTAAACCTGACTCTATCAATAACCCTAACCCTCAACCTAACCCTCACCCTAGACCTAACCCTAACCCTAATCCTAACCCTAAACATCATCCTAACCCTCATCCTCAACCTCATTCTCGGCCTAAGTCTAAGCCAAAGCCTAAGCCTAACCCTAACCCTCACCCTAAACCTAAAACTAACACTAAGCCTAACTGTAAACATAAACCTCAGTCTCAACCTAACCCTAATTCTAACCCTAACATAACACTAAACCTCATCCTAACCCTAATCCTAACCCTCACTCTCACCCTCACTGTAACTGTAACCCTAACTCTAACCCTAACAATAACCCAAACCCGACCCCTAACCATCACTATAAACATAAACCTCACCCTAACCCAAACGCTCACCCTAACACTTACCCTAATCCTAACACTAACACTAACCCTAATACTAATCCTCACACTAACCCTAACCCTTAACCTCAACCTAACCCTCACCCTCAAACTAAACCTAACATTAACCCTAACCCTAACCCTCACCCAAACCCTACCCCTAACCCTATATCAAACCCTAAACCTCACCCTCACCCTAACACAAAACCTAACCCTAAACCTAAACTTCACCCTAAACCTCACCCTAAACATAACCCTCACCCTCACCTTCAACCTCACCGTAAATCTAACCTTAACCCTAATAATAACATTAACCCAAACCCTAACCCTAACAATAACCCTCACCCTCAGCCTAACCCTCACTGCAAACTTAACCCTAACCATAACACTAACAATAACCTAAACCAAACCCCACCCTCACCCTCACCGTAACCCCAACCCAAACCCTACCTCTAGTCCGCACCCTAACCCTAAGCCTAAAACTAACCCTAAACCTAACCCTCACACTCACTCTCACCCTAAACCTAATCCTAAACTTAACCTTATCCCTAACACTAAACCTCACCCTAACACTCACCCTAGCCCTCACCCTGACCCTAAACCTAAACCTCACCCTCACCCTAGCCCCCACCCTAACCCTAATTCTATCCCTCACCCTCACCCTAACCCTAACCATCATCCTCACCATAAACCTCACACTAACCCTAAACTGAATCCTCAATCTAAGCCTCACCCTAACCCTAACACTAACCCTTACCCTAACCCGAAAAATAACCGTAACCCTCACCCTTATCTTAAACTCACCCTCAGCCAAAACCTCTCCTTTACCCTTACCATCATAATCACCCTAACCCACACCCTAACCCTAAAACTCATACAAAACCTCACTCTAACCGTAAACCTAAACATCACCCTAACCGAAACCCTCACCTTCAAACTCAAGCTCAGCCTAACCCTAAGCCTAAGCCATACCCTAATCCTCACCCTAACCTTAATCCTAAACCTAACCCTCATTCTAACCCTCAAGCTAACCCTAACCCTAAACATCACCATAACCCTAATCCTCAACACCGCCCTCACCCTCATCCTAACCCTAAGCCTAAACCTAACCCAACCCTAAACCTAACACTCACCCTCACCCTAACCCTAATCCTAATCCTAACCCAAAACCTAAACATAACCATCAACTGACACTTAACCCTAACCCTAAACTTAACCCTAACCCTCGAACTAACACTCCCCCTAACCCAAAATCTAACCCTAAACCTCACCCTCACCCTAAACCTAATCCTAACCCTAACAATAAACCTCACCCTAACCCTAACCCTAACCCTAAACTTCACCCTCACCCTCACCCTCACCTTACCATAAATCTAACCCTAACCCTAACAATAACACTAATCCTAACCCTAAACCTAAACCTAACCCTAAGCCTAACCCTAATCCTAACACTCACCCTCAACCTAACCCTAATCCTAACGCTAACCCTCAACCTAACCCTAATCCTCACCCTCTCTGTAACCCTAACCCTCACCGTAACCCTAACACTAACCCTCAACGTCACCCTAGTCCTCACCCTAACCTTAATCCTAACTCTAATCCTAATCCTAACCCTAACCCTAACCCTAACTCTAACCATCACACTATCCCTAAACCTAACCCTCAACCTAACCCTAACCCTCACCCTAACCCTAAACTTAAGCGGAACCCAAACTCTCACCCTAATCCTAACCCTAATCCTCACCCTAACCCTAAATCTAACCCTAACCTTCACCCTCACACTAAACCTAATCCTAACACTAACCATAAACCTCACCCTAACTCTAACACTGAACTTCACCCTCACCCTCACCCTCACCCTTAAGATAAAACTAACCCTAACCCTAACAATAAAACTAATCCTAAACCTAAACCTAACCCTAAACCTAACCCTAATCCTAATCCGAACACTCACCCTCACCCTAACCCTAATGCTAACCCTAACCCTATACCTAACCCTAAACCTCAACATCACTGTAACCCTAACCCTCATCCAAACCCTCACCCTAACCCACACCCTAACCCTAAACCTCATACTAACCCTCACCCTAACCGAAACCCTCACCCTCAACCTCAAGATCAGCCTAACCCTAAGCCTAAGCCTTACCCTAATCCTCACCCTCACCCTAGCCCTCACCCTAACCCTAATCCTAATCCTAACCCTCATTCTAACCATCAACCTAACCCTAACTCTAACCATCACCCTAACCCTAATCCTCACCCCCACCCTCACCCTCAGCCTAACCCTAACCCTCACACTCACCCTCACCCTAACCCTAATCCTAACCCTAACCATAACCCTAACCCAAAACCTCAACGTAACCATCAACCTAACCTTAACCTTAACACTAACCCTAACCCTAACCTCGAACTAACACTCCCCCTAACCCTAAATCTAACCCTAAACCTCACCCTCACCCTAAACCTAATCCTAACCCTAAACATAAACCTCACCCTAACCCTAACCCTAACCTTCACCCTCACACTAAACCTAATCCTAACACTAACCATAAACCTCACCCTAACTCTAACACTGAACTTCACCCTCACCCTCACCCTCACCCTTAAGATAAAACTAACCCTAATCCTAACAATAAAACTAATCCTAAACCTAAACCTAACCCTAAACCTAACCCTAATCCTAATCCGAACACTCACCCTCACCCTAACCCTAATGCTAACCCTAACCCTATACCTAACCCTAAACCTCAACATTACTGTAACCCTAACCCTCATCCAAACCCTCACCCTAACCCACACCCTAACCCTAAACCTCATACTAACCCTCACCCTAACCGAAACCCTCACCCTCAACCTCAAGATCAGCCTAACCCTAAGACTAAGCCTTACCCTAATCCTCACCCTCACCCTAGCCCTCACCCTAACCCTAATCCTAATCCTAACCCTCATTCTAACCATCAACCTAACCCTAACTCTAACCATCACCCAAACCCTAACCCTCACCCTCACTGTAATCCTAACTCTCATCCAAACCCTCACCCTAACCCTAACGCTAACCATAAACCTCACCCTAACACTAACCCTATAACCCACATCCTCACCCTAGTCCTCATCCTAACCCTAAACATAACCCTAATCCTCATCCTAACCCTAACCCTCACCCTAAACATCACACTATCCCTAACCCTAATCCTTAACCTAACCCTAACACTCACGCTAACTCTAAACTTAACCCGAACCCAAACTATCACCCTAACCCTAACACTAACCCTCACCCTAACCCTAAACCTCACCCTCATCCTCACCCTCAGCCTAACCCTAAGCCGAAGCCTACCCTTAACCCTAATCCTCACACTCACCCTAAACCTTAACCTAATCCTAAACCTGAGCTTAACCCTCAACCTCAGCCTAACCCTCACCCTAACCCTAACCCTAACACTCACACTAAACCTAACCCTCACCCTCAGCCTAAACCTAAGTCGAAGCCTAACTCTAACCGTAACCCTCACACTCACCCTAATCCTTATATTCACCCTAACCCTTACCCTAATCCTACCCTTAAACCTAAGCCTAACCCTCATCCTCACATTAAACATCACCCTAACCCTAACTCTAACACTAACCCTAACCCTAACCCTCACTCTCAGCCTCACCCGAGACCTAACTCTAATCCTAAACCTCACAATCACCCTAAACCTAACCCTAAACCTAAACCTCACCCTAAAACTAAACCTCACCCTCACCCTAATCCTAACCCTAACCCTGATCCTAACCCTCACCCTAACACTAAACATAACCCTCACCCTCACCCCCACCCTCACCCTCAGGCTAACCCTAAGCCTAAACCTAACTCTAACCCAAACCCGTACCGGAACCATAAGCCTAACCCTAAACCTTACCCTAAATCTAACCCTAAACCAAACCCTAATCCTCAGCCTCACCCTCACCATAACTCAAACCCTAATCTTAACCATCACCCTAACCCTAAGCCTAATCCTAACCCTAACCCTAACCCTCACACTCAACCTCACCCTAACCTTAATCCTAAACCTGACTCTTTCAATCACCCTAACCCTCAACCTAACCCTCACCCTAGACCTAACCCTAACCCTAATCCTAACCCTAAACCTGATCCTAACCCTCACCCTCAACCTCATGCTCGGCCTAAGCCTAAGCCGAAGCCTAAGCCTAACCCTAACCCTCACCGTAAACCTAAAACTAACACTAAGCCTAACTGTAAACATAAACGTCAGTCTCAACCTAACCCTAATTCTAACCCTAACATAACATTAAACCTCATCCTAACCCTAACCCTCACTCTCACCCTCACTGTAACCGTAACCCTAACCCTAACCCTAACAATAACCCTAAACCCACCCCTCACCATCACTCTAAACATAACCCTCACCCTAACCCAAACGCTCACCCTAACACTTACCCTAACCCTAACACTAACCCTAACCCTAATACTAACCCTCACACTAACCCTAACCCTTAAACTCAACCTAACCCTCACCCTCACCCTAAGCCTAACATTAACCCTAACCCTAATGCTCACCCTAACACTCTCCCTAACCCTATATCAAACCCTAAACCTCACCCTCACCCTAACACTAAACCTAACCCTAAACCTAAACCTCACCGTAAACCTCACCCTAACCCTAACCCTCACCCACACCCTCAATCTCACCGTAACTTTAACCCTAACCCTAATAAAAACATTAACCCAAACCCTAACCATAACCATAACCCTCACCCTCAGCCTCACCCTCACTGCAAACTTAACCCTAACCATAACACTAACAATAACCTAAACAAAACCCATCCTCACCCTCAGCTTAACCCAAAGCCTAACCCTATCCCTAACACTAACCCTCACCGTAACCCTAACCCAAACCCTACCCCTAGTCCGCACCCTAACCCTAAGCCTAATCCTAAGCCTAACCCTAACCCTCACACTCACCCTCACCCTAAACCTAATCCTAAACCTAACCCTATCCCTAACACTAAACCTCACCCTAACACTCACCCTAGCTCTCACCCTAACCCTAAACCTAAACCTCACCCTCACCCTAGCCCTCACCCTAACCCTAATTCAATCCCTCACCCTCAACCTAACCCTAACCCTCATCCTCACCCTAAACCTCACACTAACCCTAAACTGAATCCTCAATCTAACCCTCACCCTAACCCTAACACTAACCATTATCCTAACACGAAAAATAACCCTAACCCTCACACTTATCTTAACACTCACCCTCAGCCAAAACCTCTCCTTTACCCTTACCATCATAATCACCCTAAACCAAACCCTAACCCTAAACCTCATACAAACCCTCACCCTAACCTTAAACCTAACCATCACCCTAACCGAAACCCTCACCCTCAACCTCAAGCTCAGCCTAACCCTAATCCTAAGCCTTACCCTAAACCACACCCTCACCCAAGCCCTCACCCTAATCTTAATCCTAACCCTAACCCACATTCTAACCCTCAAACTAACCCTAACACTAACCATCACTGTAACCCTAATCCTCATCCCTGCCCTCACCCTCAGCCTAACCCTAAGCCTAAGCCTAAACCTAACCATAAACCTCATACTCACCCTCATCCCAACCCTAATCCTAACCCTAACCCTAATCCTAACCCAAAACCTCAACATAACCATCAACCTAACCTTAACCCTAACCCTAAACCTAACCCTAAACCTAACCCTAACATTAACCCTCGAACTAACACTCCACCTAACCCAAAGTCAAACCCTAAACCTCATCCTCACCCTCACCCTAATCCTAACCCTAACCATAAACCTCACCCTAACCCTAACCCTAACCTCACCCTCACCCTCACCCTCACCTTACCATAAATCTAACCCTAACCCTAACAATAACACTAATCCTAACCCTAAACCTAAACCTAACCCTAAGCCTAACCCTAATCCTAACACTCACCCTCAACCTAAACCTAATCCTAATGCTAACCCTCAACCTATCCCCAATCCTCACCCTCACTGTAACCCTAACCCTCATCCAAATCCTCACCCTAACTCTAACACTAACCCTCAACCTCACCCTAGTCCTCACCCTAACATTAATCCTAACTCTAATCCTCATCCTAACCCTAACCCTAACCCTAACTCTAACCATCACAGTATCCCTAAACCTAACCCTCAACCTAACCCTAACCCTCACCCTAAATCTAAACTTAAGCGGAACCCAAACTCTCACCCTAATCCTAACCCTAATCCTCACCCTAACCCTAAATCTAACCCTAAACCACACCCTCACCCTAACCCTAATCCTAACACTAACCATAAACCTCACCCTAACTCTAACTCTAAACGTCACCCTCACACTCACCATAAATCTAACCCTAAACCTAACAATAACACTAATCCTAACCCTAAACTTAACCCTAAACCTAAGCCTAACCCTAATCCTAACACTCACCCTCACCTTAACCCTAATCCTAACCCTAATCCTATACCTAACCCTAATCCTCAACATCACTGTAACCCTAACACTAATCCAAACCCTCACCCTAACCCACACCCTAACCCTAAACCTCATACTAACCCTCACCCTAACTGAAACCCTCACCCTCAAACTCAAGCTCAGCCTAACCCTAAGCCTAAGCCTTACCCTAATCCTCACCCTCACCCTAGCCCTCACCCTAACCCTAATCCTAATCCTAACCCTCATTCTAACCCTCAACCTAACCCTAACCCTAACCATCACCCTAACCCTAATCCTCACCCCCACCCTCACCCTCAGTCTAATCCTAAGCCTAAGCCTAACCCTAACCCTCACACTCACACTCACCCTAAACCTAATCCTAACCCTAACCATAACCCTAACCCAAAAGCTCAACGTAACCATCAACCTAACCTTAACCTTATCACTAACCCTAACCCTAACCTCGAACTAACACTCCCCCTAACCCTAAATCTAACCCTAAACCTCACCCTCACCATATACCTGATCCTAACCCTAACCAAAAACCTCACCCTAACCCTAACCCTAACCTTCACCCTCACCATCATCCTCACCCTTACCATAAATCTAAAACTAACCCTAACAATAACACTAATCCTAACCCTAAACCTAAGCCTAACCCTAATTCTATCCCTCACCCTCACCCTAACACTAACCCTCATCCTCACCTTAAACCTCACACTAACCCTAAACTGAATCCTCAATCTAACCCTCACACTAACCCTAACACTAACCCTTACCCTAACCCTAAACCTAACCCTAACTATCACCCTTAAATTAACACTCACACTCAGCCAAATCCTCTCCTTTACCCTTACCATCATAATCACCCTAACGCTAAACCTCATACACACCCTCAAACTAACCGTAAACCTAACCATCACCCTAACGGAATCCCTCACCCTCAACCTCAAGATCAGCAAAACCCTAAGCCTAAGCCTTACCCTAATACTCACCCTCACCCAAGCCCTCACCCTAACCTTAATCCTAACCCTAACCCTCATTCTAACCCTCAACCTAATCCTAACCCTAAACATCACTGTAACCCTAATCCTCACCCCCGCCCTCACCCTCAGCCTAACCCTAAGCCTAAGCCTAAGCCTAAGCCTAACCCTAACCCTCACACTCACCCTCACCCTAACCCTAATCCTAACCCTAACCCTAATCCTATCAAAAAACCTCAACATAACCATCAACCTACCCTTAACAGTAACCCTAACCCTAACCATCGAACTAACACTCCCCCTAACCCAAAATCTAACCCTAAACCTCACACTAACCCTAACTCTAATCCTAATCCTAACAATAAACCTCACCCTAATCCTTACCCTAACCTTCACCCTCACCCTCACCCTCACCTTACCATTAATCTAACCCTAACCCTAATAATAACACTAATCCTAACCCTAAACCTAAACCTAAACTAAGCCTAACCCTAATCCTAACACTCACCCTCAACCTAACCCTAATCCTAACGCTAACCCTCAACCTAACCCTAATCCTCACCCTCACTGTAACCCTATTCCTCATCCAAACCCTCACCGTAACCCTAACACTAACCCTCAACCACACCCTATTCCTCACCCTAACGTCAATCCTAACTCTAATCCTAATCCTAAACCTAACCCTAACCCTAACTCTAACCATCACACTGTCCCTAAACCTAACCCTCAACCTAACCCTAACCCTCACTCTAACCCTAAACTTAAGTGGAACCCAAACTCTCACCCTAATCCTAACCCTAATCCTCACCCTAACGCTAAATCTAACCCTAAACCACACCCTCACCCTAACCCTAATCCTAACACTAACCATAAACCTCACCCTAACTCTAACCGTAAACGTCACCCTTACACTCACCATAAATCTAACCCTAGCCCTAACAATAACACTAATCCTAACCCTAAACCTAACCCTAAACCTAAGCCTAACCCTAATTCTAACACTCACCCTCACCTTAACCCTAATCCTAACCCTAATCCTATACCTAACCCTAATCCTCAACATCACTTTAACCCTAACACTAATCCAAAACCTCACCCTAACCCACACCCTAACCCTAAACCTCATACTAACACTCACCCTAACTGAAACCCTCACCCTCAAACTCAAGCTCAGCCTAACCCTAAGCCTAAGCCTTACCCTAATCCTCACCCTCACCCTAGCCCTTACCCTAACCCTAATCCTAATCCTAACCCTCATTCTAACCCTCAACCTAACCCTAACCCTAACCCTAACCCTAACCCTAATCCTCACCCCGACCCTCACCCTCAGCCTAACCCTAAGCCTAAGCCTAACACTAACCCTCACACTCACACTCACCCTAAACCTAATCCTAACCCTAACCATAACCCTAACCCAAAACCTCAACGTAAAAATCAACCTAATCTTAACCTTAACACCAACCCTAACTGTAACTTCGAGCTAACACCCCCCCAACCCTAAATCTAACCCTAAACCTCACCCTCACCCTAAACCTAATCCTAACCCTAACCATAAACCTCACCCTAACTCTAACCCTAAACTTCACCCTCACCCTTACCCTCACCCTTACCATAAATTTAAAACTAACCCTAACAATATCACTATTCCTAACCCTAAACCTAAGCCTAACCCTAATTCTATCCCTCAAACTCACCCTAACACTAACCCTTATCCTCATCCTAAACCTCACACTAACCCTAAACTGAATCCTCAATCTAACCCTCACCCTAACCCTAAAACTAACCCTTACGATAACCCTAAATCTAACCCTAAACCTCACCCTTAAATTAACACTCACGCTCAGCCAAAACCTCTCCTTTACCCTTACCATCATAATCACCCTAAACCTAAACCTCATACAAACCCTCACCCTAACCGTAAACCTAACCATCACCCTAACCGAAACCCTCACCCTCAACCTCAAGCTCAAACTAACCCTAAGCCTAAGCCTTACCCTAATCCTCACCCTCACCCAAGCCCTCACCCTAACCTTAATCCTAATCCTAACCCTCATTCTAACCCTCAACCTAACCCGAAACTAACCATCACTGTAACCCTAATCCTCACCCCCGCCCTCACCCTCAGCCTAACCCTAAACCTAAGCCTAACCCTAACCCTAACCCTCACACTCACCCTCACCCTAACCCTAATCCTAACACTAATCCTATCACAAAACCTCAACATAACCATCAACCTACCCTTAATCCTAACCCTAACCCTAAGCCTCAAACTAACACTCCCCTAACCCAAAGTCTAACCCTAAACCTCACCCTCACAATAACCCTAATCCTAATCCTAACAATAAACCTCACCCTAACCCTAAACCTAACCTTCACCCTCACCCTCACCCTCACCTTACCATAAATCTAACCCTAACCCTAACAATAACACTAATCCTAACCCTAAACCTAAACCTAACCCTAAGCCTCACCCTAATCCTAACACTCACCCTCAACCTAACCCTAATCCTAATGCTAACCCTCAACCTAACCCCAATCCTCACCTTCACTGTAACCCTAACCCTCATCCAAACCCTCACCCTAACCCTAACACTAAACGACAACCACACCCCAGTCCTCACCCTAACCTTAATCCTAACTCTAATCCTCATCCTAACCCTAACCCTAACCATAATTCTAACCATCACACTATCCCTAAACCTAACCCTCAACCTAACCCTAACCCTCACCCTAAATCTAAACTTAAGCGGAACCCAAACTCTCACCCTAATCCTAAACCTAATCCTCACCCTAACCCTAAATCTAACCCTAAACCTCACCCTCACCCTAACCCTAATCCTAACACTAACCATAAACCTCACCCTAACTCTAACCCTAAAGTTCACCCTCACCCTCAACATAAATCTAACCCTAACCCTAACAAGAACACTAATCCTAACCCTAAACCTAACCCTAAACCTAAGCCTAACCCTAATCCTAACACTCACCCTCACCCTAACCCTAATCCTAACCCTAACCCTATACCTAACCCTAATCCTCAACCTCGCTGTAACCCTAACCCTCATCCAAACCCTCACCCTAACCCACACCGTAACCCAAAACCTCATACTAACCCTCACCCTAACCGAAACCCTCACCCTCAAACTCAAGCTCAGCCTAACCCTAAGCCTAAGCCTTACCCAAATCCTCACCCTCACCCTAGACCTCACTCTAACCCTAATCCTAATCCTAACCCTCATTCTAACCCTCACACTAACCCTAACCCTAACCATCACCATAACCCTAATCCTCACCCCCACCCTCACCCTCAGCCTAACCCTAAGCCTAAGCCTAAGCCTAACCCTAACCCTCACACTCACCCTCACCCTAACCCTAATCCTAACCCTAACCATAACCCTAACCCAAAACCTCAACGTAACCATCAACCTAACCTTAACCTTAACACTAACCCTAACCCTAACTTCGAACTAACACTCCCCCTAACCCTAAATCTAACCTTAAACCTCACCCTCACCCTAAACCTAATCCTAACCCTAACCATAAACCTCACCCTAACCCTAACCCTAACGTTCACCCTCACCCTCACCCTCACCCTTACCATAAATCTAAAACTAACCCTAACAATAACACTAATCCTTACCCTAAACTTAAGCCTAACCCTAATCCCTAACACCCTCACCCTAACCCTAATCCTAACCTTAACCCTCAAACTAACCCTAACCCTCACCCTCACTGTAATCCTAACTCTCATTCAAACCCTCACCCTAACCCTAACGCTACCCATAAACCTCACCCTAACACTAACCCTACCCCTCAACCTCACCCTAGCCCTCATCCTAACCCTAAACCTAACCCTAATACTAATCCTAAGCCTAACCCTCACCCTAGCCCTAACTCTAACACTAACCCTAACTCTAACCCTCACCCTCAGCCTCACCCTAAACCTAACTCTAATCCTAAACCTCACCCTCACCCTAACCCTAACCCTAACCCTAAACTTCACCCTAAATCTATACCTCACCCTCACCGTAATCCTAAACCTAACCCTAATCTAATCTTAAAGCTCAACCTAAACCTAAAGCTCATCGTCAAATTAACCCATACCCTAACCCTCACCCTAAACCTAAACTTAACCGGAAACCTAACTCTCACCCTAACCCTAACCCTAAACCTCACCCTAAAACTAAACCTCAGCCTCACCCTCAGCCTAACCCTAAGCATAACTCTTACCCTGACCCTAAACTTCACACTCATTCTAACCCTAAGCCTAATCCTAATCCTAACACTAACACTAAACCTAACCCTCAACCTAACCATCAAATTAACCCTAACCCTAACAATAACCCTAACCCTAACCCTCACCCTCATCCTCAGCCTCACTCTAACCCTAACTTTAACCCTAAGCCTCACCCTCATCCTAACCCTAACCCTAACACTAACACTAAACCTCACCAAAACCATAACCTCACCCTAATGCAAACCCTCACCCTAACACTTAACCTCACCCAAACATTAACCCTAACCTTAACACTAACACTCACAATAACCCTAACCCTAACCCTTAAGCCTAAACCTTAACCAAACCCTCACCCTCACCCTAACACTAACACTAAGCCTCACCCTAACCGTCCCCCTAATCCTATATCTAACCCTAAACCTCACTGTAACCCTAACCCAAACCCTACCCCTAGTTCACACCCTAACCCTAAGCCTAATCCTAACCCTCACCCTAACCCTCACACTCACCCTCACCCTAAACCTAATCCTAAACCTAACCCTATCCCTAACACTAAACCTCACCCTAACACTCACCCTAGCCCTCACCCTAACCCTAAACCTAAACCTCACCCTCACCCTAGCCCCAACCCTAACCCTAATTCTATCCCTCACCCTCACGCTAACCCTAACCCTTATCCTCACCCTAAACCTCACACTAACCCTAAACTGAATCCTCAATCTAACCCTCACCCTAACCCTAACACTAACCCTTACCCTAACCCGAAAAATAACCCTAACCCTAACCCTTATCTTAACACTCACACTCAGCCAAAACCTCTCCTTTACCCTTACCATCATAATCACCCTAAACCAAACCCTAACCCTAAACCTCATACAAACCCTCACCCTAACCGTAAACCTAACCATCACCCTAACCGAAACCCTCACCCTCAACCTCAAGCTCAAACTAACCCTAAGCCTAAGCCTTACCCTAATCCTCACCCTCACCCAAGCCCTCACCCTAACCTTAATCCTAACCCTAACCCTCATTCTAACCCTCAGCCTAATCCTAACCCTAACCATCACCGTAACCCTAATCCTCACCCCCGCCCTCACCCTCAGCCTAACCCTACGCCTAAGCCTAAGCCTAACCCTAACCCTCACATTCACCCTCACCCTAAGCCTAATCCTAACCCTAACCCTATTCCTAACCCAAAACCAAAACATAACCATCAACCTACCCTTAACCCTAACCCTAACCCTAACCCTAACCCTCGAACTAATACTGCCCCTAACCCAAAATCTAACCCTAAACCTCACCCTCACCCTAACCCTAATCCTAACCCTAACCATAAACCTCACCCTAACCCTAACCCTAAACTTCACCATCACCCTCACCCTCACTTTACCATAAATCTAACCCTAACCCTAACAATAACACTAATCCTAAACCTAAACCTAAACCTAATCCTAAGCCTAACCCTAAACCTCACACTCACCCTCAGCCTAACCCTCATCCTAACCCTAACCATAACCCTAACCCAAAACCTCAACGTATCCATCAACCTAACCTTTACCTTAACACTAACCCTAACCCTAGCCTCGAACTAACACTCCCCCTAACCCTAAATCAAATCCTAAACCTCACCCTCACCCTAAGCCTAACCCTCACCCTAACTCTCACCCTACTCCTCAGCCTAACCCTAATCCTAACCCTAAACCTCATCTTAATCCTCACCCTAACCCTAACCTTAACCCTCACCCTAATCCTTACCCTAACCCTCACCCACATGCTGGGCCTAAGTCTAAGCCAAAGCCTAAGCCTAACCCTAACCCTAACGCTAACCCTAACTCTAACCCTAACACTCACCCTAACTCTAACTCTAAACCTCACTCTAAAACTAATCCTAACTCTAAACCGAAATGTAAACTTAAACCTCATCCTAACCCTAACCCTAATAATAACCCTAACAAAAACCCTTACCCTAACCTTACCCTAAACCAAACCCTAACCATAACACTAAACCTAAACCTAAACCTAGCCCAAACCCTAACCATAACCCTCACCCTAAACCTAACACTAAACCTAATCCTCACCCTCACCCTAGCCCTCACCCTAAGCCTAAACCTCATCCTCACCCTCAAACTCACACTAACCCTAACACTAATCATCAATCTAACCATCACCCTCACCCTCACCCTAAACCTAATCCTCACACTAACCTTCACCCTAACCCTAACTCTACCCCTAAACCTCACCCTCACCCTAATCGTATCTCTAACCCTAACCCTAACTCTAAAAAGCTCACCCTAACTCTAACCCTAACCCTCAACCTCACTGTAACGGTAACCCTAACCCTAACAATAACCCTAACCCTAACCCTAATCCTAAACCTCAACCTCACATTAACCCTAATCCTGACCCTAACCCTCAGCCTAACCCTAACCCTCACCCTTACCGTAACCCTAACCCTCATCCTAACCCTCACCCTAACACTAACCCTAAACCTAAAACTCACCCTAACAATAAACATACCCCTCACCCTCATCCTCACCCTCAACCTCACCTTAACCCTAACCCTAACATTAACACTAATACTTATCTTAAACCTAACCCTAACCCTAACCCTAACCCTAATCCTAACACTCACCGTCAACCTAAACCTAACCCTAACCCAACCCTCACACTCAGCCTCACCCTAACCTAACCTCTAACCCTAAACCTCACCCTAACCTTAACCCTAAACCTCACCCTAATGCTAGCCCTCACCCTAACCCTAATCCTAACCCTGACACTCATCCTAAACCTCATCCTAAAAATAACCTTAACCCTAATCCTCACCCTCACCCTAACCCTAAACCTAACCCTAACCCTCAACCTAACCCTAACCCTCAACCTCACTGTAACCCCTACCCTAACCATCACCCTAACCCTAAACTTAACTCAAACCCTAACTCTCACCCTAACCCTATCCCTCACCCTAACTCTAAGCCTCACACTCACCCTCACCCTCAGCCTAAACCTAAGCCTATCCCTATCCCTAACCCTAACCCTCACACTTAACCTAACCCAAATCCCAATCAAACCCTAACCCTGACGCTCACCCTCACCCTAAGCCTCACCTTAAGCCTAACCCTAACATTAATCCTAACCCTAACCCCATCCCTAAACCTCACACTAACAATAACCCTAACCATCACTCTAACACTAACCCTCACCTTAACACTAACCCTAACCCTCACACTTACCCTACCCTCACCCTAACCCTAAGCCTCATTCTCACCCTAAACCTGACACTAACCCTAACACTAATCCTCAATCTAAGCCTCACCCTCACCCTAACCCTAACCCTAACCCTCAACCTAGCCCTAACCCTCACCCTTACCGTAACCCTCACCCTCAGCTTAAATTTCCCATTTACCCTTACCATCACCCCACCCTAACCCTCACCCTAAACCTAACCCTCATCCTAACCCTAACTCTACCCCTAAACCTCACCCTCACCCTAACCCGAACTCTATCCCTAACCCTAACACTAAACCTCAACCGAACCCTAAAGCTAATCCTCGCCCTCAACCACATGCTCAGCCTAAACCTAAGCCTAAGCCTAATGCTTACCCTAACCATCAATCTCACACTAGCCCTAATGCTAACCCTAATCCTAAACCTAACCCTCATCCTAACACTCACTCTATCTCTAACACTAAACCTCAACCTAAACCTAACCCTAAACCTCACCCTCACCCTAGCCCTCATCCTAGCCCTAATCCTAACCCTAACCCTCATACTAACCCTCCCGATAACCCTAACCCTAACCCTCAACCTAACCCTAACACTCAGCTTCACCCTCACACTCAGCCTAATCCTAAGCCTAAAACTAACCCTAACCTTAACCCTCAATCTCACCTTAATCCTCACCCTAACCCTAACCCTAACACTAAGCCTAACCCTAACCCTCACCTTCAGCCTCATCCTAACCCTAACTCTAACCCTAAACCTCACCCTCACCATAACCCTTAGCCTAACCCTAACCCTAAACCTGACCCTAACCCTAACTCTAAACCTACCCTTATCCTAGCCCTTACACTAACCTTAATCCTAACCCTAACCCTCATCCTAACCCTCAGCCTAATCCTAACACTAACCCTAATCCTCACCCTCACCCTAGCCCTCACCCTAACCCTAACCATCACCCTAGGCCTAACCCTCACATTTAACCTTATCATGACCCCCACCTTAATCCTCAGCCTAATTGAACCCTAACCCTAACCCCCACCCTAACCCTCACCCTAACCCTAACTCTAACCCTAAATCCCACCCTCACCCTAAACTACTAAATCTCACCGTAACCCCAACCCTAATCCTAACCCTAACCCTAACCATAACCATAACCACAACCCTCACCATAACCCAAAACTTAACCCTAACAATAACCCTCACAGTAACCCGAACCTCACGCTAAATCTAACTCTAACCCTAACCATAACACAAAAAACCTCACCCTAACCCTAACCCTAAACCTCAACCTCACCATAATCGTAACCCTAACCCTATCCCTAACAATAACCCTAAACCTAACCCTAATCATAATCCTCAAACTCACACTAACGCTAATCCTAAACCTAAACCTCAACCTAACCCTAACCCTCACATTTATTCTAACCCTAAACCTCATCCTTACCCTCACCCTAAGGCCTAAACCTAACATTAAAATTCACCCTAACACTAAACCTAACCCTCACCCTCAACCTATACCTCATCCTAACCCTAATCCTAACCCTACTTCTCATCCTAAAACTCACCCTAAACCAAACCCTAAACCTCACCCTAAACCTAACACTCAACCTAACCCTAATCCTCACGCTCAACTTAACACTAACTCTAACCCCCACCCTAACCCTAAACTTTACCTGAACCCTAACTTTCACCTTAACCCTAACCCTAACCCTCACCCTAACCCTAACCCTCACACTCACCTTACCCTTACCTTAATCCTAATCCTAACCCTAACCCTAAGCCTCAACCTCCGCCTCACCTTATCCCTAACTCTAACCCTAAACCCCACTCCCACCCTAACCCTAACCCTAAACCTAAACCTAAACCTCACCCTAACCATAACCCTAAACCTCACCCTCACCCTAGCCCTCACCCTAACCCTACTCCTAACACTAACCCTCATCCTAACCCTCCCTATAACCCTATCCGAAACCCTCACCCTATCCCTAACCCTCACACTCACCCTCACCCTCAGCCTAACCCTTAGCCTAACCACAAGCCTTACCTGAAACCTAACCTTAACCCTCAAACTCACCCGCACCCTCACCCTCACCATAACTCAAAACCAAACCATAACCCTAACCCTAAACCTCACCCTAACCCTAACCCTAACCCTCACCCTCACCCTCACCCTAACCCTAACACAAACCCTAACCCTAACCTAACCCTCAACCTACCCCTCCCCCTAACCCTGTATCTAACCGTAAACTTCACCCTCCACCTAACCCTAACCCTAACTCTAACCCTAAAACCCACCCTAACCTTAACACTAACCCTCACCCGCACCCTTACCCTCACCATAACACTAATGCTAACTCTAAAAATAACACTAAGCCGAACCCTAACCATCACCCTAACCCTAATCCTCACCCCCACCCTCACCATCAGCCTAACACTAAGCCTAAGCCTAACCCTCACCCTAACCCTCACACTCATGCTCACCCTAACCCTAATCTTAAACCTAACCCTATTCCTAAACCTCAACTTAACCCTCACCCTCACCCTAGCCCTAACACTAACCCTAACCATAAACCTCCCCCAAAACCTCCCCCAAACCCTAACTCTAACGCTAAACCTCACCCTCACCCTAACCCTAAAACTCACCCTAAACCTAACCCTCACCCTCACCCTCTAACTCACCCTAACTCTAACCCTGTCCCTAACAACACTAACCCTAACCCTAACCCTAAACATAACCCTCACCCTCAGCCTCACCCTCACTGAAAACTTAATCCTAACCATAGCACTAACAATAGGACTAACCGTAAACTTAACCCTAACTCTAATCCTCACCCCCAACCTCAGCCTCAGCCTAACCCTAACCCTAACCCTCCCTTTAACCCTAACTGTAACCCTAAACCTAACCCTAACCCTAAACCTAAAACAAAACTTAAACCTAACCTCAAACCTAAACCTAATCCTCAGCCTCACACTCACCCTAACCCAAACCTTAACCTTAACCCTCACCCTAACCCTAAGCCTAACCCTAACCCTTAGCCTAACCCTCACACTCACACTCACCGTACCCCAAATCCTAAACCTAATCCTATCCCTAACCCCAACACTCACCCTAACCCTCACCCTAGCCCTCACCCTAAATCTAACCCTAACCCTAACCCTAACCCTAACCCTAACCCTAACACTTACCCTCCCCCTTATGCTCGGCCTAAGCCTACCCCTAAGCCTAAACCTAACCCTAAACATAACCCAACCCTCACCCTCAGCCTCACCCTAACCCTAACTCTAACCCTAAAGCTCACCCTCACCCTAACCCTAACCCTTACCCTAACGGTAAACCTCACCGTAACCTTAACCCTAAACTTCACCCTCATGCTAGCCATCACTCTAACCCTAATCCTAACCCTAACACTCATCCTAACCCTCACCCTAACACTAACCCTAACCCTCACCCTCAATCTCACCCTAACACTAACCCTAACCCTTACACTCAACTTCACCCTAACCCTAACCTAACCCTAATGCTCAACCTATCCCTAACCCTCAACCTCACCTTAACCCGTACCCTAACCCTCACCCTAACCCTAAACTTAACCGGAACTCTAACTCTCACCCTAACCCTAACCCTAAACCTCACACTCACCCTAACCCTAAGCCTACTCCTAATCCTAACCCTAACCCTCACCCTAACCATCACATTAACCCGAACCCTAAAAATAACCCTAGCCCTAACCCTCACCTTCAGCCTCACTCTGACCCTAAGCCTCACCCTAACCCTAACCCTACCCCTAAACCTAACATGAAACCTCACCAAAACCATAACACTGACTCTAACCCAAACACTCACCCTAAAACTTACCCTCACTCAAACACTAACCCTAAACATAACACAAACCCTCACACTAACCCTAACCCTAAACCTCATACTAAGCCTCACCCTCACCCTAACCCTAACAACTAAGCCTCACACTAACGCTCACCCTAACCCTCCCCCTAACCCTATATCTAACCCTAACCCTCACCCTCACCATCAACCGAACCCTAACCCAATCCCTAAACCCCACCCTAACCCTAAACCTAACCCTCACCCGCACCCTCACCCTCTATGTAGCTCTAACACTAATACTAACAATAACACACACCATAACCCTAAACCTAATCCTCACCCCCACCCTCACCCTCAGCCTAACCCTAAGCCTAAGCCTAACCCTCACCCTAACCCACACACTTAACCCTACCCTAACCCTAATCCTAAACCTAATCCTAACCCTAAACCTCAAACTAACCCTCACAATCACCCTAACCCTAACACTAACCCTAACCCTAAACCTCAACCTAACCATCCCCATAACCGTAACTCTAACCCTAAACCTCACCCTTACCCTAACCCTAACCCTCAACCTAAACCTCACCCTAAACTTCACCTTTTCCCTAACTCTCACCCGCACCCTCAACCTCACCATAACTCTAACACTAAATATAAATATACCACTAAACCTAACCCTAACACTAACCCTAAACATAAACCTCACCCTCAGCCTCACCCTCACCTAAAACTTAACCCTAACCATAACACTAAAAATAACCCTAACCCTAACCCTAACTCTAACCATAATCCTCACCCCCATCCTCACCCTCAGTCTAAACCTAAGCCTAAACCTACCCCTAATCCTAACCCTCACTGTAACCCTAACCCTAACCCTAACCCTAACCCTCACACTCACCCTCACCCTAAACCTAATCCTAAACATAACCCTAACCTTACCCAAACCCTCAATATAAGCCTCAACCTAGCCCTCAACCTAAACCTAATCCTAACCCTAAACCTCATCCTAACTCTCACCCTAACCCTAAACCTAACCCTCACCCTAAACCTAACCCTAACCCTCACCCTCATGCTCGGCCTAAGCCTAAGCCTAAGCCTAAGCCTAGCCCTAACCCTAACCCTCACCCTAACCCTAACCCTTACACTAACCCTAACTCTAACCCTAAACCTCACTCTCACCCTAACCCTAACTCTAACCCTAACCCTAAACCTAAACCTCATCCTAACACTAAATCTAACCCTCACCCTGACCTTAACCATAACCCTAAACCTAACGCTAACAATAACCCTAACCTTAACGCTAAAACTAACCCTTATCTTAAGCCTCACCCTAACATTTACCCTCAACCGAACGCTCACACTAATCCTAACACTAACCCTCACACTAACCCTAACCATCACCCTAACCCTAAAGCTCACCTTAACCCTAACCCTAACCCTCACCCTCACCCTAGCCCTCACCCTAACCCTAACACTCATCCTCACCCTAAACCTCACACTAACCCTAACACTAATACTCAATCTAACCCTCACCCTCACCCTACCCCTAACCCTAATTTTCATCCTAACCCTAACCCTCACCCTTACAATAACCCACAACCTCAGCCTAACCCTCACGTTTACCCGTACCGTCACTCCCACCCTAACCCTCACCCTAACCCTAACCCTCAACTTAACCCTCACCCTAACCCTGACTCTACCCCTAAACCTCATCCTCACCCTAAACCTACCTCTAACCCTAATCCTAACATTAAATCTCACCATAATGCTAACGCTAATCATCACCCTCACCCTCATTGTAACTGTAACCTTAACCCTAACCCTAACAATAACTCTAAACCTAGTCCCTAACCCTCACTATAACCCTAACCATAACACTAACACTAACCCTAAACCTAAACCTAACCCTCAACCTAAACCTAATCCTCAGCCTCATCCTCACCCTAACAAAACCCTAACCCCACCCTTCACCCTAATCCTAAGCCTAAACCTAACCCTAATTCTAACCCTCACATTCACCCTCACCATAAACCTAATCCTAAACCTAACCCTATCCCTAACCCTCAGCCTAATCCTCACCCTAGACCTCAGCCTAACCCTAATCCTAACCCTAAACCTCATCCTAATCCTCACCCTAACCCTAAAATTAACCCGAACCCTAAACCGAACCCTAACCCTCACCCATATGCTGGGGCTAAGCCTGAGCCAAAGCCTAAGCCTAACCCTAACCCTAACGCTCACCCTAGCCCTAACCCTAACACTAACACTAACTCTAACCCTAAACCTCACACTCACACTAACCCTAACTCTAACCCTAAACCTAAACCTCATCCTAACCCTAACCCTAACAACAACCCTAACCCTAACCCTAACCCTAACCCTACACTAACCTTAACCTTAACCTTAACCCTAACACTGAACCTAACCCTAACCCTCATACTAACCATAACCCTCACCCTAACCCTAACCGCACCCTAACACCAACCCTAATCCTCTCCCTCACCCTAGCCCTCACCCTAACCCTTACCCTCTTCCTCACCCTAAACATCACACTAACCCTAACACTAAGCCTCAATTTAACCCTCATCCTCACCCTCACCCTAACCCTAACCCACACCCTAAACCTAACCCTCACCTACCGTAACCGTCACCCTAGGCCTAACCCTCAACTTTACCCTTACCGTCACCCCACCTTAACCCTCACCTTAACCCTAACCCTCAGCCTAACATTCACCCTAACCCTAACTCAACCCCTAAACCTCACCCTCACCCTAACGCTATCTCTAACCCTAACCCTAACACTAAAAACCTCACCCTAACTCTAACACTAACCCTCAACCTCACTGTCACCGTAACCCTAACCCTAACAATAACCCTAACCCTAACCCTAATCCTAAACCTCACTCTCAGATTAACTCTAATCCTAACCCTAAACCTCACCCTAACCCTAACCCTCACCCTTACCGTAACCCTAACCTTCATCCTAACCCTCACCATAACACTAACCCAAACCCTAAACCTCACCATAACAATAAACCTACCCCTCACCCTCACCCTTTCCCTTAACCTCACCTTAACTCTAACCCTAACCCTAACAATAACACTAATCCTAACCCTAACCCTAACCCTAACCCTAACCCTAATCCTAACACTCACCCTCAACCTAACCCTAACCCTAACCCAACCCTCACCCTCAGCATCACCCTAACCCTACCTCTAACACTAAACCTCACACTCACCCTAACCCTAACCCTAAACCTCACCCTAAACTTAACCCTAAACCTCACCCTCACGCTAGCCCTCACCCAAACCGTAATCCTATCCCTAACACTCATCCTAACCCTCACCCTAAAAATAAACCTAACCCTCACCCTAACCCTAACTCTCAACCTAACCCAAACACTCACCCTCACTATAACCCCTACCCTAACCCTCACCCTAACCCTAAACTTAACCCAAAACCTAACTCTCACCTTATACCTAACACTATCCCTCACCCTCAACTTAACTCTCAACCTCACCCTCACCCTCAGCCTAACCCTAAGCCTATCCCTATCCCTAAACCTAACCCTAACAATCAACCTAACCCTAATTCTAATCAAACCCTAGGCCTAACTCTCACCCTCACCCTATCCCATACCTTAAGCCTAAACCTAACATTAATCCTAACCCTAACCGTAACCCTCAACCTCACCCTAACACTAACACTATCACCCTAACCATAAACCTCAACCTAACACTAACCCTAACCCTCACACTCACCCTAACCCTAACCCTCATCCTCACCCTAAACCGCACACTAACCCTAACACTAATCCTCAATCTAACCCTCACCCTCACCCTAACCCTAACCCTAACCCTAACCCTAACCCTCACCCTAACCCTAACCCTCACCCTTACTGTAACCCTTACCCTCAGCCTAATCTTCACTTTTACCCTTACCCTCACCCCAATCCTAACCCTCACCATAAACCTAACCCTAACTCTAACCCTAAACCGCACCCTCACCCTTACCCGAACTCTATCCCTAACCCTAACACTAAACCTTACCCTAACCCTAAAGCAAACCCTCAACCTGAACAGTATGCTCAGCCTAAACCTAAGCCTAAGCCCAAAGTTTACCCTAACCCTCACCTTCAGCCTAGCCCTCACCCTAACCCTATTCCTAAACCTAACCCTCATCCTAACCCTCACCCTAACCCTAACCCTAAACCTCACCCTAAACCTCACCCTCACACTAGCCCTCAACCAAGCCCTAATCCTAACCCTAACCCTCATCCTAACCCTCCCCATAACCCTAATCATCACCCTCACCCTAACCCTAAACCTCCCCTTCACCCTCACCATCAGTCTAACCCTAAGCCTATACCTAACTCTAACCCTAAAACTAACACTAACCCTAAACCTAACCCTAACATTAATCCTAACCCTAACACTAACCCTCAATCTCACCTTAACCCTCACCCTAACCTCAACCATAATCCTAACACTAAGCCTAACCCTAACCCTCACCCTCAATCTCACCCTAACACTAACTCTAACCCTAAATCTCACCCTCACCATAACCCTTACCCTAACCCTAAACCTAAACCTCAACCGAACCCTAACTCTAAACCTCACCCTCAACCTAGCCCTTAACCTAAACCTAATCCTAACCCTAACCCTCATCGTAACCCCCCATCTAACCCTAACCCTAACACTCACCCTAACCCTAAACCTCACCGTCAACGTCACCCTCAGCCTAACCCTAAGCCTAACCCTAAACCTAACCCTAACACAAACACTCACCCTAACCCTAACCATAACCCTCACCCTAACCCTAACCTCACCCTATCACTAATCCTAATCCTCACATTCACCCTAGCCCTAACCCTAAACCTAACCCTCACCCTCACCTTAAATCTCACACTAACCCTAACACTAATGCTCAATCTAACACTCAGCCTCAGCCTATCCCTAACCCTAACCCTCACCTAACCCTAACCCTCACCCTTACCGTAACCCTCACCCTAGGCCTAACCCTCACCTTTACCCTTATGGTCACCCCCACCTTAACCCTAACCCTAATCCTAACCCTCACCCTAATCCCCACCCTAACTCTCACCTTAACCCTAAATCTAACCCAAAACCACACCTTCACCCTAAACCTAACTCTAAAGTAACCCAAACCCTAAACCTCACCCTAACCCTAACGCTAATCCTAACCCTAACCCTCACCCTAACCCTAAGCCTAACCCTAACCCTAAGCCTAACCCTCACACTCACCCTCACCCTAACCGTAACAGTAAACCTAACCATAACAATAACCCTAACCCTAATCCTAAACCTAACTGTAACCATAACCCTCATTGTAACCCATACCGTAACCCTAACACTAACCCTCACACTAACCCAAACAATAACCTCACCCTAACCCTAACTCTAACCCCAAGCGTAACACTAAAAACCTCAGCCTAACCCTAACCCTAACCCTCACCCTCACCTTAACCTTAAACTAACACTAACCCTAACAATAACACTAACCCTAACCCTAATCATAATCCTCAACCTCACACTAACCCTGATCCTAACTCTAATCCTCACCCTTATCCTAACCCTCACACTTACCCTACCCCTAACCCTCATCCTAACCCTCAACCTAACCCTAACCCTAAACCTAAACCTCACACTAACACTAAACCTAACCCTCATCCTCACCCGAGCCCTCACCCTAACTCTAATCCTAACCCTAATCCTCATCCTTAGCCTCACCCAAACACTAACCCTAAACCTCACCCTAACCCTAACCCTAAACCTAACCCTCAACCTAACCCTAATCCTCACGCTCAACTTAACACTAACCCTAAACCTCAACATAACCCTAAACTTTACCTGAACCCTAACTCTCAACGTAACCCTAACCCTAACCCTCACCCTAACCCTAACCCTCACCCTCACCCTCAGTGAAAACCTAAGCCTAACCCTAACCCTAACCCTCACACTCACCCTAACCTTACCCTAATCCTAATCCTAACCCTAACACTCACCCTCAGCCTCACCTTAACCCTAACTCTAACCCAAAAAATTACCCTCACCCTAAACCTAACCCTAACCCTAAACCTAAACCTCACCCTAACCCTAACCCTTAACCTCACCCTCACCCTAGCCCTCACCCTAACCCTAATCCTAACCCTAACCCTCATCCTAACACTCCCTATAACCCTATCTGAAACCCTCACCCTAACCCTAAACGTGAAACTCACCCTCACCCTCAGCCAAACCCTAAGCCTATCCACAAGCCTTACCAGAAACAGAAACCTAACCCTCATACTCACCCGCACCCTCACCCTCACCATAACTCTAAGCCTAACCCTAAACCTCACCCTAACCCTAACCGTAATCCTAACCCTCACCCTCACCCTAACCCTAACACAAACCCTAACCCTAACCCTCACCCTAACCTTCCCCTAATCCTATATCTAGCCCTGAACCTCTACCTCAACCTAACTCTAACCCTAGCCTTAACCCTAAACCCCACCCTAACCCTAACACTAACCCTGACTCGCACCCTCACTCTCACCGTAACTCTAACCCTAACCCTAAAAATAACACTAAGCCTAACCCTAACCATCACCCTAACCCTAATCCTCACCCCCACCCTCACCATCAGCCTCAAACTCACGCTCACCCAACCCTAAACCTAAACCTAAACCTGTCCCTTAATCTCACCTTAACCCTCACCCTCACCCTAACCCAAACACTAACCGTAACCCTAAATCTCACCCTTACCCTCCCCCAAACCCTAACTCTAACCCTAAACCTCACCCTCACCCTAAAACTAAAACACCCTAACCCTAACCCTCAACCTCACCCTCAACCACACCGTAACACTAACCCTGTCCCTAACAATAACTCTAACCTTAAACCTATCCCTAAACATAACCCTCACCCTCAGCCTCACGCTCACTGAAAACTTAACCCTAACCATAACACTAAAAATAACCCTAACCCTAACCTTAACCCTACCCCTATTACTGACCCCCACTCTCACACTCAGCCTATCCGTAACCCTAACCCTCCCTGTAACCCTAACCCTAACCCTAACACTAACACTAACCCTAAACCAAACACTAAAACTAAACCTAATCCTCATCCTCACCCTAATCCAAACCCTAACCCTAACCCTCACCCTAACCCTAAGCCTAACCATAACCCTTAGCCTAACCCTCACCCTCACCCTTATCCTACCCCAAATCCTAAACCTAACCCTATCCCTAACCCTAACCCTCACCCTAACCCTCACCCAAGATCTCACCCTAAACCTAATCCTAACCCTAAACCTCATCCTAACCCTCACACTAAACCTAACCCTAATGCGAACCCTAACCCTCCCCCTCATGCTCAGCCTAAGCCTAAGCCTAAGCCTAAACCTAACTCTAACCCTAACCCTATCCCTAACCCTAACCCTAACTCTAACCCTAAATCTCACCCTCTCCCTAACCCTCAGTCTAACCCTAACCCTAAACCTAAACCTCATCCTAACCCTAACCCTAACCCTCACCCTCACCCTCACTCTAACTGTAAACATAACCCTAACCCTAACAATAACGCAAACCCTAACCCTAACCATCACCGTAACCATAACCCTCACCCTAACCCTAACATTTACCCTCACCCTAACACTAACCCTAGCGCTAACACTAACAATCACACTAAACCTAAACTTCACCCTAACCCTTAACCTCACTCTAACACTAACCCTAAACCTCACCCTCACCCTAGCCGTCACCCTAACCCTAACACCCATCCTCACCCTAACCTCACACTAACCCTAACACTAATCCTCAATCTAAACCTTACCCTCACCCTAACCCTAAACCTAACCCTCACCATAACCGTAACCCTCACACTTACCGTAACCCTCACCCTCAGCCTAACCCTCAACTTTACCCTTACCGTCACCCGCACCCTAAACCTCACCCTAACCCCAACCCTCTCCCTAACCCTAACTCTACACCTAAACCTCACCCTCACATTAAACCTAACTCTAACACTTACCCTATCACTAAACCTCAGCCTCACCCTTTCCTTAACGCTCACACTCACCCTCACTGTAACCATAACCGTAAACCTAACAATAACCCTAAACCTAACCCTATCCCTCACCCTAACCATAACCCTTACCCTAAACATCACCCTCAACCTAACACTTACCCTCACCCTAACACTAACCCTAACACTAACCCTAACACTAACCCTAACCCTAACCCTCACTCTAATCCTAAACCTCACCCTAACCCTAACCCTAACTCTAAACCTCACCCTCTCCCTAGCCCTCACACTAACCCTAATTCTAAACCTCCCCATCTCCCTAAGCCTAGCCCTAATCCTCACCCTAAACCTCACACTAACCCTAACCTTAAACCTAATGCTCAATCAAACCCTCACCCTAACCTTAACCCTAACACTAAACCTAACCCTATCACACACACTCATCCTCACCCTAAATCTAACAATAACCCTAACCCTTACCCTAACTCTCCCCCTAACTCTCACCCTAAACCTAACACTAACCATAACCCTAACCCTAAACCTCAACCTCTCACACTAACCCTAACTCTAAATCTAAACCTAACCCTCACCCTAAACCTAAATCTAACCCTAACCCAATCCCTAAACCTCACCCTAAACCTAACCCTAAACATCACCCTCACCCTCACCATAACCGTAACTCTAAACCTAACCCTAACAATAACCCTAACCCTAATGCTAACCCTCACCATAACCATAACCCTCACCCTCACCCTCACCCTAACCCAAACCCTCACCCTAACACTTACCCTGACCCTAACACTAATCCTAACCCTAACACTAACCCTCACACTAATCCTAACCCTAACCTCACCCTAAACCTAACCCGAACCCTATCCCTCAACCTAACCCTAACCCTCACGCTCAACATAACCCTAACCCTAACATTCACCCTAACCCTAAACTTAAACTGAACCCTAACCCTAACCCTAATCCTAACCCTAACCCTAACCCTCACCCTCACCCTCAACATAACCCTAAGCCTAACCCTAAATGTTACCCTAAACCTCACACTCACCCTATCCCTTACCCTAATCCTAATCCTTACCCTAAATCTAACCTGACCCTACGCCTCAACTTAACCCTAACTCTAACCCTAATCCTCACCCTCACCATAACCCTGTCCCTAACCCAAACTGTAAACCTCACCTTAACCCTAACCCTCACCATAGCCCTCACCCTAACCCTAATCCTAACCCTAACCCTCATCTTATCCCTCCCCATAACCCTAATCCTAACCCTCGCCCTAACCCTAACCCTCACCCTCACCCTCAGCCTAAACTTAAGCCTAACCCTAACCCTAACCCTAACCCTAACCATCACACTCACCCTAAACCTAACCCTAAACCTCACCCTAACCCTAACCCTCACTCTCACGCTCACCCTCAGCCTAACCCTAAGCCTAACCCGTACCCTAACCCTAAGATTCACACTCACCCTAAACCTAACCTTAATCCTAATCCTAATCCTAAACCTAACCCTAAACCTCACCCTCAACCTTACCCTCACCTTAAGCCTAAACCTAACATTAATTCTAACCTAACCCTCACCCTCAGCCTGACCCTAACCCTAACTCTAACCCTAAACCTCACCTGACCCTAACCCTAACCCAAACCCTATCTGTAAGCCTCATCTGAACCATAACCCTAAACCTCACCCTCACCCTCACAGTAACCATAACCCTAACCCTAACGCTAACAATAACCCTAATTCTAACCCTAACCCTCGCCCTAACCATAACCTCACCCTAAACCTAACACTCACCCTAACACTTACCCTCACCTTAACACTAACCCTAACCCTAATACTAACCCTCACACTAACCCTAGTCATCACCCAAACCCTAAACCTCACCCTACCACTAACCCTAAACCTCACCCTCTCCCTAGCCCTCACCCTAAACCTTAACCCTCATCCTCACCCTAAACCTCACAGTAACCCTAACACTAATCCTCAATCTAACCCTCACCCTCACCCAAACCCTAACCCTAAACCTCACCCTAACATTAACCCTGACACTTAACTTAACCCTCACCCTAAGCCTAACTCTCAACTTTACACTTACCATCACCCCCACATTAACCCTAACACTAAATCTCACCCTAACCCTAACCCTAACCCTCACCCTCACCTTAGGCTCACCCTAAGCCTAAGCCTAAGCCTAACCCTCACCCTCACCCTCACCCTCAGCCAAAACCTAAGGCTAACCCTAACCCTAATCCTAACCCTCACACTCACCCTGTCCCTAAACTTAATCCTAACCCTAACCCTAACCCTAACCTTCACCCTCAAACTCAGCCTAACCCTAACACTAATTCTAACCCTAAACCTAACCCTCAGCTTAACCCTAATACTAACCCTAACCCTAACCCTAACCCTCCCCCTAACTCTCACCCTAACCCTAACCGTAACACTAACAATAACCCTAAACCTCACCCTAACTGTAACTCTAACCCTAAACGTCACCCTCACCATCACCCTAACCCTAACCCTCACCCTAACACTTACCATCACCCTAACGCTCACGCTAACCCTCACACTCACCCTCAACCTAACCCTAATCCTAAACCTAACCCTAACCCAAAACCTCACCCTAACAATCCCCCTAACCCTAACTCTAACCCTAAACCTCACCCTCAAACTACCCCTAACCCTAGCCCTAAACCGCAACCTAAACGTTAGCCTAAACCTAACTCACACCCTCACACTCAAGCTCACTGTAACTCTAAGCCTATCCCCAAAAATAATACTAATCCTAACCCTAACCCTCAGCCTCACCCTGACCGCAAACTTAACCCTAACCATAATCCTTACAATAAGCCTAGCCCTAACCCTAACCATAACCCTCTCCATAACCCTAACCCTAACCCTAATTCTAAACCTAACCCTATCCCTAAGCCTAACCCTAACCCTAACCTCACCCTCACCCTCACCCTAATCCGAATCCTAACCCTAACCGTATGCCTAAACCTAACCCTCACCATAACACTCACCCTAGCCCTCAACCTCATGCTCGGCCTAAGCCTAAGCATAAGCCTTAGCCTAATCCTAACCCTAACCCTCACACTAACCCTAACCCTACACTAACCCTAACTCTAATTGTAAACCTCACGCTCACCCTAACCCTAACTGCAACTCCAACTCTAAAACTAACCCTAAACCTAACCCTAAAATAACCCTAACCCCAACCCTAAATCTACCCCTAAATCTCATGCTCACCCTAAAGCTAACTCTAAACCTAACCCTAACACTAAAACTCACCGTAACCCTAACCTTAACTCTCAGGCTAAACCTAACCCTCACCCTCACCCTCACTCTCAGCCTAAACCTAAGGTTAACCCTAAGCCTAACCCTAACCCTCACACTCACCCTAACCCTAACCCTAATCCTAATCCTAATCCTAGCCTTAACACTAACCCTCACACTAACCCACACCCTAACCCTCGCCCTAACCCTAACCCTAAAACTAACCCTCACCCTCAGCCTCACCCTAACCCTAATTCTAACACTAAACCTCAACCACACCCTAACGCTAACGCTAACCCTAACCCTAACCCTAACAATCCCCCTAATTCTCACCCTAACCCTAACACTAACATCCTAACCCTAAACCTCAACCTAAACCTCACCCTAAACCTAACTCTATCACTAAACCTCACCCTCACCCAACCCTCACATTAACTCTAACCCTCACCCTAACACTTACCCTCACCCTAACAATAACCCAACATTAACACTAACCCTCAAACTAACCCTAAACTTAACCCTAACCCTAAACCTCAACCTAACCCTCACCCTCACCTTAACCGTAATACTAACCCTATGCCTAACCCTTACCCAAACCATCGCCCTAACCCTATATTTAACCTAAAACCTCACCCTAACCCTAACACTAAGCCTAACCCTAACCCTAACGGTAATGCTAAACCTAACCCTAACCCTAACCCTAAAAGTAAGCCTAATGCTCAGCCTCACCCTCACCTTAACCCAAACCCTAACCCTAACCCACACCCTAACCCTCACCCTAACTCTCAGGCTAACCCTAACCCTAACCCCAACCCTAACAATCACCCTCACCCTAACCCTAATCCTAAACCTAACCCATTTCCTAACCCTAACGCTCACCCTAACCCTCACTCTAGCCTCACCCTAACCCTAATCCTAACCCTAAACCTCATCCTAACCCTCACCATAACCCTAACCCTCACCCTAACCCTAACTCTAAACCTCACGCTCATGGTCGGCCTAAGCATAAGCCTAAGCCTAAGCCTAACCCTAACCCTATACCTAACCCTCACCCTAACCCTAACCCTAACACTATCTCTAACTCTAACCCTAAATATCACACTCACCCTATCCCTAAATCTAACCCTAACCCTCACATTAACCATTACACTCGCCCTTACCCTAACCCTCACCCTAACACTTACCCTCACATTAACACTAAACCTAACAATAACACTAAGGCTCACCGTAACCCTAACCCTCATCCTCACCCTAAACCTCTCACTAACCCTAATACTAATCCTCAATCTAACCCTCACCCTCACCCTAACCCTAACACTAACCCTCACCCTAACCCTAACACTAACTCTCACCCTAACCCTAACCCTCACTCTTACCGTAACCCTCACCCTCAGCCTAACCCTCAAATTTACCCTTAACGTCACCCCCACCCTAACCCGCACAATAAGCATAACAATAACCCTAACCCTCACCTTAACCCTAGCTCTACACCTAAACCTCACCCTCATGCTAACACTAACTCTAACCCTAACACTAAACCTCACCCTAAGCCTAACCCTAACCCTTACCCACACTCTCACCGTAACCGTAACACTAACCCTAACCCTAACATTAAACCTAAACCTAAGCCTAACCTTCACCATAAACATAACCCTCATCCGAACCCTAAACCTCACCCTTACACTTACCCTCACCCTTACACTAACCCTAACCCTACCACTAACCCTCACTCTAACCTTAAACCTCATCCTAATTCTAAACCTCAACCTAACCCTAACCCTAAACCTAACCCTCACCCTCACCCTAGCACTCACCCTAACCCTAATTCTAACCCTCACTCTCACCCTAAACCTAACCCTCATCCTCACCCTAAAGCTCACACTAACCTTAAACCTAATCCTCAATCTAAAGCTCACCCTAACCCTTATCCTAACACTAAACCTAAAACTAAACTTCACCCTAATCTTAAACCTCACCCTCAGGCTAAACCTCACCTTTACCATTACCATCATCCTCAACCTAACCCTCAACCTAACCCTAAATCCCATCCTAACCCTCACCCTAAGAGTAAACCTAACCATCACCCTAACACTAACTCTCACCCTGACCCTCACGATCAGCCTAAACCTAAGCCTAAGCCTAAAACTTACCTTAACCCTCACCCTCACCCTAGCCTTCACCTGAAACCTAATCCTAACCCTAACCCTCATCCTAACCCTCACACTAACCCTAACCCTAACCATCATCATAATCCTAATCCTCAACCCCACCCTCACCCTCAGCCTAACCTTAAGCCTAAGTCTAAGATTAACCCTAACCCTCACACTCACACTCATCCTAAACCTAATCCTAAACCTAACCCTAACCATAACCCTAAACCTCAACCTAACCTTCACCCAACCCTTAACCCTAACACTAACACTAACACTAACCCTCAACCTAACCCTCCAACTAACCCTAAATCTAACACTAAACTTCACCCTCACCCTAAACCTAATCCTATCTATAACCCTAAACCTCACCCTAACGCTAACCCTAATCCTCACCCTCACCCTCACCTTAACCATCACGATAACTCTAACCCTAACCCTAACAATAACACTAATCCTAACCCTAAACCTAACCATAACCCTAACACTAATCCTAACACTCACCGTCACCCTAAACCTAATCCAAACCCTAAACCTCACCCTAACCCTAACCCTCACCCTAACCCTAACTCTCACCCTCCCTGTAACCCTAATCCTCAACCTAACCCTCAACCTAACCATAACCCTAACCCTAAACCTTAACCTAACACTAAACCTAACCCTCAGCCTCATCCTAGACCTCACCCTTACCCTAATCCTAACCCTAATCCTCATCCTAACCCGCACACCAACCCTAACCCTAACCATCACTCTAACCCTAACCCTAAACCTCAACCTAACCCTAAACCTCACGCTCACCCTAACCCTAACCCTAACCCTCACCCTAACCCTGAACTTAACCGAACCCTAACTCTCACCCTAACCCTAACCCTAACCCGAACCCTTACTCTAACACTTACCATCACCCTCACCCTCAGCCTAACCCTAAGGCTAAGCCTAACCCTAACCTTAACTGTAAAACTCACCCTAAACCTTACCCTAATCCTAATAGTAAACCTAAGCCTAACCCTCAACCTCAACCTAACCCTCAACCTAACCCTAACTCTAACACTAACCCTAACCCTAACCCTCAACCTCAGCCTCAAGTTAAACCTACCTCTAAATCTCACCCTCACCCTAACCCTAACCCTAACACTAAACCTCACCCTAACCCTAAGCTAAACCTCACCCTCACCCTAGCCCTCACCCTAACCCTAATCCTAAACATAACCTTATTCCTAAACCTCAACCTAACCCTCACCCTCACCGTAAACCTAACACTAACACTAACCCTAAACCTCATCCTAACCCTCAACTTTACCCTAACTCTAACCCTAAACCTCATCCTCACCCTAACTCTAAACCTAAACCTAACCCTAAAACTCAACCTAACACTAACCCTCACCCTCACCCTCAACCTCATCGTAAATCTAACAATAACCCTAAGAATAACACTAACCCTAACCATAACAATAACTCACACCCTCAGCCTCAACCTCACAGCAAACATAACCCTAACAATAACACTAACAATAACCCTAACCCTAACCCTAATCTTAACTCTAATCCTCACCGCCACCCTCACCTTCAGCGTAACACGAATCCTAATCCTATCCCTAACCCTAACCCTAAACCTCACCGTAACCCTAACCCTAACCCTCACCCTAAACCTAACACTAACCCTAACACTAAATCTAACCCTAATTCTCAGCCTCACCCTCAAACTAAACCAAACCTTAACCCTAACCCTCACAGTAACCCAAAGCCTATATCTAACCCTAAAGCTCACCCTCACCCTAACCCTAACCCTAAACCTGACACTTAACCCCACCCTAACCATAACACTAACCCTCAACCACACCCTCATCCTCAAAGGAACTCTAACCCTAACCCTAACAATAACACTAAACCTAACCCTAATCATCAACTTAACCCTAATCCTCACCCCTACCCTCACCCTCAGCCTAACCCTAAGACTAAACCTAACCCTCATCCAAACCCTCACACTCACGCTCACCCTATCCCTAATCCTAAACCTAACCCTATCCCTAAACCTCAACCTAACCCTCATCTTCACCCTAACCCTAACACTAACCCTATCCCTAAATCTCAACCTAACCCTCACCCTCACCCTAACCCTAACACTAACCCTAACCCTAAACTTCATCCTAACCCTCCCCCAAACACTAACTCTAACCCTAAACCTCACCCTCACCCTCACCCTAACCCTAACCCTAACCCTAAACATCAACCTAACCCTAACCCTCACCCTCAACCTCAACCTCACCGTAACTCTAATCCTATTCCTAACAATAACACTAACCCTAACCCTATCCTTAAAAATAACCCTCACGCTCAGCCTCACCCTCACTGCAAACTTAACCCTAACCATAACACTAAAAATAACCCTAACCCTAACCCTAAACATCACCCCCACCCTCACCCTCAGCCTAACCCTAAGCCTATCCCTAACCCTAACCCTAACCCTAATTGTAAACCTAACCCTAACCCTAACCCTAACACTAACCCTAAACTTATCCCTAACCCAAACCCTAACCCTAATCCTCACCCTAACCCTAAGCCTAACCCTAACCCTAACCCTAACCCTCATACTCACTCTCACCCTAAACCAAATCCTAAAGCTAACCCTATCCCTAAACCTAACCCTCAACCTAACCCTCACACTTGCCCTCACCCTAAACCTAACCCTAACCCTCACCCTAACCCGAACCATAACCCTCCCCCTCATGCTCGGCCTCAGCCTAAGCCTAAGCCTAAGCCTAAACCTAACCCTAACCCTCAACCTATCCCTAAACCTAACACTAACCCTAACTCAAACCCTAAATCTCACCCTCACCTTAAGCCTAACTCTAACCCTAACCCGAAACCTAAACCTCATCCAAAACGTAACCCTAAACCTAACCATCACCCTAATTTTTACACTCACCCTAAAATTAACCCTATTGCTAACACTAATACTCACAGTAACCCTAATCATCACCCTAACCCTAAATCTCACCCTAACACTAACCCTAACCCTCTTCCTCACCCTAGACCTCACCCTAAGCCTAACCCTCATTATCACCCTAAACCTCACACTAACCCTAACACAAATCCTCAATCTAACCTTCACCCTCACCCTAACCCTAAACCTAAACCTCACCCTAACCCTAACCCTCACCCTTACCGTAACCCTCACCCACAGCCTAACCCTCACTTTTACCCTTACCGTGATCCGCACCATAACATTCACCCTAACCCTAACTCTACACCTTAACCTCACCCTCACCCTCACCCTCACCCTCACCCTAACTCTAACCCTTACCCTTACACTAAACCTCACCCTAACCCTATCCCTAACCCTCAGCCTCACCCTCAACCTCAGCCTAACCCTAAGCCTAAGCATAACCCTAACACTAAGGCTCACACTCACCCTCACCCTAAACCTAATCCTAACACTAACCCAAACCCTAAACCTCAACCTAACCCTGACCCTAACCTTAACCCTAACACTAACGCTAACCCTAACCCTCAAACTAACCCTAACCCTGTTCCTCACCCTAAACCTCACACTAACATTAACTCTAAACCTAATCTCCAATCTAACCCTCACCCTAACCATAACACTCACCCTAAACCTAACCCTCACCCTAACACTAACCCTAACCCTAACACTAACCCTAACACTAACCCTAACACTCACCCTAATCCTAAACTTCACCCTAACCCTAACCCTAACTCTAACCCTCACCCTCACCCTAGACCTCACCCTAACCCTAATTCTAACCCTAACCCTCACCATAACCCTAACACTCATCCTCACGCTAAACCTCACACTAAACTAACTCTAAACCTAATCCCCAATCTAACCCTCACCCTAACCCTCAAACTAATCCTAAACTTCACCCTCACCTTCACCCTCAGCCTAAACCTAATGCTAACCATAACCCTAACCCTAAACCTCACACTCACCCTCACCCTATCCCAAATCCTAATCCTAACCCTAACCCTAACACACACCCTCACCCTCAGCCTCAACCTAACCCTAATTCTAACCCTAAACCTCACCCCACCCTCACCCTCAGCCTAACTCAAAGCCTAACCCTAAGCCTAACCCTAACCCTAACCCTCACCATAACCCTAACCCTAACCCTAACACTAACCCTAACCCTAACCCTAACCCTAACCCTCACACTCAATCTTACCCTAAACCTAATCCTAACCCTAACCGTATACCTAACCCTAACCCTCACCCTACACCTCAACCTAGCTCTCTCCCTAACCCTAATCCTAACCCTAAAACTCATCCTAACCCTCACCCTAAACCTAACCCTAACCCTCACCCTAACCCGAATCCTAACCCGAACCCTCATGCTGAGCCTAAGCCTAAGCCTAAGCCTAAGCCTAAACCTAAACCCAACCCTCACCCTAACCCTAACCCTAACCCTTACCGTAACCCTCACCCTCAGACTAACGCTCAACTTTAGCTTTAACGTCATCCCCTACCTAATCCGCACCCTAACCCTAACCCTCACCCTAACCCTCACCCTAAACCTAACACTATACCTAAACCTCACCCTCACTCTAACCCTAAACCTAACACTAAGACTAAACTTCACCCTAGCCCTAAACCTAATCCTCACCCTCTCCCTCTCCCTCAACATAACTCTGAACCTAATGCTAACAATAACACTAATCCTAACATTAACCTAAACCTAACCCTAATCCTAACACTCACCCTCACCCTAACACTAATCCTAACCCTAACCCTCACAGTAACCCTAACTCTCACCATCACCGTAACCCTAACCCTCAACCTAACCCTCACCCTAACCCTAACCCTAACTCTAAACTTTAATCTAACACTAACCATAACCCTCACCCTCACCCTAGCCCTCAAGCTAACTCTAATCCTAACCCTAATCCTCACCCTTACCCACACCCTAACCCTAAAACCCACCCTAACCTTAACCCTAACCCTAACCCTAAACCTAACTCTAATTCTCACACTCACCATAACCGTAACCCTAACCCTCACCCTAAGCCTAAACTTAACCGAACCCTAAATCTCACCCTAACCCTAACCCTAACCCTCACCCTAATCCTAACCCTCACCCTCCCCTCACCCTCAGCCTAACCCTAAGCCTAACCCTAACCCTAACCCACACACTCACCCTAACCCTTACCTAATCCTAATCGTAACCCTAAGCCTAACCCACACCCTTAACCTAAACCTCAACCTAACCCTAAATCTAACCCTAACCCTAACCCTAACCCTAAACCTCAGCCTCACCATAACCCTAACCCTAACACTAAACCTCACCATAACCCTAATCCTAAACCTCACCCTGTCCCGAACCCTCACCCTAACCCTAATTCTCACCCTAACCCTCATCCTAACACTCAATCTAACACTAACCCTAACACTCAAACTCACCCTAACCCTAATCCTAACCATAAACTTCAACCTAACCCTAACCCTAACTCTAACCCTAACTCGATCCCAAACTCTCACCCTAAGCCTAACCCTGACCCTCACCCTAACCCTAACCCTCACCCTTACCATAACTCTCACCCTCAGCCTAACCCTCACGTTTACCCTTACCATCAATCCCACCCTCAGTCTCACCCTAACCCTAATTGTAACCCTAAACCTCACCCTCACCCTCACCCTCAGACTAATCCTAAGGCTAACCCTAACCCTAACCCTTACCCTCACACTCACCCTAACCCTAAACCAAATCCTAATCCTAACCCTAACCCTAACCCTCACCCTCAGCCTCAACCTAACCCTAATTCTAACCCTAAACCTCACCTTGAGCCTAACGAAAAGCCTAACCCTAAGCCTAAACCTAACCCGAACCCTCACCGTAACCCTAACCCTAACCCTAACACTAACCTTAACCATAAACCTAACCCTCACACTCACCCATACCCTAACCTTAATCCTGAACCAAACTTATACCTAACCCTAACCCTCACCCCAAACCTCTTCCTAGCTCTCACCCTAACCCTAATTCTAACCCTAAACCTCATCCTAACCCTCACCCTAACCCGAACCCGAACCCTCACCCACATGCTGGGCCTAAGCCTAAGGCTAAGTCTTACCCTAACCCACACCCTCTCCTCAGCCCTAACCCTAAACCTAAACCTAAACATCATCCTAACCCTAATCCTCAACCCCACCCTCACCATCAGCCTAAGCCTAATCCTAAGCCTAATGGTAAACCTAACCCTCACACTCACCCTCACCCTAACCTTAATCTTATCCCTAAACCTAACCCTAAGCCTAACCTTCTCCCTAACTCTCACCTAACCCTATGCCTAACACTAACCCTAAACCTAACTCTCAACCTAACCCTCACCCTACCCCTAACCCTAACCCTAAACCTCAACCTCACTCTAACCCTAACTCTAACCCTAACCCAAACCCTAAAACTCACCCTAATCCTAACCCTAACCCTCACCCTCACTGCAACCATGACCCTAAACCTAAGCCTAACAATAACCGAACCCTAATTCTAACCATCACCCTAACCATAACTCTCACCCTAACCCATACCGTCACCCTAACACTTACCATCCCCCTAAGACTAACCCCAACCCTAACACTAACCCTCACACTAACCCTAACCCTAACCCTAACCTTAAACCCAACCTAACCCTCACCCTAAACCTAACCCTACCACTAACCCTAACCCTAACCCTCAACCTAACCCTCACCCTAACCCTATATCTAACATTAAACCTCACCCTAACCCTAACCCTAACCCTAAACCTAACCCTAAACCTCATCCTAACCCTAACCCTCAACTGCACCCTCACCCTCACCGTAACTCTAACCCTAACCCTAACAATAACACTAACCCTAACCCGAACCATCACCCTAACCCTAATCCTCACGCCCAACCTCACCCACAGCCTAACCCAAAGCCTAAGCCTAATCCTCACCCTAACCCTCACACTCACCCTAACCCTAACCCTAATCCTAAACCTAAACCTATCCCTAAACCTCAACCTAAACCTCACCCTTACCCTAACTCTAACACTAACCCTAAACCTAAACTTCACCCTAACCCACACCGTAACCCTAATTCTAAACCAAAACCTCACCCTCACACTAACCTTAACACTAACCATAACCCTAAACCCCACACTAAACCTAACCTTCACCCTCACCCTCAACCTCACTGTTACTCTAACCCTAAGCCTAACAATAACACTAATCCTAACCATAACATTAACCATAAACATAACCCTCACCCTCAGCCTCACCCTCACCTCAAATATAACCCTAACCATAACACTAAAAATAACCCTAACCCTAAGCCTATGCCAAAACCTAATTCTAATACTCACCCCCACCCTCACCCTCAGCCTATCCCTAAGCCTAACCCTATATCTAACCCTAAACCTAAACATCACTTTAACCCTAACGCTAACACTAACCCTAACACTAACCCTAAAACTAAACCAAACCCTAAACCTAACCCTAACCCTCACCCTAAATCTAAGCCTAACCCTAACCCTAACCCTAACACTCACATTCAACCTCACCCTAACCCTAATCCTAAACCTAACCTTATCCAAAACCTAAAACTCATCATAACCCCCACCCTAACCCTAACCCTAACCCTAACCCTAACCCTCAACCTCAGGCACGGCCTAAGCCTAAGCATAAGCCTAAGCCTAACCCTAACCCCAACCCTCACCCTAACCCTAACCCTAAACCTAACCATCACCCTAACCATAACCCTCACCCAAACCCTAACCTTCACCCTAATATTATCCTCACCCTAACACTAACCCTAACGCTCAAACTAACGCTCACACTAATCCTGACCTTCACCCTAGCCCTCACCCTAACCCTAACCCTCACCCTCACTATCAGTGTAACTCTAAGCCTAACCCTAACCCTAAACCTAACACTCATGCTCACCCTAACCCTTACCCTAAACCTAACCCTAACCTTAACCCACACCCTCAGGCTCACCTTAACCCTAAATCTAAAACTAACCCTAAACCTCACCTTAACCCTAACCCTAAAAGTAACCGATACCATAGACCTCACCGTAACCCTAATCCTAACCATAACCATAATCCTAACCCTCCTCATAACCCTAACGTTAACAATCACCCAAACCCTAACCCTCACTCTCACCTTCACCCTCAGCCCAACCCTAAGCCTAACCCTAAACCTAACCCTCACACTCACCTTAACCCTAACCCTAACCCTAATCTTAACCCTAACCTCAACCTCACCTAAACTCTCACCCTAACCTGAACCGAAACCTAACACTAACCCTAATCCTAACGATAACCCTAACCCTCACCTTCAGCCTCACCCTAACACTAACTCTAACCCTAAACCTCACCCTCACCCTAAACCAAACCCTAACCCTAAACCTCACCCTAAACCTAACCCTAAATCTCACCCTCACCCTAGCCCTTACCCTAATCATAACACTCACCTTAATCCTAACCCTCACCCTAACCCTTACCCTAACCCTAATCGTAACCCTAACGCTCATCCTAACCCTCACCCTAACCCTAACCCTCACACTCAACCCTCAGCCAAACCCTAAGCCTAACCTTAAACCTAACCCTAACACACACACTCACCCACACCCTAAGCATAATCCTATCCCTAAACCTAAACCTATTCCTAAATCTCTCCCGAACTCTCACCTAACCCTAACCCTAACACTAACCCTCACCGTAACCATATCCCTCACCCAAACCCTAACCTTCACCGTAACACTTATCCTCACCCTACCACTAACCCTAACGCTAAAACTAACGCTCACAGTAATCCTCATCTTCACCCTAGCCCTCAACCTAACCCTAACCGTCATCTTCACCCTAAACCTCACACTAACCCTACCACTAATCCTCAATCTAACCCTCACCTTCACCCTAACCTAACACTAACCCTGACCCTAACCCTAACCCTAACCCTAACCCTAAACCTAACCCTCACCCTTACCGTAACCATCACCCTCAGTTAAAACCTCACATTTACACTTACCGTGACCCCCACCCTAAACCGCACCCTAACCCTAACCAACACCCTAACCCTCACCCTAAACCTAACCCTAACACTCACCATAACCATAAATCTAACCCTAACCCTAACCCTCACCCAAACACTTACCCTAAATTAACACTAACCCTAAACCTAACACTAAAGCTCACACTAACCCTAACCCTAAACCTACTCCTAAACCTCACCATAACCCTAACCCTAAACCTAATCCTCACCCTCACCTTTGTCCTCACCCTAACCCTAATTCTAACCCTCACCCGAACCCGAACCCTCATCCTCACCCTAAAACTCACACTAACCCTAAACCTAAACCTCAATCTAACCCTCACCCTAAGCCTAACCCTAACATTTACCCTAACCCTAACTCTCAACCTAACCATCCCCCTAACCCTATATTTAACCTTAAACCTCACCCTCACCCTAAACCTAACACTAACCCTAAACCCCACCCTAACCCTAAACCTAACCCTCACCCACACCCTCACCCTCACCATAACTCTAACCCTAACCCTAAGAATAACACTAACCCTAAACCGAACCATCAACCTAACCTTAATTCACAACCCCACTTTCACCCGCACCCTAACCCTAATCCTATCCCTAAACCTAACCCTAATCCTAACCCACTCCCTAACTCTCACCTAAACCTAACCCTAACACTAACCCTAACCCTAACCCTCAACCTGACCCTCACCCTAACCCTAACCCTAACCCTAAACCTCACCCTCACTCTAACCCTAACTCTAACCCTAATCCAAACCCTAAACCTCACCCTAACCCTAACCCTAACCCTCACCCTCACCCTCACCACAACCATTACCCTAAACTTAACCCTAACAGTAACCCTAACACTAATCCTAACCGTCACCCTAAACATAACACTCAGCCTAACCCATACCATTACCCTAACAATTACCATCCCCCTAAAACTAAGCCTAACCCTAACACTATCCCTCACACTAACCCTAACCCTAACCCTAACCCTAAACCTCAACCTAATCCTCACCCTCAACCTAATCCTAACAGTAACCATAAACCTAACCCTCACCCTAACCCTCACCCTAACCCTATATCTAATCCTAAACCTCATCCTCAACCTTACCCTCACCCTAAACCTCACACTAACCCTAACACAAATCCTCAATCTAACCCTCACCATCACACTAAACCTAACACTAACCCTCACCCGAACCCTAACCCTCAACCTTACCATAAACATCACCCTCAGCCTATCCCAAAGGTTTACCCTTACCATCACCCCCAGCCTAACCCGCACTCTAACCCTAACCAACATCCTAACCCTCACCCTAAAACTAACCCTAATCCTAACCCTCACCCTAACCATAACCCTCACCCTAACCCTAACCCTCACCCTAACACTTACCCTCAACCTAACTCTAACCCTAACCATAAAACTAACGATCACACTAACCCTAACCCTCACCCTAGTCCTAAACCTTACCATAACCCTAACCATAAACCTAACCCTCACCCTCACCCTAGCCCTCACCCTAACCCTAATTCTCACCTTCACCCTCACCCTAACCCTAACCCTCATCCTCACCCTAAACCTCAAACTAATACTAAAACTAATCCTCAATCTAACCCTCAACCTAACCCTAACACTTACCCAAACCCTAATCCTCAACCTAACCATCCCCCTAACCTTATATTTAACCCTAAACCTCACCCTCAAACGAACCCTAACACTAAAACTAAACCCCATCCTAACCCTAACCCTAACCCTCACCCACAAACTCACCCTCACCGTAACTCTAACCCTAACCCTAAAAATAACACTAACCCTAAACCGCACCATCACCCTAACCCTAATCCTCACACCCACTGTCACCCTCAGCCTAACCCTAAGCCTAAGCCTAACCCTCACCCTAGCCCTCACACTCACCCTCAACCAAACCCTAATACTAAACCTAACTCTATCACTAAACCTCAAATTACCCCTCAACCTCACCATAACCCTAACACTAACCCTAACCCTAAACCTCAACCTAACCCTCTCCCTAACCTTAACTCTAACCCTAACCCTCACCATCACCCTCAAACTCACCATAAATCTAACCCTAACAATAACACTAACCCTAACCCTAACTCTAACCCTAAACATAACCCTCAACCTTACCCTCACTCTCACCGAAAATTTAACCGTAACCATAACACTAGCAATAACCCTAACCCTAAACCTAAACCTAATCCTCAACCCCACCCTCAACTTCAGCCTAACCCTAAGCGTATTCCTAAACCTAACCCTAACCCTAACCCTCACTGTAAACCTAACACTAACCCTAAACCTAACCCTAAACCTAACCCTAAACCTAACCCTAACCCTAACACTAACCCTAATCCTCATCCTCATCCTCACCCTAACAGAAACTCTAACCCTAAACCTCAACCTAACCCTAAGCCTAACATTAAACCTAACGCTCATACTCACCCTCACACTAACCCTACTCCTAAACCTAACCCTTAACCGAACCCTCACCCTAGTACTCAACCTAACCCTAATCCTAAAACTAAACCTCATCCTAACCCTCACCCTAACCCTAACCCTAACTTTCACCCTAACCTAACCCTCACCATCATGCTAGGCCTAAGCCTAAGACTAACCCTAACCCCAACCTCGCAATAAGACTAACCCTAACTCTAACCGTAAACCTCGCTCTCAACCTAACTCTAACTCTAACCTTAACCCTAAAGCTAAACCTCATCCTAACCCTAAACCTAACCCTCACCCTCAACCTCACCGTAACCGTAACCCTAACCCTAAACCCTAACCCTAAACTTCAACCTAACAATAACCCTCACCCTGACACTAACCCTCACCCTAACACTTACCCTCACCCTAACACTAACCCTAACCCTAACACTAACCCAAAACATCACCCTGACCCTAAACCTCACCCTAAACCTAAACCTAACCCTCACCCTCACCCTAGCCCTCACCCTAACCCTAAACCTCATCCTCACACTAAAACTCACACTAACCCTAACCCACACCCTAAACCTAACCCTCAGTCTACTGTAACCCTCAGCCTCAGCCTAACCCTCACGTTTACCCTTAACATCAACCCAACATAACCCTTACCCTAACCCTCAACCTAACCCTAACCCTAACCCTAATTCTACCTCTAAACCTCACCCTCACCATAACCTTAACTCTAACCCTAACCCTAACACTAAACCTCACCCTGACCCTAAACCTCACCGTTACCTTAACCCTCACCCTCAGCCTAAACCTCACCTTTAAACTTACCATCATCCTCACCCTAAACCTCACCCTAACCATAAATTTCATCCTAACCCGCACCTTACCCGTAAACCTAACCATCACCTTAACACTAACCCTCACCCTCAACCTCATGCTCAGCCTAACCCTAAGCCTAAGCCTAACCCTTACCCTTACCCAAACCCTCACCCTCACCCTAGACCTCACCCTAACCCTAATCCTAACCCTGACCCTCACCATAGAACTCACCCTAACCCTAATCCTAACCCTAACCCTCATCCTAACCCTCACCCTAACCCTAACCCGCACCCTCACCCTCACCCTAACCCTAATCCTAACCCTAACCCTCAACCTAACCCTAACACAAACACTCACCCTCACCCTAACCCAAATCCTAATCCTAACGATAACCCTAACCCTCCCCCTAACTCTCACTCTAATCCTAACCCTAACACTAACCCTAACCCTAAACCTAACTCTCACCCTAACCCTAACTCTAACCCTAAACCTCACCCTCAACTTAAACCTCACGCTAACCCTAACCCTAATCCTCACCCTCACCCTCACCATAACCCTCACCTAACCCAAACCATCACCCTAACACTTACACTCACCCTAACACTTAACCCTAACCCTAACACTAACCCTCACACTAACACTAACCCTAAATCTAACACTAAACCTCAACCTCACCCTAACCCTAACCCTAACCGTAAACCCCACCCTAACCCTAAACCTAACCCTCACCCTAACCCTCACACTAACCCTAACCCTACCCCTAATCGTAACTCTAACCCTAAACCTCACTCTCACCCTAACCATAATTCTAACCCAAACCCTAAACCTAAATCTCATCCTAACCCTAACCCTAAGCCTCACACTCACCCTCATCTTAATCATAACCCTAACACTAATCCTAACCCCTACCCTCATCCTAACCCTCCCCCTAACCCTAACTCTCACCCTCAGCCTCACCCTAAGCCTAACTCTAACATTAAACCTCAACCTCACCCTAACCCTAACACTAACCATAACCAAAAACCTCACCCTAACGCTAACCCTAAATCTCACCCTCACCCTAGAACTTACCCTAACCCTAATCCTAACCCTAACCCTCATTCTAAACCTCCACCTAAACCTCACCCACAGCCTAACCCTAAGCCTAAACTTAGACCTAACCTTAACACACACCCTCACCCTCACCCTAAACCTAATCGTATCCCTAAACCTAACTGTAACCCTAACCCTCCAACTAACTCTCACACTAACCCTAACCCTAACCCTCACCCTAACCCTAACTCTAACCCTAACCAAAACCCTAAACCTCAAACTAAACCTAAACCTTACCCACACCCTCACCTTCACCATAACCGTAACCCTAAACCTAACCCTAACAATAACCCTAACACTAAACCTAATCCTCACCCTCACCCTCAGCCTAACCTAAGCCTAAGCATAACCTTCACCTTAACCCTCACACTCACACTCAACCTAAACCCAATCCTAAACCTAACCATATACCTAAACCTCACCTAACCCTCACTCTCACCCTAACCCTAACACTAACCCTTACTCTAAAACTTACCCTAACCCTCCCCCTAACCCTAACTCTAAAACTAAACCTCACACTCACCCTAACCCTAACCCTAATCATAAATCTCACCCTTACCCTAACCCTCACCCTCACCCTCAACCTCACTGTAACTCTAACCCTAGCCCTAAGAGTCACACTAACCCTAACCCTAACCCTAACCCTAACCATAACCATAACTCTCACCCTCAGCCACACCCTCACCTCAAACTTAACCCGAACCATAACACTAACAATAACCCTAAACCTAAGCCTAACCATAATCATAAATCTAATCCTCACCCCCACCCTCACCCTCAGCCTAATCCTAAGCCTAACCCTAACCCTAACCCTAACACAAAACCTCACAGTAACCCTAACCCTAACCCTAACACTAAACCTAACCATTAACCTAACCATAAACTAACCCTAAACCTCAGACTCACCCTCACCCTAAACAAAACCCAAACCCGAACACTATTTCTAACCCTAAATCTCAACCTAATCCTAACCCTAACTCTATCCCTAACCCTAAACCTAAACCTCATCCTAACCCTCACCCTAACACTTACCCTGACCCTAACACTAACCCTAACGCTAACACTAATGCTCACACTAACCCTAACCATCACCCTAAACCTAAACCTCACCCTAACACTAACCCTAACCCTCAACCTCACCCTAGACCTCACCCTAACCCTAACCCTCATCCTCACCCTAAACCTCACACTAACCCAAACACTAATCCTAAATCTAACACTCAACATCACCCTAACACTAACCCTCACACTCAGCCTAACACTCAAATTTGCCATTACCATCAACCCCACCCTAACTCGCACCCTAACCCTAACCCTCACCCTAAACTTCACCCTAACCCTAACTCTACCCCTAAACCTCACCCTCACCCTAACCCTACCTCTAAACCTAAACCTAATCCTAACCCTAATCCTAACCCTGACTCTCACCCTCACTCTAACCCTAAATCTCACCCTAACACTTACCCTCACCCTAACACTAACCCTAACCCTAACACTAACCCTCACACTAACCCTAAACCTCACCCTAATCATAAACCTCACCATAACCCTAAAACTAACCCTAACCCGAACCCTCACCCTAGCCCTCAACCTAATCTTAATTCTATCCCTCAACCTCACCCTAACCCTAACCCTCATCCTCACCCTAACCTCACACTAAACCTAACCCTAATCCTCAAACTAACCCTCACCCTGACCCTAACCCTAATCCTTACCCAAACCCTAACCCTCACCCTAACCCAAACCCTCACCCTAACAATTACCCTAACCCTAACACTAACCCTACCCTAACACTAACCCTCAAACCAACGCTAATCCTAACGCTAACCCTAAACTTCAACCTAACCCTCAACTCACCCTAACCCTAAGACTAACCCTAACCCTAAACCCCACCCTAACCCTAACCATAACCGTCAGCCTTCGCCTCACCCTCACCGCAAACTTAACCCTAACCATAACACTAAAAATAACCCTAAACCTAACCCAAACCCTCACCCTAATCCTCACGCCACCCTCACCCTCAGCCTAACACTAAGCCTAACTCTAACCCTAACCCTAACCCTCACCATAACCCTAACCTTAAACCTAACCCTAACCCTAACCCTAAACCTAAAGCTAACCCTAACCCTAAACCTAACCCTAATCGTCAGCCTCACCCTCACCCTAACCCAAACCCTAACCCTAACCCTCAACCCAACCCTAAGCCTAATCCTAACCCTAACCCTAACCCTCCTACTCACCCTCAACATAACCCTAATCCTATCCCTTAACCTAACCCTCACCATAACCCTCACCCTAGCCCTAACCCTAACCCTAATCCTAACCCTAAAACTCATCCTATCCCTCACCATAACCCTAAACCTAACCCTGACCCTAACCCGAACCCTAACCCTCACCCTCATCCTCGGACTAAGCCTAAAACTAAGCCTAAGCCTAACACTAACCCTAACCCTTACCCTAACACTAACCCTAAAATTAACCCTAACTGTAAACGTAAACCTCACTCTCACACTAACCCTAACTCTAACCCTAAACATAAACCTAAAACTCACCCTAACCCTAAACCTAAACCTCACCTTCACCCTCACTGTAACTGTAACCCTAACCCTAACCATAACAATAAACATAACCCTAACCCTCACCATAACCACAACACTTACCCTAACCCAAACCCTCACCCTAACACTTACCCTCACCCTAACACTAACCCTAACCCTGACACTAACCCTCACACTAACCCAAACCCAAACCCTAACCCTAAACTTTAACCTAAACCTCACCCTCACCCTAGCCCTAACACTAACCCTAACCCTCACCCTCACGCTAACCATCCCCCTAACCCTATATCTAAACCTAAACCTCACCCTCATCCTAACCCTAACCCTAACCGTAACTCTAAACCCCACCCTAGCCCTAACCCTAAACCTCACCTGCACCCTCACACTCACCTTAACTCTAACCCTAACATTAACAATTACATTAATCCTAAACCTAACCATCGCCCTAACCCTAATCCTCACACCCACCCTTACCCTCAGCCTAACCCTAAGCCTAAGCCCAACCCTCTCCATAACCCTCACACTCACCCTCCCCCAAATCCTAACTCTACCCTAAACCTCACCCTCACCCTAACTCTAACACTAACACTAACACTAAACCTTACCCAAACCCTAACCCTAACCCTAAACCTAACAATAACCCTCACCCTCAGCCTCACCCTCACCCTAACACTTACCCTCACCCTAAAACTAACCCTAACCCTAACACTAACCTTCACACTAACCCTAACCCTCACCCTAATCCTAAAACTCACCTGAAACCTAACCCTAATACTAAACCTCACCCTCATCCTAGCCCTCACACTAACCCTAATTCTAAGCCTCACCTTAACCCTAACCCTAATCCTCACCGAAACCTCACACTAACATTAACCCTAATCCTCAATCTAACCCTCACCCTAACCCTAACCCTAACCCATACCCTAACCCTAAACCGAACCCTAACCCTCACCCTTATCTTAAACTTCACTCTCAGTCTCAACCTCAACTTAACCCTTACCGTCATCCTCACCCTAACCCTCACTGTAACCCTAAACCTCATCCTAACCCTCACCATAACCGTGAACCTAAACATCACCCTAACCCTAACCCTCACACTAAACCTCACACTCAGTCTAACCCTAAGCCTAATCCTAAGCCTTACCCTAATCCTCACACTCACCCTATCCAACACCCTAACCTTAATCCTAACCATCACCCTAAACCTAATCCTCATCCCCACCCTCACCCTCAGCCTAAGCCTAAACCTAACCGTAAACCTCACACTCACCCTCACCCTAACCCAAATCCAAACCCTAAACTTAACCCTAACCCTAAAACTCAACCTAACCCTCACCCTAACCTTAACCCTCACACTGACCCTAATCCTAACCCTCGACATAACCCGCACTCTAACCCTACATCTAACCCTAAACCTCACCCTCACCATAACAATAATCCTAACCATAACCCTAAACCTCACCCCAAACCTAACCCTCAACCTCACCCTCACCTTCACTCTCACTGTAACTCTAACACTAACACTAACACTAATCTTAACCCTAAACCTAAACCTAACCCTAACCCTAACCCTAATCCTAACACTCACCCTCACCCTAACACTAATTCTAACCCTAACCTAAACCCTAACCCTAACCCTCATGTCACCATAACCCTAACCCTCATCCTAACCCTCACCCTAAACCTAACCCTAACCCTAATCCTCACCCTAACACTAACCCTAACCCTCAACCTCACACTAGCCCGCACCCTAACCCTAATCCTAACACTAATCCTCATCCTAACCCTCACCCTAACTCTAACCCTAACCGTCACAATAACCCTAATCCTAATCCTAACCCTCAACCTAACCCTAACTCTCATGCTCACTGTAAGACTAACCTTAACACTCACCCTAACCCTAAACTTAAGGCAAACCCTAACTCTCACCCTAACCCTAATCCTAAAACTCACCCTAACCCTAAACTTCAACCTCACCCTCACCCTCGGCCTAAACCTAAGCCTAACCCTAAGCCTAACCCTAACCCTCAGACTCACCCTAAAGCTTACCATAATCCTAATCCTAACCCTTAGCCTAACCCTCACCCTCACCCTAACCATAAATGTAACACTAACCCTAAACCTAAACTTCAACCTCAGCCTCACCCTAAACCTAACTCTAACCCTAAACCTCACACTCATCCTCACCTTAACCCTAACCCTAACCCGAAACCTCATCCTCACAATAGCCCTCACCATAACCCTAATCCTAAAACTAACCCTCATCCTAATCCTCACCATAAGCCTAACACTCATCCTCACCCTTACCCTAAACCTAAACCTAACCGTCAACCTAACCCTAACCCTCACCCTCACCATAACCCTTACCCTAACCCTCACTCTAACCCTAAACTTAACCCTCACCCTAACCCTCACCCTAATCCTAACCCTCACCCTCAACCTCACCCTCAGCCTAACCCTAAGCCTAACCCTAAACCTAACCCTAACACACACACTCACCATCACCCTAACTCTAATCCTAACCCTAACCCTCCCCCTAACTCTCACTGTAAACCTAATCTTAACACTAACACTAACTCTAAACCTCAACCTAACCCTCACCCGAACCGTAATTTTAACCCTAAACCTCACCCTCACCCTAAACCTAACTCTAACCCTAACCCAAACCCTAAACCTCACCCTAACCCTAACCCTCACCCGCACCCTCACCCTCACCCTCACTGTAACTCTAAACCTAACCATAAAAATAACACTAACCCTAAACGGAACCATCACCCTACCCCTAATCCTCACCCCCACCCTCACCTTCAGCCTAACCATAAGCCTAGGCCTAATCCTCAACCTAACCCTTACACTCACTCTCACCCTAACCCTAATCCTAAACCTAAACTTAAACCTAACCCTAACCCTAACCCTAAACCTAATCCTAATCCTCACACTCACCCTTGCCCAATTCCTAAACATAAGCCTCACCCTAACCTTAAGCCTCATCCTCACCCTAAGCCTCACACTCACCCTCACCCTCACCCTAACCCTAATACTAACCCTAACCCTAACCCTAACCCTCACCCTAACCCTCAACCTAGCCCTAATCCTAACCCTAACCCTAATCCTAAACCTCATCCTAACCCTCACCCTAAACCTAACCCTAAACCTCACCCTCAACCTAGCCCTCACCCTAAACCTAATCCTAACTTTAAAGCTCATCCAAAACCTCCCCATAACCCTAACCCTAGCTCTCAACCTAAACCTAACCCTCACCCTCAACCTCACTCTCAGCCTAACACTAACATTCACCCTAACCCTCACATTCACCCTAACAGTAACCCTAATCCTAAATCTAACCCTATCACTAAACCTCAACCTAAACCTCACCCTCACCCTAAACCTAACACTAACCCCAACCCTTAACCTCTCCATAACCCTAACTCTAACCCTAAACTTCACCCTCAACCTAACTCTAACTCTAAGCCTGACTCTCACCCTCCCCCTAACCCTAACCCTATCACTCACCCTAACCATAAACTTAATCCGAATCCTAACTCTCACACTAACCCTAAACCTCAGCATAACCCTAAACATAAACGTAACCCTAACCCTAACCATCACACTCACCCTCACCCTACTGTCCCCCTAACCGTATATCTAACCCTAAACCTCACCCTCACTCTAACCCTAACCCTAACACTAAACCCCATTATAACCCTAAACTTAACCCTCACCCGCACCCTCACCCTCACCGTAACTCTAACCCTAACCCTAACAATAACACTAACCCTAACCCAAACATCACCCTAACCCTAATGCTCACCCCCACACTCACCGTCACCCTAACCCTAATCCTAAACCTAGCCCTATCCCTAAACCTCAACCTAAACTTCACCCTCACCCTAACCCTAACACAAATCCTAACCCTAATCCTCATCCTAACCCTCCCCTTAACGCTAACTCTAACCTTAAACGTCACACTGACCCTCACCCTAACCCTAACCCTAACGCTAAACCTCTCCCTAAACCTCACCCTAACCGTAACCCTCACCCCCATCCTCAACCTCACCGTAACTCTAACCCTAACTATAACAATAACACTAACCTCAACCCTAACCATAACCACAAACCTCAACCTCAGCCTAACCCTCACCACTAACTTAACTCTAACCATACCACAAACAATAACCGTAATCCTAACCCTAACCCTAATACACACACCCACTCTCACCCTATGCCTAACCCTAAACCTAACCCTAACCCTAACCATAACCCTCACTGTAACTCTAACCCTGACCCTAACCCTTACACTAAACCTAACCCTAAGCCTCAGCCTCATCCTCACCCTACCCCAAACACTAACCCTAACCCTGACCCTAACCCTAATCCTGACCCTATCCCTAAACCTAACCCATACACTCAGCTTCTCCCTACCCCTAATCCTATACCTAAACCTATCCCTAACCCTAACCCTCACCCTCACCCAAAACCTCAAAGTAACTCTAACTCTAAACCTAACAATAACACTAACCCTAACCCTAACCATAACCCTCACCCTCAGCCTCATCCTCACCGCAAACTTAACTCTAACCATAATACTAACAATAACCCTAACCCTAACATTAACCGTAATCCTCACCCCCACCCTCACCCTCAGCCTAACCCTAAGCCAAACCCTAACCGTAACTCTAACACTAACACTCACCATAACCCTAACCCTAAACCTAATCCTAAAACTAAACCTAAGCCAAACCCTAACCCTAAACCTAAATCTAATCCTCAGCCTCACTCTCACCCTAAACCAAAACCTAACCCTAACCCCCAACCTAACCCTAAACCTAACCCTAAACCTAACCATAACCATAACCCTCACTGTAACTCTAAAACTAAACCTAAACCTAACCTTAAACCTAACCCTAATCCTCAGGCTCAACCTCACCCTAACCCAAAACCTAACCCTAACCCCCACCCTAACCCTAAGCCTAACCCTAACCCTAACCCTCACACTCACCCTCACCCTAACCCTAAACATAAACCTAACCCTTTCCCTAACCCCAACCCTCACAGTCAGCCTCAACCTAGCCCTCACCCTAACCCTAATCCTAAACCTAAACCTTATCCTAAACCTCACCCTAACCCTAAACCTAACCCTCACCCTAACCCTAAACCTAACCCTCTCCCTCATGCTCAGCCAAAGCCTACGCCTAAGCCTAAACCTAAGCCTAAACCTAACCCTAACCCTCACCCTAACCCTTACCCTAACACTAAACTTAACTCTAACCCTAAACCTCACCCTTTCCCTAACCCTAACTCTAACCCTAACAGTGAACCTAAACCTCATCCTAACCTTAACCCTCACACACACCCTAACCCTTACCCTAATCCTAATCCGTTCACTAAGCCATAAACTCACCCACACCCTAACCCTAACTCTAACACTAACCCTAACCCTAACCCTCACCTTCAGCCTCACCCTAACCCTAACTCTAACCCTAACCCTAAACCTCACCCTAACCCTAACATTAAACCTAACGCCAAACCTCACCCTAAGCCTAATCCTAAACTCACCCTCACCCTAGCCCTCACACTAACCCTAATCCTAACCCTAACGCTCATCCAAACCCTCCCAATAACCCTAAACCTAGCCCTCACCCTATCCCTAACCCTCAAAGTCTCCCTCATCCTCAGCCTAACCCTAAGCCTAAACCTAACCCACACCCTAACCCTCACACTCAACCTCACCCTAACCCTAATCCTAAACCTAACCCTATCCCTAAACCTCAAACTAAACCTCAGTCTCACCCTAAACCTAAAAATAACCCTAAACCTGAACCTCCCCCTAACCCTCCCCCTAACCCTAACTCTAACCCTAAACCTCACACTCACCCTAATCCTAACCCTAACCCTAAACCTCACCCTAAACCTCACCCTAACCCTAAAACTCACACTCACCCAAAACCTCAAAGTAACTCTAACTCTAAACCTAAAAATAACACTAACCCTAAACCTAACCCTAACCATAACCCTCACCCTTACCGAAAACTTAACCCTAACCATAACACTAACAATAACCCTAACCCTAACACTAACCCTAATCCTCACCCCTACCCTCACCCTCAGCCTAACCCTAAGCCAAACCGTAACCCTAACCCTAAAGCTAACCCTCACTGTAACCCTAACATTAAACCTAACCCTAACCCTAAACCTATCCCAAACCTTAACCCTAAACCTAACCCTAATCCTCAGCGTCAACCTCACCCTAACCCTAACCCGCACACTTACCCTAAGCCTAACCCTAAACCTAAAACTAACCCTCACACTCACCCTCACCCTAAACCTAATCCTAAACCTAACCCAAACCCTAACCCTAACCCTCACCCTAAGCCTCAACCTAGCCCTCACCCTAACCCTAAATCTAAACCTAACACTAAACCTAAACCTCATCCTAACCATAAACCTAACCCTCACACTCACCCTCACCATAACCGTAGCCTTAACCCTAACAGTAACCCTAACCCTAGCCCTAACCCTCACCCTTACCATAACCCTCACCCTAAACCTAACGCTCACCCTAACACTTACCCTCACCCTAACACTAACTCTAACCCTAACACTAACCCTCACACTATCCCTAACGATCACCCTAACCGTAATCCTCAAACTAACCCTAACCCTAATCCTCACCCTCAACCTAACCCTCACCCTAAACCTAACCCTCATCCTCACCCTAAACCTCACAATAACCCTAAGACTAATCCTCAATCTAACCCTCACCCTCACCCTACCCCTAAACCTAACCCTCACCTTAACCCTAACCCTCACCCTAACACTCACCCTAACCCTAACTCTACGCATAAACCTCACCCTCAGGCACACCCTCTCCATCACTGTAACCCTAAGCCTAACCCTAACCCTAATCCTAACCCTCAAACTAACTCTAACCCTTACCCTCACCCTAACCCTCACCTTCACCCTCAGCTTAAACCTAAGCCTAAGCTTAACCCTAACACTCACACTCACCCTAAACCTTAGCCTAATCATAATCCTAACCCTAAACCTAACTCTCACCCTCACCCTAACCCTCACCCTAACCCTAAACCTAACCCTAATCCTCAGCCTCACCCTTACCCTAACCCAAACCCTAACCCTAACCCCCAGCCTAACCCTAAGCCTAACCCTAACCCTCACACTCACCCTCACCCTAAACCTAATATTAAACCTAAACCTATCCCTAACCCTAACCCTCACCCTAAGCCTCAACCTAGCCCACACCAGAAACCTAAATCTAACCCTAACCCTAAACCTAAACCACATCCTAAACCTAAACATAAGCCTCACCCTCACCCTCACCCTAACCGTAGCCCTAACCCTAACAGTAACCCTAATTCTAGCCCTATTCCTCACAGTTACCATAAGCCTCACCCTAACCCTAACCCTCAACCTAACACTTAACCTCACCCTAACACTAACTCTAACCCTAAGACTAACCCTCACACTATCCCTAACCATCACTCTAAACCTTATCCTCACCCTAACCCTAACCCTATCTCTCACCCTCAACCTAACCCTCACCCTAAACCTAACCCTCATACTCACCCTAAACCTCACAATAACCGTAACACTAATCCTCAATCTAACCCTCACCCTCACCCTACCCCTAAACCTAACCCTCACCCTAACCCTAAACCTCACCCTAACCCTCACCCTAACCCTAACTCTACACCTAAAACTCACCCTAACCCTAACTCTAACACTAACCCTAACCCTAACCCTCACCCTCAGCCTCACCCTAACCCTAAACCTCAACCTCACCCTAACCCTATCCCTAAACCTAACGCTAAACCTCACTCTAACCCTAACTCTAACACTAACCCTAACCCTAACCCTCACCCTCAGCCTCACCCTAACCCTAAAACTCAACCTCACCCTAACCCTAACCCTAAACCTAACTCTAAACCTCACCCTAATCCTAACCCTAAAACTCACCCTCACCCTAGTCCTGATCCTAACCCTAATCCTAACCCTAACAATCATCCAAACCCTCACCATAACCCTAACCCGAACCCTCACCCTAACCCTAAACCTCAAACTCACACTCACCCTCAGCCCAAACCTAAACCTAAACCTAAACGTCACCCTAACCCTCACACTCACCCTCACCCTAACCCTAATCCTAAACGTAACCCTATCCCTAAACCTCAACCTAAACCTCACCCTCACCCTAAACCTAACACTAACCCTAACCCTGAAACTCACCCTAACCTTCCCCCTAACCCTAACTCTAACCCTAAACCTCACCCTCACCCTAACCCTAACCTGAACCCTAAACCTTACCCTAACCCTAACCCTCACCCTCACCCAAAACCTCAAAGTAACTCTAACTCTAAACCTAACAATAACACTAACCCTAACCCTAACCCTAACCCTAAACATAACCCTCACCCTCAGCCTCACCCTCACCGCAAACGTAACTCTAACCATAACACTAACAATAACCCTAACGGTAACACTAACTCTAATCCACACCTCGACCCTCAGCCTAACCCTAAGCCAAACCCTAACCCTAACCCTAAACCTAACTCTAACCCTAAACCTCACCCTCACCCTAAACCTAACTCTAAACCTAACCCTGAACCTAAACGTCATCCTAAACCTAACCCTCACACACACCCTAACCCTTACCCTAATCCTAATGCTTTCACTAAGGCTAACCCTCACCCACACCCTAAACCTCACCCTACCCTAACTCTAACACTAACCCTAACTATAACCCTAAACCTCAGCCTCACCCTAACCCTAACCCTAAACCTAACGCTAAACCTCACCCTAACCCTAACCCTAAAACTCACCCTCACCCTAGCCCTCACCCTAACCCTAATCCTAACCCTAACGCTCATCCAAACCCTCCCCATAACCCTAAACCTAGCCCTAACCCTAACCCTCAAAATTTCCCTCACCCTCAGCCTAACCTTAAGCCTAAACCTAACCCTCACGCTAACCCTCACATTCAACCTCTCCCTAACCCTAATCCTAAAGCTAACCCTATCCCTAAACCTCAACCTAAACCTCCCCCTCACCCTAAACCGAACCCTAACCCTAACCCTGAACCTCATCCTAACTGTCCCCCTAACCCTACCTCTAACCCTAATCCTCCCCCTCACACTAACTCTAATCCTAACCCTAAACCTCACCCTAAACCTCACCCTAACCCTAACCCTCACCCTCACCTAAAACTTCAAAGTAACTCTAACGCTAAACCTAACAATAACACTAACTCTAACCCTAACCCTAACCATTAACCTCACTCTCAGCCTCAC